>NC_138772.1:538928693-539318693 GCF_965119305.1 Pelophylax lessonae | reverse complement strand
ATAGATCCTATGGTAAGTAAGGCTGGGATATCCCTCATAAATCAGCCAAACAATATTGGACACAAAAAAGAGAGAACGTTTTTTCCATCTCATATATCTCCACAGGAGAGGGATAACTCTCACTGTGAGAGCTAAAGGGAAATGGCGCCGAAAGCGGACCTCGGCGTCCTCACATAGGGCGCCTGCGCGGGAAGCTGTGCAAGACACGCCCACCGGCCTGATGATCGGACATAGCGTCATCCGATGTTACCTCCCCTACATGACGGCCGGATGTAGGAAGCCAAGGGGCGGCACAAGATGAAAAACTGCCAGCCCCCGTCTGGAGGAGGAAGCAGGAAGAGGACTAATGGCCGCCGGCACAGGCAGGAACTGCAAAGCGAGGGGAGAGAGAAAACTCTCTCACCCAAAACCTCACAAGTAGCACATCCACTCAAAAACTAGGAGGGGATCGCCCGTGCCGGAAAGAGGTGTGGAGACAAGACTAAAGCAGATGGACAACAGGGACAAACAATCCTATTAATAAGAATGACAAAGATATTAGAATACAAATGTATATACAAACCAATATGTGTGTGTAAATGACCCCATAACAAAAAAATACAGTGCCTTGCGAAAGTATTCGGCCCCCTTGAACTTTGCGACCTTTTGCCACATTTCAGGCTTCAAACATAAAGATATAAAACTGCAATTTTTTGTGAAGAATCAACAACAAGTGGGACACAACCATGAAGTGGAACGCAATTTATTGGATATTTCAAACTTTGTTAACAAATAAAAAACTGAAATATTGGGCGTGCAAAATTTTTCAGCCCCTTACTTTCAGTGCAGCAAACTCTCTCCAGAAGTTCAGTGAGGATCTCTGAATGATCCAATGTTGACCCAAATGACTAATGATGATAAATAGAATCCACCTGTGTGTAATCGAGTCTCCGTATAAATGCACCTGCACTGTGATAGTCTCAGAGGTCCGTTTAAAGCGCAGAGAGCATCATGAAGAACAAGGAACACACCAGGCAGGTCAGAGATACTGTTGTGGAGAAGTTTAAAGCTGGATTTGGATACAAAAAGATTTCCCAAGCTTTAAACATCCCAAGGAGCACTGTGCAAGCGATAATATTGAAATGGAAGGAGTATCAGACCACTGCAAATCTACGAAGACCTGGCGTCCCTCTAAACTTTCAGCTCATACAAGGAGAAGACTGATCAGAGATGCAGCCAAGAGGCCCATGATCACTCTGGATGAACTGCAGAGATCTACAGCTGAGGTGGGAGACTCTGTCCATAGGACAGCAATCAGTCGTATACTGCACAAATCTGGCCTTTATGGAAGAGTGGCAAGAAGAAAGCCATTTCTAAAAGATATCCATAAAAAGTGTCTTTTAAAGTTTGCCACAAGCCACCTGGGAGACACCAAACATGTGGAAGAAGGTGCTCTGGTCAGATGAAACCAAAATCGAACTTTTTTAACAACAATGCAAAACGTTATGTTTGACATATAAGCAACACAGCTCATCACCCTGAACACACCATCCCCACTGTCAAACATGGTGGTGGCAGCATCATGGTTTGGGCCTGCTTTTCTTCAGCAGGGACAGGGAAGATGGTTAAAATTGATGGGAAGATGGATGGAGCCAAATACAGGACCATTCTGGAAGAAAACCTGATGGAGTCTGCAAAAGACCTGAGACTGGGACAGAGATTTGTCTTCCAACAAGACAATGATCCAAAACATAAAGCAAAATCTACAATGGAAAGGTTCACAAATAAACATATCCAGGTGTTAGAATGGCCAAGTCAAAGTCCAGACCTGAATCCAATCGAGAATCTGTGGAAAGAACTGAAAACTGCTGTTCACAAACGCTCTCCATCCAACCTCACTGAGCTCGAGCTGTTTTGCAAGGAGGGCCTCTCTTTTTAGCAGGACCTTGTTCCAATCGCCCCCTCCTGATGGAATGTGAATGTGGTCCAAGACAGTGAAGTTGACCCTAGGCATGCGATAGCTATGAGGACCAGGAACATGTCTGCCCAAGGGCAGATAGAGGTTGCCAATCCTCATGCTAGCTAGATGTTTACTAACGCGGGCATGCAGCTCCTGCTTGGTCTTCCCCACATAAAAGGAACCACATTCACATTCCATCAGGTAAACCACTGCCCTGGTCTTGCAATTCGCAAAATGCCTCAACCTGAAATTGTTCCCATTGGGGAGGGTGAATCTAACCCTCTTTTTTATAAATGGGCAAAAAGAGCAAGCTCCACACGGGTAGGTGCCCCAGATCCTACAAGAGTCTCCACTGGAGTCTCCCCTGTATTCACTATGAATGAGCATCTCACCGATGGAACCAGCCCTTCTATACACCACTGAGGGTCTACTCGAGATGAATTTTGAGAGGGTAGGATCTTCAGTAAGAATAAGCCAATGTTTTTTCAAAACATTAGATATCTTGTGTTCATTTGAATAGCGAGTAATCACTCTGACACTATCATCTTTTTTCCGAATGTTTGATTTGAAGAGAAGATCTTTCCTATCCATCCCCTTGACTCTATTGAAGGTCTTTCTGAGGGACGATTTTGTTTAGCCTCTGGCCAAAAGCCTCTGTGTGAGATTATCTGCTTCAGTTTGAAAGTCTTCAGCAGTCGTACAGTATCGTCTTATGCTAAGAAACTGGCTGTAGGGAATGGACTTTTTGAGTGGCTCAGGATGGAAACTGCTGGCGTGAAGGATGGTATTGCCAGCAGTCTCCTTCCTGAACAACCTACTAGTCAACCTTCCCTCCTCGTCCTTGGATATGGTAAGATCTTAAAAGTCAATGCAGTGAGAATTGTAAGCCATGGTGAAAAATAGATTAAAGCTGTTGAGATGATGTAAAAATTCATGTAGAAGGGCAGAGGAACCCTCCCATATAAGAAACACGTCATCTATATACCTCTGCCATATAGAGATATGGCGAGTGTATATAGACATGTCCTCATCTGAGAAGAGAGGCTGTGCACTTTCAGGAAGGAAAGGAAGGTTTCAATAAATACTTTTCTTTGTATGTTTTTTTAAATCCCCCAGGATCTGTAAAGTCCAAGATCCTGAACCTCATCCCTAGCTTTAATAAATACAATTTTTTTTGTTTTCTTAACCCCTTGCCGGGTTAAGCCCCATGTACACTTACGTCATTCTGCACTTGCGTGTCTGGGGCCGCTGGCGACCCACTCCTGCTGTGATTGGACGCAGCAGGAGCCAATCAGCGGGTCCGACACCCGGCGATCATTCCTGAGAGAGGCAGAGCAGCGGTCTGCCTATGTAAACAAGGCAGGTCGCCGTTCTGTGACAAGGTAAGATAGAGATCCTGTGTTTCTACTAAGCAGGTACACTGATCTCTTTCTTCCCCCAATTAAAGCACCTCCCCCACTCAGTAAGCAAGAACTCCCTAGAAACACATTAAACCCTTTGATTGCTCCTGATATTAACCCCTTCCCAGCCAGTGTCATTAGTACAGTGACAGTGCATATGTTTAAGTCTGATCACTGAATTGGTATCACTGGTCCCCCAAATAGTGTCAAAAGTGTCAGATTTGTATGCCACTATGTCGCAGTCCCGCTATAAGGCGCTAATCTGGTAACTGATATAAAAAAAGCTTCCATAAAAATATTCCATAGTTTGTAGACGCTATAATGTTTTTTCAAAGCAATCAATATACGCTTATTGGGATTTTTTTTACCAAAATATGTAGCAGAATACATATTGGCCTAAATTTATGAAGAAATTTGATGTTTTAAAATTTTTTTTATTGGATGTGTTTTATAGAAGAAAGCAAAAAATAATGTTTTTTCTTTTTTTTTTTTCAAATTGTCGGTCTTTTTTTGTTTATGGCGCAAATAATTTAAACTGCAGAAGTGACCAAATCCCCCCAAAAGAAAGCTCTATTTATGGGAAAAAAAAAAGACATCAATTTTATTTGGGGACAGCGTCGCACGACCGCACAATTTTCAGTTAACCGCTTGCCGACTGCCTGCCGCAGTTTTACTGTGCAAATAAACGTAGGGGTACATTGGTTCATCGGAGTGGTGCTGGGGGGCAAGCACACGCCGCCGCCAGCGCTCTCCTGCCCCCATTTGGCAGCGGGGATGTCGATCCACAAAACCGGCGGCCGCAATTGCTGCCGGGCACCTGCGATCGCTCCCCGCTGGGAGTGAAGGACGGTCTGCTGTTGTAAACACAACTGACCGTTCATCTCTCTGGAATGATCACAGAGCACCTGTGATCCTTCTATATAGGATCACAGGTCTCTGTGTTGATTGCACAAGTCCATCCCCCATACAGTTAGAAAACACCCCCTAGGCATACACTTAACCCTCTGATCGCCCCTGAGTTAACCCCTTCCCTGCCAGTGTCATTATTACAGTATCAGTGCATATTTTTTAACAGTGATTACTGTAGTAATGTCACTGGTTCCCCCAAAAATGTAAGTTAGGGGTCCGATCTGTCCGCCGCAATGTCGCAGTCCCGCTAAAATCGCTGATCGCCGCCATTACTAGTAAAAAATAAATAAATAAATAAAAATAAAAATGACAAATCGTTCCCCTAGTTTGTAGATGCGATAGCATTTGCGCAAACCAATCACAATACACTTATTGCTTATTTTTTTTTTTTTTTACATAAGTTTAAGTTTAAGTTTCCATAAGTTTACCAAAAATATGTAGCAGAATACAAATTGGCCTAAAAGGATGAAAAATTTAGATTTTCTGAATTATTTTTTTATAGCAGAAAGTGAAAAATATTGTTTTTTTTTTTTTGTTTTTTTTCAGAATTTTTTTTTGTTTATAGAGCAAAAAATAAAATTCGCAAAGGTGACCAATTACCACCAAAATAAATCTCTATTTGTGGGAAAAAAGGACATCAATTTTATTTTGGTACAGTTTTGGTTAAAATAACGCAGTGCCAAATAGCAAAAAATGGCCTGGTCATTAAGGGGGCAAATCCTTCCAGAGCTGAAGTGGTTAAAGAAAGAAAAACCTCTAAGATTACAGCAAGAAAAAAATAAATAAGACAGTAAAAAAAACTGTAAATAAAAAATGTAAAGTGACAGAACACAAATAGCAATCACATTAGTGGGGTTTATACAACGAGATCTGGATTGGAGCAACCAGGGGGAATAAATGTGTTCCCTTACTTGGCTGTGCTGACGTATTAATAATACATCTATATAACTGATTACGCACAAATACATATACTGTATTTTGAGGGGGGAATTGTTGCTATTTCATGTTTCGAATTGATTTAATTGTGTTTTGCTGCTGTTGTCATGTTACAATTTACATTTGCCTTGTGGCTATTTTTCTGGTTGTTTATGAATATTAAAGTTAAACCTTGGTCCAAGGCTGAACATGATGTTGAGTACTGTGCTGCCCATATATCCACTCGAAGACCAGGCCTTTGCTGACACTTTTTATTTACATGTAAATATTAGCTTTCTTTTGCTAGAAAAATTACTTAGAACCCCCATTATATATATATATATTGTAAGGGGTTGGCTCGGTAGCGGGTGTGGGTGACCCCTTGGGTGGGTTCGCTACACAGAGAGACAGTCGAGGAGTGGTTGAAAACAACGGTCTATGGTTTATTCTTCCAATTTGCTGGAAACAGGAGCAAGCATCCAAACAGCATAAATCAAACAAACATAAAATAAACCCTGGCCACTTGGGGCGTCTACCTTCACAACACAGGAACCTACCTATGGTGTCTGTCCCAACCTACTGCTGGGCAGACACTGCTGGTCATACAGCAGAAAACCAATAGTCTTTGTTTTCTGTTCACACAGAAAAAGTCAACACCACCTCACCTTCAGACTCCGTTCACACTGGGGCGACCTGTCAGGCGACCTGGTCGCCTGACAGGTCGCCTGCCATAGAGTAGCTGTGGACCCGTTCTAATAGAAGCGACACAAGTCGCTCCGACTTAGAAAAAGGGTCCGGAGCTTCTTTGGGGCGACCTGGAGCGACCTGCATTGACTTCAATGATATGAAGTCGGTGCCGGCAATATCGGTAACCTCAGGGGCCGATTCCGATATATATCAGGAAAGTGCAGATCAGCCCTCGATATACCAGCTTTGCCGATAATCGGTCGATCACTAATATATATACAGTATCTCACCCCTCACATTTTTGTAAATATTTTATTCTATCGACAACACTGAAGAAATGACACTTTGCTACAATGTAAAGTAGTGAGTGTACAGCTTGTATAACAGTGTAAATTTGCTGTCCCCTCAAAATAACTCAACACACAGCCATTAATGTCTAAACCGCTGGCAACAAAAGTGAGTACACCCCTAAGGGGAATTGTCCAAATTGGGCCCAAAGTGTCAATATTTTGTGTGTCCACCATTATTTTCCATCACTGCCTTAACCCTCTTGGGCATGGAGTTCACCAGAGCTTCACAGGTTGCCACTGGAGTCCTCTTCCACTCCTCCATGATGACATCACGGAGCTGGTGGATGTTAGAGACCTTGCACTCCTCCACCTTCCATTTGAGGATGCCCCAAAGATGCTAAATAGGGTTTATATCTGGAGACATGCTTGGGCAGTCCATCACCTTTACCCTCAGCTTCTTTAGCAAGGCAGTGATCATCTTGGAGGTGTGTTTGGGGCCGTTATCATGTTGGAATACTGCCCTGCGGCCCAGTTTCCGAAGGGAGGGGATCATGCCCTGCTTCAATATGTCACAGTACATGTTGGCATTCATGGTTCCCTCAATGAACTGTAGCTCCCCAGTGCCAGCAGCACTCATGCAGCCCCAGACCATGACACTCCCACCACCATGCTTGACTGTAGGCAAGACACACTTGTCTTTGTACTCCTCACCTGGTTGACGCCACACACGCTTGACACCATCTGAACCAAATAAGTTTAACTTGGTCTCCTCAGACCACAGGACATGGTTCCAGTAATCCATGTCCTTAGTCTGCTTGTCTTCAGCAAACTATTTGCAGGCTTTCTTGTGCATCATCTTTAGAAGAGGCTTCCTTCTTGGACGACAGCCATGCAGACCAATTTGATGCAGTGTGCGGCGTATGGTCTGAGCACTGACAGGCTGACCCCCCACCTCTTCAACCTCTGTAGCAATGCTGGCAGCACTCATACGTCTATTTCCCAAAGACAACCTCTGGATATGACGCTGAGCATGTGCACTCAACTTCTTTGGTCGACCATGGCAAGGCCTGTTCTGAGTGGAACCTGTCCTGTTAAACCACTGTATGGTCTTGGCCACCGTGCTGCAGCTCAGTTTCAGGGTCTTGGCAATCTTCTTATAACCTAGGCCATCTTTATGTGGAGCAACAATTCTTTTTTTCAGATCCTCAGAGAGTTCTTTGCCATGAGGTGCCATGTTGAACTTCCAGTGACCAGTATGAGAGAGTGAGAGCGATAACACCAAATTTAACGCACCTGCTCCCCATTCACACCTGAGACCTTGTAACACTAACGAGTCACATGACACCGGGGAGGGATAATGGCTAATTGGGTCCAATTTGGACATTTGCACTTAGGGTTGTATTTTGAGGGGACAGCAAATTTACACTGTTATACAAGCTGTACACTCACTATTTTACATTGTAGAAAAGTGTCATTTCTTCAGTGTTGTGACATGAAAAGATATAATAAAATATTTACAAAAATGTGAGGTGTATACTCACTTTTGTGAGATACTGTATATATACAGTATATATATATATATATATATATATATATTATTTTTTTATCAGGGACCCTAGAGAATAAAATGGTGAGTTTTTGCAATATGTGCGTGGTTTTTAGAACACAAATGTTTGGGGAAAAATTACACTTTAATGAATTTTAATGCACACAATCACAATAGAATATCCAATTTCTTCGTAAAATATCAAAGATGATGTTACACCGAGTAAATAAATAACTAACATATCATGCTTTAAAATTGTGCACGCTCGCGAAATGGCAACAAACTAAGGTATTTTCAAAATCTCCATAGGCAGCGCTTTAAAAGCTGTTAACAATGGAGAGTTACAGAGGAGGTCTAGCGCTAGAATAATTTCTCTCGCTCTGACATTCATGTTGATACCTCACATGTATGGTGTGATTGCCATTTAAGTATGCGCACGGGATCAATGCGTGTTCACCTTTGCACGCAAAGACTAGGGAATGGAGATGCTTTAAACATTTTTTTAGTATTATTTGTATTTATTTATTTTATTTTTTTACACTGTTTCTTTGTTTTTTTTAGCATTTTTTTTTGTTGTCACAAAGGAACCTTAACATCTCTTGTGACAGCAATAGGCAGTGATAGGTACTCTTTATGGAAAAATCTAGGGTCTATTAGACCCCAGATCCTTCCTCTCCCCTTATAAGCATTTGATCACATGAAGATTGGTGTGATCATATGCTTTCTTATTTTAAAAATGGCGCTGTTTACATCCGGGGAAACCGGAAGTGACACAGTACAGGTCGCTTCTGGTTTCCCATGCTATGGAGCTGATCAGGGGCCTTCGGGTCCTTGAAAAGCTCTATGGTAAGCCGATGGAAGTGCCGGCTTCAGCTTCTCCAGTGGAACAGAGAACCCGGAGAGTCACTGGCAGGCGGTGGGCGGCGGTTGATCATGTCCCCTCCTGAAGCCTGTAAAAGAAATCCAGCAGCTAATTAGCCACTAGGATAGCTTTTATAAAATAAAAAAAAAAAAAAAAAACTTGAAGGCTCCATTCATACCTGGGCGTTTTGCACAACGTGAATTTCGGATGCCATTCATTTTTTCAGAAGCAGCCATTGTTGCATGATAAATC
The DNA here is from genome assembly GCF_965119305.1 of Pelophylax lessonae. Taxonomy (NCBI): domain Eukaryota; kingdom Metazoa; phylum Chordata; class Amphibia; order Anura; family Ranidae; genus Pelophylax; species Pelophylax lessonae. Next base: position 539,309,893 of record NC_138772.1, on the reverse strand, counting down.
GTGCTGCAATCACTCCAAACCGCATTGCGTGAAGCTTGTCGCCCAAAAAAAGTATCAGGAGTTTCTTTCGGGTGACAAGGTTTGTGCGATGCGGTTTGCCAGTATTGCAGCTTGATTAATTTAAGTCGTGGCAGAACCGCACCACGTTTTTAGGTGCCACTAAAGTGAATGGCATCGGAAATTCGATAAATTAAAAATACAAATCCACAGCAAAAGGAAGAAAAAACAGAAGTCTGGGGAACACAAAAGGATATCTTTGGATCTTTGCAGTTTGTTGAGGCGCCTTACTTCTGGCATGTTAACATGTGATGTGTTTTGCCCTAGGGTTCTGGAACTGGCTGTTCCTTCTTCTGAACTGGCTTCCCACTGCGCATTGCGCAAGCCACACTGCACTTTGTGAATGGACCCGCAGCCTTCTGGGACCTGTGACTTGTCCCAGGAGGCTGCGGACAGGGAGGATTAAGATAGCCAGGAAATAATTCAGCCTTTCAGCAGCCACACACTTCACTTTCTCAATCAACATTGACTATTTGTAATCCCTATACTGATAGCATTAGTAAATAGATAGGAAGATATATCTTATTTACTTGTTTTGACCTTTTTTTTTTTTTTTACACTTCCTCAGTTACGTCCTGGTTTTCCGGCCTAGGCCAGAGTGATGTCATACATCCCAGGAGTCTACAGGAGGGGAGGAGGGGCTTTTTCAGCTAAGTACACCCTCCTGTCTGCATGCCTGAACTAAGGGCAGATTAATTCCAGGAAGTAAATGCTACATGAATCATCTGCCCTTACTCAAGATGGCCACTGCAAGTAATACTAGGGGGAGTGATTTCTCAGTAAAAAAAAAAAAAAAGCATGGATGGAGACATGGATGGATGGGTGAGTTTGCTTTGAATTAAAAAAAAAATGAATTAAATAGTGCTTTTGCTTTGTTGTGCTCAGATGCAGAGTAATTTCCCTTTAACCACTTCCCGCCCGCCCTATAGGCGATTGACGGCGGGAATGTGGTTGCATTATCCTGACCGGACGTCATATGACAGCGGCAGGATAATGCGCTCTGCAGAGCGGCAATCGGTGATGCGGCATGTCACTTTGACACACCGCATCTCCGATCTCGGTAAAAGCCTACTGACGTAGGCTCTTTACCATGTGACCAGCCGTGCCCAATCACAGCTGGTCACATAGTAAACAAGAAGAGCCGTTGATTGGCTTTCCTCAGTACGTGCTTGACAGGCACGAGTAAAGGAGAGCAGATCTGTGGCTCTCCTGACAGGGGGGTCTGCACTGGTAATCAGATCATTGATTACCAGTGCAGACCCTCGGGGGGGGGGGGAAACACCAGGGATGCCCACCCATGACCCCAGGGATGCCCACCCATGACCCCAAGGATGCCCACTATGGCCACCAGTGCCCTCCCCATCAGTACTGCCCACCAGTGCCCTCCCCATCAGCGCTGCCCACCAGTGCCCATCATTGCCCACCAGTGCCGCCTATCAGTGCCCATTAGTGCCCATCAGTGCCGCCTATCAGTGCCCATCAGTGCCACCTATCAGTGCCCATCAATGCCGCCTATCAGTGCCCAGCAGTGCTGCCTATCAGTGCTCACCAATGCTGCATATCAGCGCTACCTATCAGTGCCACATATCAGTGCCCATCAGTGCCGCCTATCAGTGCTGCCTATCAGTGCCACCCCATCAGTGACTCCTCATCAGTGCCTGTCAGTGCAGCCTCATTAGTGCAGGAAAAAACATATTTATTTACAAAATTGTATAGCATTTTTTCAAACTTTTCAGTCTGTTTTTTTATTTGTTTAGCAAAAAAGAAAAAACCTTGCGGTGATCAAACACCACCAAAATAAAGCTCTATTTGTGGGGGGGAAATGACATCAATTTGGTTTAGGTACAGTGTTGCATGACCGCGCAATTGTCATTCAAAATGCAATAGCGCTAAAAGCTGAAAATTGGCCTGGGCAGGAAGGGGGTGAAAGTGCCCAGTATTTAAGTGGTTAAGAAAATTGAGTGCGCTCCCTATCTGTGCTATTTCTAGCTCGGATGTCTGCACCCTATTATAAATTTAGCAATAATAATATCATCATTTTCTTTCTTTGGCAAATAAATGCATTGCCCTTCTTGGCTCTTTGTTCCTGCAATGAGAGATCCAGCTATGCAGTTTGCATTCAGAAGCAATTATCCTAAAACGCGCCACGCATTTCGCATGATATGAAGGATAATGGGATGTGTAACGCGGCTTATTTTTCTATCCTCGCCACCTGTCCTGTTTCTTATAATACACATTAAAATGAAAACAATGATCAATAAAAATAAAAAAAAAAAAGAAAAAAAAAACATGATGTATCAATATGTCCAATAAAGAATTATTCACACATTTTTAAAGGGGATCACTTGAAGAGGGCCATGCGTGCTAAATTATACTTTAGCAAAATAATCCATGTCACCTAATTTTTGTAAAGTAATGAGAATGCGGTATTTGTTTGCAGGGCTGATAAGGCAGTACAGCCGGCCCACCTGTACTTGGTTGGGCCCCATCAATTTAAAAGGGGGACAAGCTGGGGGGCCGGCTGTACTGCCTTGTGATTCTAAAAATAAATAAATAAATAAATAATAAAATAAAAAGAAAATAAAAAAATTAAAATAAAATAAAATTTAAAAAAATGTAAAAATAATTAAGGGCTTGTTCACATGTGCTTTGCTGGACAGTACTGCACAGTAGTTGGTCCCACTGTGTTTAATAAAGTCCATAATCAGTGCAGCTCTCTGCCAGGAAATTCTAGAGCACTTCATGCTTCCCTCTGCTGACCAGCTTTATGGAGATGCTGATTTCATTTTCCAGCAGGACTTGGCACAAAATTACCGATACCTGATCACATGATCATGGCATCACTGTGCTCATTGTCCGCCACAATATCGCAGTCCCACTTAGTCGCTGATCGCAGCCATTACTAGAATAAAAAAAATAAATAAATACAAATTCCAGTATACTGTATATGCCATAGTTTGTAGGCGCTATAACAGTCGCGTAAACCAATCAATATACGCTCATTGGGATTATTTTACCAAAATATGTAAAAGAATACATATTGGCCTAACTTTATGAAGAAATTAGATTTTTTAAAAATCTTTTATTTATTTATTTATTTATTTATTTATTTATATTTTTAATAGCAGAAATTAAAAAGCGTTGTCTTTTTTTTTGTTTATAGCAACAAGAAAAAAAATATAAAACACAAAATTGTGGGGAAGAAAATTACATAAATTTTGTTTGGGTACAGCGTTGAAATGATCGCGCAATTGTCAGTTAAACACTTCCGAACCGCTTCCTGCATATACAAAGCTTGGGAAATCTTTTTGTATCCAAATCCGGCTTTAAACTTATCCACAACAGTATCTCGGACCTGCCTGGTGTGTTCCTTGTTCTTCATGATGCTCTCTGCGCTTTAAACGTACCTCCGAGACTATCACAGTGCAGGTGCATTTATACAGAGACTTGATTACACACAGGTGGATTCTATTTATCATCATTAGTCATTTAGGTCAACATTGGATCATTCAGAGATCCTCGCTGAACTTCTGGAGAGAGTTTGCTGCACTGAAAGTAAAGGGGCTGAATAATTTTGCACGCCCAATTTTTCAGTTTTTTATTTGTTAAAAAAGTTTGAAATATCCAAAAAAATTTCGTTGCACTTCATGATTGTGTCCCACTTGTTGATTCTTCACAAAAAATTACAGTTTTATATCTTTATGTTTGAAGCCTGAAATGTGGCAAAAGGTCGCAAAGTTCAAGGGGGCCGAATACTTTCGCAAGGCACTGTATACTGCAGCAGGGCGGCCCGGCTGCGCAAAATCACATACAAGTACGTGATTTTGTGCAGGATGCCGTGGGCGAGCACGCGCCACCAGAGTGCCGCTTCTGCTGTGATTGGACACAGTGGGAGCCAATCAGTAAGTCTGGCTGCCACGACGGCCACTGGGACCCGCCGATCGTTCAGCATAATGACAGAACGGCGGTAAACAAGGTCACAGAGGAAGAGAGAGATCTTTGTTTCTGCTAAGCTGAAACCCAGATCTCTCTTTTTCTCTGGTTCATCCCCTCCCCCCCCAGTTAGAAAGCACTCCCAAGGAGCACATTTAACCCCTTGATCCCCCCTGATGTAAACCCCTTCCCTGCCAGTGTCATTTATACAGTTATAGTGCATTTTTTTTACAACTGATCACTCTATTGGTGTCCCTGCTCCCCAAAAAAGTGTCACGTCAGATTTGTCTGCCGCAATGACGCAGTCCTGCAAAAAATTGCTACGCGCCATTACTAGTAACAGCCATAAAAAAAAATAAATCCCATAGTTTGTAGATACTATAACTTTTGTGTAAACCAATCAATAAACACTTGATATATGGATTTTTTTTTACCATAAACATGTAGCAGAATACATATTGACCTAAATTGATGACATTTTTATTTATTTTTTTTATTTTTTTTATTGGGTATGTTTTATAGCAGAAATAAAAAAATAATGTTTTATTTTTTCAAAATTGTGTTTTTTTTTGTTTGTTTTTTGCGCACAAAAAAAAAAAAAAAAAAAACTGCAGAGGTGATCAAATACCACCAAAAGAAAGCTCTGTTTGTGGGAACAAAAGGACATCAAGTTTATTTGGGTACAGCGCCGCATGACCGCGCAATTATCAGCTAAATCAGTATCGAAAAAAATGGCCTGGTTATTAAGAGGGGTGAACCTTTCGGAGCTGAAGTGGTTAGAGTAACACAGTGCCGTATCGCAAAAAATGGTCTGGTCATGAAGGGGGGGGGGGGGTTAATATTCCAGAGAAATACTTTTAATGGTAAACACTTTTGATACATTGCACAGAGAGACTCTGGGGTTCTCCAATCATTAGCAGATGCCTGATTACCCCCCAAGTGCTCCGAAGTATTGATATTTTTGTAGAGTTTTAAAGGGTAACTCCACTTTTGTGGGGAAAAAAAATAGCAAATAAATAAAAAATAATATAGCGTATACAATTGCGACACAAATCATATTGTAATTGAATGTTATAAACTTTTGTGAGATACTGTACAATGTTTGGAGGTTTTAAGTAATTTTCTAGTAAAAAATGCTGATTTTAACTTGTAAACAAAAAGTGTCAGAAATAGGCCCGGTCCTTAAAGGGTAACTCATGGGGAAAAAAATTAGCAAATAAAGAAAAAATAATATAGTGTCTATTATTGTGACATAAATCATACTGTAATTTTATGTTATTAAATATTAACTTTCCTTTTCAATCTGCAGCTGTTGTAATTTTCTGAAAATGCAATGCAATATGGCCGCCTGGAGGTGTTCTGTACACAGAATGTATACTGACCACACCCCCAGAAACATAATTTCCTGCTTGTGTGATTGGCTCACCAATTTTCCTAGAAGTCTGCACTAAGATACAAGTCAGATTTCTGGCATCCCCTGCAGCAGAAATGTAATTTTTGGTGAGATACTCCCAATAGGAACACATCTAAAGGGATGCAGACCCACAGATTTCCTCATTAGAGCCCTGCAGCTGCCACAGCTGATTGATAATTATGAAACCACTCCCATTAGACTCACTCAGCACAGAGGAACAAACAATGATTTCTTCAGAATAACAAAAGGAAGGAATCTGCAACAAAGTTTGTTATAATCCCTGCAATGTACAGAGATCACCCAGAGGGGGATGTTTTCTTCTCAATAAAAGTGGAGTTACGCTTTAAGCTGCTTTTGTATGATAAAATATAGCAGGACATGGCATGTAAAAATACATACAAATAAAAAGTGATTATCATTCATAACGCATTGGAGTAAACATATTCCCAGCAATCTGTGGTCGGGAGTTCACCGGTTTAGATGCTGAGGAGATGTTTAAATGAATTCATGAATTATCTCTGCTCAGGTAACTGGAAGGCGGCTTCTGACGTACGGCGTGCATAAATGTTGAAGGGGCTTCTCCCGCTGTTCCTATCTGCTCAATGTAAACTCCGCCAGCATTTTAATGGAGGGATGATAATAGCAGCGGAGAGCCACTTGTCTATGCTGAGCACGCACCTTCCGCAAGCATAATACCTCGCAGAGTAAAAATATGACTTATTTAAAGTAATGGGCGACTGTTTTTCGAGAGTCTGAGCACCGAACTTGCATACAGAGCAATGAAATAACCCGAAAGAAAAGATATCCTCTGGATTTATGTGGTTTATAAAGACAGGCTAGAGATCAATGGCCCAATAACTGGCTGCTGGTTTTTTTTCTTAACCACTTCTGGACCAGAAGGATTTATCCCCTTAAAGCGGTGTTCTAGCCTCCCCTCTTCCCTTCCAAAAATTAAGTCAGCAGCTACACATACTGTAGCTTCTGACTTTTAATATTAGGATTAGTGATGGATAAACATCGGCCGGGGCGGTTCGCGAACGCCAGACGCAAATTTTCTCAAAAGTCCGTGAACCGCGAGTTCGCGGCGGGCCCCATTGACTTTAAAGGGAGGCAAACTTTAAAAGCCTTTAGGTCATATTTGCAGCCACAAAACACTTACTAGCTGTGTCTAAATAGTCCCAGCACATGAACAATGTCATAACAGAAGTATTGCAATTGGAAAAGTTGCCCTAAATTTTAAATCTTTTTTTTTTGTACAGCAAAAATTTATATATTTTTTTCATAAATCAGCCAGAACTGACAGCAGCCGGTAAATACATGTCTAATACATATAGGGTTCATTCACACATCTGTAAAATGGGTCCGCATCCATTCCACAATTTGGCGGAACCTTTACAGACCCATTGATTTTCAATTCCAGTCTGAAAAATTAGGCATTCACGGGATAAAGAAGTAAGTGTCGGCAAGTATTCGCCCCAAAAATTAGCACATGGGTTAACCTGACAGCTAAGAACGTTGTATGCTGTGGCTGAAGGTACATTAGGCATTTATAGGATAAAGAAGTAAGTGTCGGCAATGAAAGGCCCCACAAATTAGCCCACATGGGTTTACTTGACAGCTAAGAATGGAGTATTCTGTGGCTGAAGGTACATTAGGCATTCACAGGATAAATAAGTAAGTGTCAGCCAGTATTGGCCCCAAAAATTAGCCCACATGGGTTTACTTGAAAGCTAAGAACGTAGTATTTGGTGGCTGGAGGTACATTAGGCATTCAAAGGATACAGAAGTAAGTGTCGGCCATGAAAGGCCCCAAAAATTAGCCCACATGGGTTTACCTGACAGCTAAGAACGTAGTATTCTGTAGCTGAAGGTACATTAGGCATTCACAGGATACAGAAGTAAGTGTTGGCCAGTATAGGCCCCAAAAATTAGCCCACATTTGTTTACCTGACAACTAAGAACATTGTATTCTGTGGCTGAAGGTACATTAGGCATTTACAGGATAAAGAGGTAAGTGTCGGCCATGAAAGGCCCCAAAAAATTAGCCCACAAGGGTTTACCTGACAGCTAAGAACGTAGTATTCTGTGGCTGAAGGTATATTAGTCATTCACAGGATAAATAAGTAAGTGTCAGCCAGTATTGGCACCAAAAATTAGCCCACATGGGTTTACTTGACAGCTAAGAACGTAGTATTTGGTGGCTGGAGGTACATTAGGCATTCACAGGATACAGAAGTAAGTGTCGGCCAGTATAGGCCCCAAAAATTAGCCCACATGGGTTTACCTGACAGCTAAGAACGTAGTATTCTGTGGCTGAAGGTACATTAGGCATTCACAGGATACAGAAGTAAGTGTTGGCCAGTATTGGCCCCAAAAATTAGCCCACATGGGTTTACTTGACAGCTAAGAATGTTGTATTCTGTGGCTGAAGGTACATTAGGCATTCACAGGATACAGAAGTAAGTGTCGGCCAGTATAGGCCCCAAAAATTAGCCCACATGGGTTTACCTGACAGCAAAGAAAGTTGTATTCTGTGGCTGCAGGTACATTAGGCATTCACATAAAAAAACAATTGTCGGCCCTGAAAGGCCGCAAAAATTTTGCATTCCATGGACATGAAATGCCTTTTATGCCGCTGTATTTAGCGAAGAAAAGGACCAGGAATTGTTGTGGGTGGATGGTGGTCTGGCAGATATTTGTGGCCTGGCATGAGGAATATCAATGAAACATGGTCTACTGGTCACATGTGTTAAATTCCTCAGAGATCCATGCCTCATTCATTTTTATAAATGTGAGGTAGTCTACACTGTCATGAGCTAGGCGAGTGCGCTTATCGGTCACGATCCCCCCTGCTGGGCTGAACGTCCTTTCGGACAGGACACTGGACGGGGGGCAAGCCAACATTTCCATTGCAAATTGTGCAAGCTCTGGCCAGAGGTCAAGCCTGCCCACCCAGTAGTCCAGGGGTTCATCACTCCTCAGAGCGTCCACATCTGCCGTTAACCCGATGTAGTCGGACAACTGTCGGTCTAGGCATTCCCTGATGCGGTATCCGGAGTACAGCTGTCGATGGTTCAGCTGAAAGAGGGATCTCATATCTGAAGTCACCAAGACATCTTCAAACCGCCCTCTTCTTGCAGGCACTGTTGGATTTCTACCCGCAACTGTCTCTCTGGAAATTCCTCTGCCAGCGCACGCACAAGCAGAATGCAGCATTTCCCGCAGCAAGGCCTGGAAGTGCTGCATTCTGACCACCCTCTGTGATTGTGGTAACATTTCCACCATTTTTTGTTTGTACCGGGTGTCTAAGTACGTTGCCACCCAGTACTGGTCCTTGACCTTTATGCTTTTTATACGGGGGTCCCCCTTAAAAAAACTGGAGCATGAAGGCCCCCATTCGCACTAAACTGCAAGTGGTGTAGTGGCCTGCTTCCAGCTCATCATCCAGGATAATGTCGTCCTCGTTCTCCCCCCCCCCATCCACGCATAACACCAGGGATCCCAGAAAGGTTTAAAGCATGCTCTTCTTCTTCTCCTCGACGGCTTGATCAATGACACGATGCGATGAATGCTCCAGAAAGAAGGCGTAAGGTGTGATGTCACTGATGGCGTCCTGGCTGTGACTGACCAGTTTGGTGATCTCATCGAATGGCCGCAGAAGTCTGCATGCATCCCGCATGAGCAGCCACTGGCGAGGTGAAAAAAACCCAAGCTCCCCAGAACCTGTCCTGCCGCAGAGTTCGTACAGGTAGTCGTTAAATGCCCGTTTCTGCTGGAGCAGCCTATCAAGCATATGCAACAATGAGTTCCATCGCGTCAGGCAGTCATAAATAAGACGCCTGACGGGCAGGTTGTGTCACCGCTGAATGTCAGCAAGGCGAGCCATGGCTGTGTAAGATCTTCTGAAATGGCCTGAAATTTTTCTGGCCTGCCTCAATGTGTCCTGGACCCCAGGGTATTTGGCAATGAATCACTGCACCACCAAGTTCAGGACGTGTGCCATGCATGGCACGTGTGTTATTGGCACCGTTGTTGCACACCACTTTACAAACTGTCAAATTCAGCGGTGTCAGCCACTGATCTGCCTATGAACGCAAAGCTGAAAGGAGTGCAGGACTAGTGTGGCTCTTGGCTTCCAGGCACAACAGACGCAGCACACCATGGCAACGTCTCACCTGGCATGTGGAATAGGTTCTGGGGATGTTGGGCGATGCAGCGGAAGAGACGGTAGCAGCGTAAAAGGAGGAGTCATCCAAGGAGGAGTGGGAGGATGGAGGAGGAGGGGGAGGAGGAGAGGAAGAGGCAGGCCTGCATGCAATCCGTGGCGGTACAACCAATTCTACACGGGTGCCAGAGGTTACATGCTTGACGGCCGTCAGAAGGTTCACCCAGTGGGCAGTAAAAGTGATATACCTTCCCTGCCTGTGTTTGCTAGACCATGTGTCTGTGGTCAGATGTATCTTGGCACCAACACTGTGTGCCAGAGATATATTCACTTGCTGCTGAACATGGCCATACAGCTCTGGAATGCCCTTCTGCAAGAAATATTTCCTGCCTGGGACCTTCCATTGTGGTGTTCCAATGGCCACAAATTTACGTAAGGCCTCCAAGTCCACCAGTTGATATGGCAGTAGTTGGCGGGCTATCAGTTCCGACAAGCCAGCAGTCAAACATTGGGCAAGAGGGTTATCCGGCGTCATCATATTTTTCCGCTCCAACATTTGGGCCACATAAGCCAGCCTTTTTCCAGAACAACGTGACGACGGCATCATGGAAGGTGGAGTGGAGGACAAATGTGAGGAGAGATAAGAAGGAGAAGGAGAAGAGGCTGGACGGTGAGAGCCTGGAGTGTGGCTTTGTGGGTTCTGACGGTGTTGCTCCCACTGGGCTCGGTGATGGGAGTTCAGGTGCCTTCTTAAGGCAGTCGTCCCTAGGTGAGTGTTGGGCTTACCGTGACTTATGCATTGACTGCAAAGGCTACAGATGGCAACACTGTTTTCAGCAACGGACACATTAAAAAAAGCCCACACTGCGGAGCCATGTGCCGGCGTCCTGGGAGTGCCAGATGTGACTGTACATGGTTGATGGCTCGCTCCTGATATATTTGCAGACTGCTTTGTACCTCTTGTGCAATGCAAGTTCTGCCTGCCTCTCCTCCCTATCTGCCCGTCCGTCTCTCCCTCTGAACTTCCCTCCTCTTCCTCTCTTGTGGCCACCCACATGACGTCCATAGACACGTCATCATCCACGTCTTCTTCCCCACCAATAACAATCGAGATCGCGGAGTAGGCAGCAACAGCGGGGACCAACCTCCTTGGGCTGCTCTGGGTACTGTCGTCAGACTGCTGAGTGGCGGCTGTTGCTACCTCCTCTTCCTGATCCGATGCCAACAATGGCTGCGCATAGCAAATGTCTTGTGATGGATCGGAAAATAATTCCAGAGACTCAAGCGGAGGGTATGTGGTGGTGGTGGTGGTGGTGGTGGTGTTTGCGGTGGTGTCTTTGGGGGTGCACACATCAGAGAGTGAAGAGGGTGCAGATAGAGAGGATGAGGAGGGTGCAGAAGAGGAAGGCAGAGTGAGCCACTAGACAAAGTCTAGTGCGTCCTTTGACGTAATCGAACGTGCCCTCTGAAACTTCACACTTTGGCTCCGGCCTACTGCTCCTGCCCTACCCCTACCACCCCTGCGTCTTCTCTTCCTCTTTGTCTGCCTCTTCCTCTGCCTGTCATGTTTTTAAATTACCCTGTGGCAAAAGTCTCTAGAGAATCGCAGTATATCTGGAAAAAGTTATATAACACCCCGCTTCAATCTGTGCTATTGGGGGGCCACAGGTTTATCACACCAGTTCTACAAATAATTGGCCAGTAACTGTTGTCACTGAGTGTAGCACAGTTAACACAGCAAAAGAGGCCAAATTTTTGCAGGACTAAAACACATTCTTATGAAAGTATCCAGTTAAATAACACCCCACTTCAATATGTGATATTTGGGGGCCACAGTTTTATCACACCAGTTCTACAAATAATTGGCCAGGGAGTTTGGCACTGTGTGTATCAGACTGAACACAGCAAAAGAGGCAATATTGTTGCAGGACACAAATACACTTGTAAAAGTATACTCGGATAACACCCCACTTCAATATGTGGTATTGGGGGGGCCACTGGTCTATCACACCAGTTGTTCAAAAAATTGGCCAGTGAGTTTGGCACTGTGTGTATCAGACTGAACACAGCAAAAGAGGCAATATTGTTGCAGGACACAAATACACTTGTAAAAGTATACTCAGATAACACCCCACTTCAATATGTGGTGTTGGGGGGGCCACTGATCTATCACACCAGTTATAATACATTAAAAGTGCTTTTGTCACTGTTTGTAGTATTGCTGCAGCAACACTCAGTCACACCTGTCATAATGCTGCACAGTGCACAATAATACTACTAATCCACTATAATAACTATATATAACAATGCATATTTATAGCACTGATTACTGTAGTAATGTCACTGTTCCCCGCCAAAAGTTTAAAAAATGTCAGCTAGGGGTCCGATCTGTCCGCCGCAATGTCGCAGTCTCGCTAAAAATCGCAGATTGCTGCCATTACTAGTAAAAAAAAAAAAAAATTCAACAAAAACGACAAAAATCTTTCCCCTAGTTTGAAGACGCGATACTTTTTGCGCAAACCAATCAAAATATTGGGATTTTTTTTTTTTTTTACCCAAGATATGTAGCAGAATACAAATTGGCCTGAAAGGATGAAAAAAAAATAGATTTTTATTTATTTATTTTTTATTTTTTTTTTGGGGGGGGGGGGGATGTTATATAGCAGAATGTGAATTACAGTATATTGTTTTTTTTTTATTCCAGAAATTGACGCTATTTTTTTGTTTATAGCGCAAAAAATAAAAATTGCACAGGTGATCAAATACCACCAAAAGAAAGCTCTGTTTGTGGGTACAGCATCGCACAACCGCGCAATTGTCCGTTAAAGTAACACAGTGCCAAATTGCAAAAAATGGCCTGGTCATTAACGGGGAAAATCCTTCCGGTCCAGAAGTGGTTAAAGCATACAAGAAAAGTATGACGAGAGACAGGGAAGGAAAGTGACTATCTCTAGTAGAAAACAGGAAAAGCCCCCAGGGGTTTTAAGGCAGCAAAAATAATGAGACTAAAAATATATAAAAAAGATTCCATCTTTATTGAAAAATCGATAAGAAAGGTTAAAAATTCAGAAACGTAAGCTATGAGCTCTGTTTACAACTCTGTTTACATTGCTAAAAAGCAAGAATAACAATCACAGAGCATCACATTTGGTCGAGAGAACACCAACGCGTTTCGACCTGTAGGGTGAGGTCTTCCTCAGGGGGTATGTGATGTCATATCTGTGATGAATGTCTAAAAACCAGAGAGAATTTCCATAGCTGAAGGATCATCCCCAAGAAAAGGGGGGGGGGGTATTTCCATACTCCTACAGAGGCGGATGGGGGGAGCACATTGGACAACAAGGAGTCACGCATGTGGCCCACCGCAATGGGACAAGGCACCCATATGTATCTCTTATTGCAGAGCGATTCTGGAAAATTCTGTTTCCAGTGTGAAAATGTGGGGAGCGTGATCCTGTCTGCCAGCGTTCCTGGAAGTGTGGATGGGTCATGGTGACTATCTCTATGACAAAAGTGATAAGATGTTGAGTATAAAATATATTTATTTAAAGTGATTGTAAAGTCTAATTTTTTACTTTTTTTTAATAACAAACATGTTATACTTACCTCCTCTGTGCAGCTGAGTTTGCACAGAGCAGCCCGGATCCTCCTCTTCTCGGGTCCCTCTTTGGCTCTCCTGGCCCCTCCCTCTTGTTGAGTGCCCCCACCCCAAGCAGCTTGCAAAGAGGGCACCCAAGCCGAATCACAGCTCCCCGTGTTTATTCAGACATGGAGCCGCGGCCTGGCCCTCCCCACTCTCTCTCCTGGTTTTGGTTGACAGCAGTGGGAGCCAATCACGCCACGCTGCTTTCTCAGCCAATGGCAGCTTAGACACTCCTGCAACATCGCTGGATAAAGATGGGCGTACGGTAAATATTAGGAGCGCTGCTGCACACAGAAACATTTTTATCTTAATGCAAAGAATGCATGAAAGGGGTTATAAAGTCAAAGGATTTTTTTTATCTTAATGCATTCTATGCATTAAAATGAAAAAAAAAAAAACCTTCTGTGTGCAGCAGCTCCCCTCAACCCCCCCTAATCTCGATCCTGAACCCCTGAACCCAATCTCGATCCAGCGATGTCCACGGCTGTCTCAGCCGTCCAGGACTCCCCCTCCTTATTGGCTAAGTCAATCAAAGCCAGTTAGCCAATGAGAAGAGAGGGGGCGGAGCTGAATGGTAGCTCTGTGTCTGAACGGATACACCGAGCTGTGACTCAGCTGGGGTGCCCCCATAGCAAGCTGCTGGCTGTGGGGGCACTCAAAGGGAGGGAAGGGCCAGGAGCAGCGAGGAGGGACCCGAGAAGAGGAAGATCCGGGCTGCTCTGTGCAAAACCAACTGTAGAGGGAAGTATAACATGTTTGTTAACTTTATTGAAAAAAAAAAATTAGACTTAACAATCACTTTAAGATTGAAAAAAAAAATCTTCTGCCTTTATAATTCCTTTAATTCATTGATTATAGAGGATAAACTACCAATTAAGAATAAAGGGTATCAAAAAACCACCCCAGGCTGGGGAAACACACAAACACATATTAACCACTTCTGGACCGGAAGATTTTCCCCCTTAATGACCAGGCCATATTTAGTGTTATTTTAACGGACAATTGCACGGTCGTGCGACGCTGTACCTAAAAAAACAATGGTCTCCTTTTTTTCCCACAAACAGAGCTTTCTTTTGGTGGTATTTGATCACCTATGCGATTTTTATTTTTTGCGCTATAAACAAAAAAAGAGCGACAATTCTGAAAACAAAAAAAAAAAAATATTTTTCACTTTCTACTATATGACATTCCAAAAAAAAAAAATTTAAAATCAACATTTTTTAACATTTTAGGCCAATTTACTACATACTACAAAAAAAGAGTGACAATTCTGAAAAAAAAAAAAAAAAAATATATATATATATATTTTTCACATTCTGCTATATGACATTCCCCAAAAAAAAAAAAAAAAAATTAAAAATAAATTTTTTTTAACATTTTAGGCCAATTTACTACTACTACATATATTTAGGTTAAAAAAAAAAGCGCAATAAGTGTATTTTGATTGGTTTGCGCAAAAGTTTTCATGTCTACAAACTACGGGAAAGATTTACGTAATTTTTTTTTTCTACTAGTAATGGTGGCGATCTGCGATTCTTATGCCGGACTGTGAAATTGTGGCGGACAGATCGGACCCCTAAATTACATTTTTGCCACTTTTGGGGGTACCAGTGACATTACTACAGTAATCAGTGCTAAAAATATGCACTGTTACTGTAATAATGACACTGGCAGGGAAGGGGTTAACAGTGTGGGTGATCAAGGGGTTAAATGTGTCCCTAGGGGAGTGATTCTAACTGTGGGGGGCGTGGCTTGTGGAATGACCATAGAGACCTATGATCCTATATAGAAGTATCACAGGGGCTCTGTGATCATTCCAGGTAGAAGAACGGTTAGCTGTGTTTACAACAGCTGACTGTTCTTCTCTCTCATTGGGGAACGATCGCCGGTGTCAGGCACCTGCCCACTGCATCAGCTTCCCCTAGCTGCAGGCGCATGACCGACATAGCCCTACGTCAGTATGCCTGGGAGAGCCACACTGCCGCAGTATATCCGCGGTAGGCGGTCGGCGACCGGTTAACAATGCATGCCTACAAATGACCAGGGCTTTTTTTCTCAGAGAATAGGTGCAGGAACTCCCACTTTTGGAGTTACCCCTTGTCTCCGCCCCCTACCTACCTCCGAGCACTGTACCTAGGTTCCACCCCCTACCCACCTCCCAGTACTGCCCCTTTTAGAGAATACAGAATCAAGTATCATTTATGGTACTACGTAATTTGTATGGGATTTGTTAATGATAACAAGAAAAGCAGTAAAATAACAACAAAGGACACTCCCAGCAACAATAGATCCCACCAGCAACAATGGACCAGACACAACAAAATACCCACCAGACAACAATAGACCCTCAGCAGCAACAACAGATCTCCCCACAGACAGCATCAATAGACCCTCCAGCAGCCATTTACAACATACGGTTTCCTCAACAGTAGATCCCTCTCAGCAGCAACTGACCCCCCAGCACATAAGACCAACCCCAGCAACAATAGACCCCCTCTGTAAAAATAAATCCCTTCAATAGGTCTCCCAGCAGCAACAGTAGACCTCACCAGCAACAATAAACCCCCACAAAAATATATCACCTCCAGCAACAATAGATCCCCCACCAGCCAGCATCAGAAGACACCCGTAGCAAAGCCCAGCACCCCTTGCCATTACATACATTCAGTGCTGGAGGCGCCGGAACTGCGTTCCCCCACGTTCCCGCTGAAAAAAAGCCCTGCAAATGACAAAACAGGATCAATATAAAACAAAGATAACACAAACGTCCGGATGCCAAGTATTTCCCCACACGGAGTTCTATCACTGCTAATTGCCATAATTTTTATGATTGAGCTTCGAGGGGCTGAGCGAAATGCGTTGGGCGCATGGCGTGGCTGGAGTTCAGGCTGAGGTTGCCACTCTTACATCGATTCTATGGACAAAAGGGACAAGTGGCTACAGGGATTCCCCCTCTTTTGTGCTGAGGTGTCCCTCGTTTTCATCCCAAACAGTAGGGACATACTGTCTGGACAGACTGGATCTAAGAAGGCATGACAATGCATAAAGCAGCATTCGAAACAGAACAACTAGTACACAACAAAAAAGTATCCAGGACAGTGCTCAACTGCGAAGACCGCATAGAGCTCCCTTTAACCACTCTACAACCGCTCACAGTAATACTACTGCGGCAGAGTGGTTCGTTATCGTCCAGCCACGTAGTATTAACGTGACTGGACACTCCCCCTTCTGGGCGGCGCTTGCGCGCCGCCGGAGGCTCGCTCCCGCTGTTTTCATTCACAGCGGGAGTCGGGCCAGGGGAGGAGCAGCGGCGATCGCCGCTGCTCTTACCCGATCGTCGGGGATCGAGTCTGGAGATCCGCCCGCTGTGTGTAAACACAGCGGGCGGATCTCCATAGTGACAGGGAGTGACAGATCGGACTGTTCAGCATAGCTGGACATCCGATCTGTCCTTCTGTCACACAGTCACCTCCCCCCCAACACGTCAGTAAGCACCAGGCATACATTAACCCCTCCCTCTCCAATAAAATTAACCCCTTCCCTGCCAGTGTCATTTTTACAGTAACAGTGCATATATATAGCACTGATTACTGCAGTAATGTCACTGGTACCCCCAAAAGTGTCAAAAATGTCAGTCAAGGGTCCGATCTGTCCGCCGCAATGTCGCAGTCCCGCAAAAAAAATCGCAGATCGCCGCCATTACGCGTTAAAAAAAAACCACCAAAAATGACAGAAATCTTTCCCTTTGTTAGTAAACGCAATAACTTTTGCGCAAACCAATCAAAATACGCTTATTGCGATTTTTTTTACCAAACATATGTAGCATAAAACAAATTGGCCAAAAATTTTTAAAAAAATTGGTTTTTACATCTTTTTTGGGGGGAATTTCATATAAAAAAATGTTAAAAATATTGTTATTTTTTCAAAATAAACGCTCTTTTTTTGTTTATAGCACAAAAAGTAAAAATCGCACAGGTGATCAAATACCACCAAAAGAAAGCTCTGTTTGTGGGAAAAAAAGGACGTAAATTTCGTTTGGGTACGGCGTCTCACGACCGCGCAATTGTCAGTTGAAGTCACACAGCGCCGAATCGCAAAAAGTGGCCTGGACGGAAGACAGCAAAATCCTCCGGTGGTAAAGTGGTTAAAGAGCGTCTCCGGAGCTCCAACCATCCAAACAGTGAATATTTCCATGGAAATGTTCTATCATCAGGCGCAATGATCTTCTGATTGAAATGACTAACTTTTATCTCTGTCCCCAAATCAATCTATTTTTATGAAGACAAGAGATAATGTCATCATTATCATAATACAACCCGTTAGAATACTTTTAAGTTTTAACAGAAATTATTTCAATTATAAATATAATATATTCCGAAGAACAGAGATATGAAGAGCGCACTCGAACACATCATCTTGGCTGCTCTGAGGACCTGATTACATTTCACTCGGTGAGTGTTATTGCCCAGCGCATCCTATTAAATATGGATGAGTTTCTTATAAGTCTTTCATCAGACTCTGCTTGATAAATAACTAGGAACACAGAGCATTTGTACATATTGAAAAAGTTACATTCAAGCCATGATGCATTTGTGGCAGAGAAGAGCCAAAAATAAAAACATACCGTATCTGACAAAAGTGAGTACACCCCTCACATTTCTGTAAATATTTTATTATATCTTTTCATGTGACAACACTGAAGAAATTACGCTTTGCTACAATGTAAAGTAGTGAGTGTACAAAATGTCCAAATTGGGCCCAAAGTGTCAATAGTTTGTGTGGCCACCATTATTTTCCAGCACTGCCTTAACCCTCTTGGGCATGGAGTTCACCAGAGCTTCACAGGTTGCCACTGGAGTCCTCTTCCACTCCTCCATGATAACATCACAGAGCTGGTGGATGTTAGAGACCTTGCGCTCCTCCACCTTCCGTTTGAGGATGCCCCACTGATGCTCAATAGTGTTTAGGTCTGGAGACATGCTTGGCCAGACCATCACCTTTACCCTAAGCTTCTTAACCAAGGCAGTGGTCATCTTGGAGCTGTGTTTGGGGTCGTTATCATGTTGGAATACTGCCCTGCGGCCCAGTCTCCAAAGGGAGGGGATCATGCTCTGCTTCAGTATGTCACAGTACATGTTGGCATTCATGGTTCCCTCAATGAACTGTAGATCCCCAGTGCTGGCAACACTCATGCAGCCCCAGACCATGACACTCCCACCACCATGCTTTACTGTGGGCAAGACACACTTATCTTTGTACTCCTCATCTGGTTGCTGCCACACATACTTGACACCATCTGAACCAAATAAGTTTATCTTCCTCTCATCAGACCACAGGACATGGTTCCAATAATCCATGTCCTTAGTCTGCTAATCTTCAGCAAACTGTTTTTAGGCTTTCTTGTGCATCATCTTTAGCAGAGGCTTCCTTCTGGAATGACAGCCATGTAGACCAATTTGATGCAGTGTGCAGTGTATGGTCTGAACACTGACAGGCTGACCCCCCACCCCTTCAACCTCTGCAGGAATGCTGGCAGCATTCATACGTCTATTTCCCAAAGACAACCTCTGGATATGACACTGAGCACGTGCACTTAACTTCTTTGGTAGATCATGACAAGGCCTGTTCAGTTTGGAACCTGTCCTGTTAAACCTCTGTATGGTCTTGGCCACCATGCTGCAGCTCAGTTTCAGGGTCTTGGCAGTCTTCTTATAGTCTAGACCATCTTCATGTAGAGCAACAATTTTTTTTTTTCAGACCCTTAGAGAGTTCTTTGCCATGAGGTGCCATGTTGAACTTTCAGTGACCAGTATGAGAGAGTGAGAGTGATAACACCAAATTTAACACACCCGTTCCCCATTCACATCTGAGACCTTGTAACACTAACGAGTCACATGACACTGGGGAGGAAATATTGACACTTTGGGCCCAATTTGGACATTGAACATTGCTCACTTTTGTTGCCAGCGGCTTAGACATTAATGGTTGTGTGTTGAGTTATTTTGAGGGGACAGCAAATTTACACTGTTATACAAGCTGTACACTCACTACTTTACATTGTAGCAAAGTGTCATTTCTTCAGTGTCTTCAGTGTTGTCACATGAAAAGATATAATAAAATATTTACAAAAATGTGAGGGTGTACTCACTTTTGTGACATACTGTATACACAGTTATTTGATGGCTCAATGTAAGGCTTAGACCAGAATTTGGGATAAAGAGATTAGGTTTCTTTGGTAGACCCGTCACATTCTTGGTTCTTGTGCTCTCCCTCTAGCACGGCTACCGTTATAAATCTTGGGGCCCCATACAGCCTGCCTGACACCCCATCCCCGAAAACAGTAATCCCTCCAGCCGTGGCTCCCAGAAATTAAATAAAGATTTCTTGGGTCTTATCAGTTCAGCAGCAGGGGCTGGGAATAGAGAGGGGATTATTTCATAGTAGGCAAAGTTGAAAAAAAAGACACCAGTCCGTCCAGTTCCACATTTGTGTGTGCATGTGTTTATGTCACTTCTATTTCCCATATCCCTGTACATTGTGTTTACTAAGGAACACATCTAAAGGTTTTCCTGAAAATATCTACATTCCCCGCTGACATCACCAACTGTGGAAGGAAGTTCCACATGCTTACCACTCTAATACTAAAGAACCCCTTGTACACTTTATGGTTAAACGCTTCTCGTCCAACTTCAATGAGTGGCCAAAAGTCTTTTTAAGAGCCCCAAGATTAAATAGTTTTCTCCATATGCTAGAATTATCATTTAAATATTTGTATAATGTTATCATATCTCCTCTTAATGTAGAAGTACAGTCAAAGCTCATAAAAATCCACAATGTATAAAATTAACTTGCAATATATATGTTATATAATCCACAATTCATATATTCCCGGGTATGGTGATTATTCCAACATAACGTGATCAGTAACTGAGCTAGAGAGAGAGGTTGGTGGTCATTGGTGCAGGCTCTGCGTCACCGATTCTTAAATGCTGCACACCTGGGAGATGGTGTTCTCTAACTATAGCAGTGTCTGGAGTGCCTAATGTTAACAGTATAGCAAGTTAGCCTTGGGTTGCTTGAGGGTTTACTGTGTTCATTGTGGCTCGCTTTTAAGTCTGGAGTTGGGCTTCAATGCTGATTTTGCATGACTGCAAATTTCTGCCCAGAACCCAGTGTAGTTCTCAGTGTCCCCCATTAGGGCACCTAAATTCCACCCAGAGGTAGGTAATTTAGAGTGGGAGTTGGGAAAAATAGTAGGTTTGCCATCAGGCCTGCACCTCCCTATACTGTCAGGAGATCCTGGTCAATACGGTTTGGAGAAAGTGTAAAGCCCCGTACACACGAGAAGAAATTCGGCCGGGAAATTTCGTCCGACAACCGATCTGCCGATTTTCGGTTTGTTAGTATGATGCTTCCTACAGCCGACTCCAACTTTTCGGCCGAAAAAATTCTGGTGTGCAGGCATTAAAATGTTTGTCCTCCGACAAAACAAGTCCGATTTTCGTCTCATTAGTACAGATTTCGATGGGGAAAAATCTTATGAGCAAGACTAGGCATGCTCAGAGATGAAAGAACACATAGAAAGCAATCCAACACATGACATCACTTCTGAAGTAGAATTCTGTCGTACGGGAAAATTTGTGTGCAGTCTAGAGCACATTCCAACCAACAGACATCACTCTGGACAAAAGACGGACGACCGGACGGCGGAAATTCGTTGTGTGTGTACGAGGCTTAAGAATGGTCCCGAAGTAAATGTACCACTAGCTCAAAGCCTATCGCCTAAACTAGGAATCTCTTCCTTTATTCATGGTTGGGTTCTAAGTCTGTCCCCTGTCCTTTTGTATTAATTCCTTCAGATTGCAACTCTGATGACTCTATTGATGACCAATCATTCTCTTGTATTCTGTTACCCTTCTTTCATCTAATTCCTCCCACATCGGTTACTACACACTAGAGCGGGGTCTCTTGGCAAGTGCTATGTGAAAACCAATGGACAAGGCTGGATACCCATCATCTCATTTCCATCACTTGATCCCCATGAATAGATTCCCCTCACTGGATCAAATCAAGAACCACTCTCCTGGGTAAAACAGAGTCTCTTCGTCAGTGGTAAGTTAAACCCAAGGAACAAGGTAGGATTCCCGTCACTGGATCCCCATCAATGGTTTTCCATCAGTGGATCCTGTAGGCACACAAACTTTGGAGCCCAAAGCTACCCCCTTCTACCAGTATCACCTCATTTACACAAAATATTTTCTGGTTTTATTGGTTCCAACCACCTTAGGCATTGTGACAGTGACCTTATGTAGGTTCGTTGTATTTCTAATAGTGAAGAAAAAAATTGCCATGCAGAGAAAAGCTGCCTCTTTGCTTCCACCACTTTTGTGAACAGGCCTATTGTGCCAAAGGGTAAACTGATTATAGTTACATAGTTACATACTTAGTCAGGTTGAAAAAAGACACAAGTCCATCTGGTTCAACCAAAAAAAAAAAAAAGTATTGAAAACCCAACCATACAATCCCATATACACAATCCTAAACCAGCAATTGATCCAGAGGAAGGCGAAAAAAACCCCAGCAAAGCATGATCCAATTTGCTACAGCAGGGGAAAAAAATTCCTTCCTGATCCCCCGAGAGGCAATCGGATATTCCCTGGATGAACTTTAGAGACGAAATCTGTTTTCCTATAGACATAAAGAGTGCCCCCTTGTCCTCTGTGTTGACCTTAAAGTGAACAACTCAATACCAGGTTCACTATATGGACCCCTTATGTATTTATTCATGTTGATCATATCTCCCCTTAATCTCCTCTTTTCAAGAGAGAATAAATTCAGTTCCTCTAATCTTTTCTCATAGCTCAGGTCCTCCATGCCTCTTATCAGTTTGGTTGCCCTTCTCTACACTTTCTCCAGTTCCCCGATATCCTTTTTAAGAACTGATGCCCAAAACTTAACTGCATATTCCAGATGAGGTCTTACTAATGATCTGTACAGGGGCAAAATGATATCTCTCTCTCTGGAGTCCATGCCTCTGTTAATACAAGAGAGGACTTTGCTTACTTTGGAAACAGCAGCTTATAACAGTTTTGAGTTTTAAAATGCCCTAAATCATATGTAAAAAAGGTGAATATTGCTATTACTAATAAACCGTGCTCTTAAACACTGATAATAAACAAAATAAAATAAAATAAAAACATAATAAAATTGTAAATATAAATGTAAATATAAAAGAAAGGAATTGTCCATCCACACCAATGTGCTCCAAATAGTGGTGACGTGATCATAAATGATACCCCGACTCTTCCAAAAAAAAAAAAAAGTTCTGATATGTGTTTACTTCCACCACCAATAGACGAAATGCCTACTCCCCAGAAGTAGAATTAAAAAAGCATATCCAATGGATAAGAGGTATCCCTCATACCAATAGATGCTCCCCACTAGCAATAACACTCCAGTTGGATTCCAAGATGGTAGACATAAATGTAGGGAAGAACAAGAAGCCCTTCATAGTGTAGTATTCCAATTGTTTTATTGCTTGTGCATATTAATAAAAACACTTACAAGATAAGGTACATAGGAATTTTTCTATATAGCAGGGACGCCGTTCCATATTCAACCTGCGTTCCAGACTAGCGGAAATTACATCTCACGTTGTATTACCCTATGCGCGTTTCGTCAGTGCGTCTGACGTCATCAGGGGGTCACATGACCGGACGAGTCGCTTCCTTTATTTATACTACTGTCAGACCAGGATATCCAATCTCTTGCAATCCTCGTATATCTTTATTAAAATCAATTCCATTACCCTTTCACTTATTCTGGCTTTTCATGGCTTATAACCTGTGGCTTCACTTGTTTAATTAAGATTCACAGTGATTTATTGATCGTTCAAACTAAATCCAGGGTGCGCAGGTAGAGTGTATTGGTTTACACTTTAATAAACACATGTAAAACAGACCACATACTTTTTTTCATTGACTGCCACTGTAATAGCGCACTTTACCAGCACACATCTCCACTAATTGCCATAATACTCCCTTCTCTATTGGCTACAAATGTACTGGCCCACTTCTCCAGGGACTGCCACTCTATTGGTATAATACCAATTTGCTGCCGCCCCAGTGATGCACTTCTTCCCTCACTGCCACTGGATTGGCACATTTCTCTATTGACTGCTGCCATTGTAATAGTTCACTTCTCCGCTCATTGCTGCTAATGAAATGGAACACTTAGCCTCTGACTTCCATTGTAATAGCAAACCACATACCACAGACTGCAAAACTGTGTACACTGTGCTATATGTTACATTCCCTAGACTGCTCAACTTTGTATTCTATTTGCAATAGCAACACTAGGATTTTTTCTTTTTTTTGAATTTGATATTTCAATCATGCTAACCACTGCCTAGACTTGTTAACCTGCCATGCACGCTCCTTCAGTTGGCTGTTGGGCTGTCTATCAGGTCTGCAAGGGGAATGCATTGCCCAACATCCAGCTGAAGAAGAGCACATGGCAAGCTGACAATGCAGCTGCTAATTGTGGGGTGGTGGTTTAGCACCCTGAAACGGTAAGTAATGTTAAGGTGGTACTAAACCCAAACAGTAAAATCAGTCTGTATATGCAGTAACGCATGCTTGTTATACTCAATGTGGAAACCTAAGCAGTTAATCCTCTGCATTGTCTAAATAGGCTGTTTAATCCTGTCTTCTCTCATCCTTCCCTTCTTCTACAGTCCCCAATCCATCTGCTGATAGTACAGAGCCTTAGAGTCACTCTGCACATGCTCAGTTTGGTGTGTATTGCTAGAAAGTTGTTTTTTTTTTTTTTTCGGGAGGGTGCATGTGATCAGCACAGGGCCAATCAGCACTGTCAAGACAGAAGGTCAGGGGTCCTGTAGCCTCATAGGACAGTTGGAGCAAGATGAAAACTCCTCCTGCAAGCTTTAACCAGTACTCAGTTGGACACTAATAGAAGTCACAAGACTGCTATATACTGCTGATGAGAAACGGTATTTTGGAGGAGGCCAAGCAGAATCCACAGGTGGAAAGCTTACAAATTTATTAGGTGCAATAAAATACAGGGGGCAACTCACATGGAGTGAAGTAAAGCAAGCTCATCAGTGAGGGGAGTCAGGGATGTCAGCGCTGGATGTCCGCAATGTGGACCACCAGGGTCCGATACCGCATGGAGGAGGCCAAGCAGAAGTCCTCAGGTGGAAAGCTTACAGGTTTATTAGGTGCAATAATATACAAGGGGCAACTCACATGGAGTGAAGTAAAACAAGATCATCAGGAAGGGGAGTCCGAGATGTCAGCGCTGGATGTCCGCAATGTGGACCGCCAGGGTCCTCTACTGCATGGAGGAGACCAAGCAGAAGTCCTCAGGTGGAAAGCCAAGCAGAGGGGATGAAGCTGGACCACAGCGAGGACCACAGCGCGTGCAGATAAAGTCACCGGAGGGGGAGGTGGGGTGGCAACACGTTTCCAAATCTGCACGATGCCGGTCCAGGTTTGACATCAGCTTCGTCAGTTGTGCCCCGAGCTCAACCTTTTTCAAGCCAATTAGAGCCTCAGGCTCTGATCATGTGGCTTGAAAAAAAAAAAAAACCTCATAGAAACCTATGAGTCCAGGGCCCCGCATGCATCCCCGCATGCAAACTAGGGGGGGGGGGGGGGGGTCAAGCCCCTGCTCTCCTTATGGTCCGGCTTCTCCTGCTGCTAAATCTGGCTATCATTTAGCGGTACAGATTAATAAAGATGAGAACACTGAATTAAAAAAATGCACAATTACAGTTAGTGATAACCTGCAAATTCTATAAGAGGTTTATCTATGGCACATGTGTCAAACACAAGGCCCGCGGGCCAAATGTGGCCCGCCAGGCCAATTCACGTGGCCCATCTCCACTCCACCTTGTCTCAGCAGTCAGCAACAGAGAGGAGGACAGAACTCTTCCAACAGATCCTGCACTTATGTAAGTAGCTGCAGCACCCCCCTCATCTCCTCTTCCATCGGTCCCACCACGCAGCTGACTCCAGACCTCCTCTGGTCTTCCTCCAGATCTTGAACTTCCTGCTTCCCAGAATCCTTCCCTGCAGCAGCACAAGGTAAAGGGGTGCACTACTGTGCTGTAAGGGTGGGTGGGGGACTCTATACATCCGATATAAGGGGGAAGCGGTGCTCTGGACATCTAATCTAACAGATACAACCGGCCCTTTGCGGGCAACCATAATGCTAATGTAAAAAGGAAAGCTGCGCTAAATATGAGATGTAGATGTAAATCTACCTGACAGGCAAATATATGCACGATTAAAAAAAGGAATAAAATGAATGTAAATGTCCCAATACAAGACACGACAGTGTCCAATTGCACCAATAGAGTTCCAAACAGCAGCAGTAAAGATCTAGTACAGAGTGCTGTGTGCAGGAAATGAATCCATCACCATGGATAGTGACTTCCTCCACTCTTAATGTGACATGCTGGAGATACGCTATACGCTTACCAGATCATGTATATACATCAGCATCCAACTTAAATAAGGACATCAATGGATTGTATGGTTCATGTAGTGCAGGGGTGTCAAACTCAATTTAATCGTGGGCCACATCAGCATTATTATTGCCCTCAAAAGGGCCGGTTGTATCTGTAAGACTAGATGTCAAGAGCATCCCCTACCCTTGCATAAGACGTCAAGAGCCTCTCCACCATCAAAAGTTGAGCCCCCCACCCTCCCTTACATCACAGTGCACCTCCCTTACCTTGTGGTGCTGCTGGGAAGAAGCTGGAGGCATTGCTGGAAAGCAGTTAGTATAAGGTCTGGATGAGGACTGGAGCTCTCCTGCAGCTACAGGAGAGGTGCGAGGGCCACAAAAAATGGCCTGGAGGGCCATTGTGTTTGACACCTGTGATGTAGTGCCTCACTCAGGATGGTCCACACAGTATGCAGAGGTCCACGATATCACCAAACACCATAAATAGCCTCATCCAGATCGCAGAATACCCATGAGGATATGTAAGAGAAGGGGGCCACAATGGTGTAGTATGCACAAACAATTTATTAGGAAACAAAGGTAAAATAACTCACATTTCAGAGAACATCGATAGCGCTATACGGAATCCGTTCAATAGAACGCTACCGCCCGACTTCCGGGTACACCGCGGTGACGTCAGCACGCCCTCCCTACGCGTTTCGTCACAAATGACGTCTTCCTGGGGATGCGGGCGGCGCGCTGACACACCACTTAAATATCGTACAAGGCAGCTGCCCCATTCGGAATCAGCGGAAGCGGTCGCATCGCCATATTGAATAATGGAAGATGCCCATACTTAACCATTATGCACACGGCATCGTCTTACTATTTAAAAACACAAAATCAACATTGTGAATTACAAACATAGGACCAATACCCCAATTTGAGCTGCCTCCAAAAGGGAACTGGTACATTGACTTATATGCTATAATATCGTCCCAGATAGTGCAATGGGAACAGTGGCTCATGACATACCACGGAGGAACCCAAAAGAGTAACCAAATGCAGTTAAAATATAATATAAATATAAATAAAATCGATATAAATACAATAATAAATTGGGGCCTGAATAATAAATATGCGAAGCAGGTTATCTAAAAATTCTATTTAAAAACCATAATGCTGATGTGGCCCTCAATGGAATTGAGTTTGACACCCTTGTTCTATGGGATAAAAAAAACCCAGAAAACACAATTTTATTTCCTCAAATCATCAATGGCAATCACGTAGCTCCTTCTTAATATTCTAATGAAATTATACCCCAGATCCTATAAAAGCCGTGGCTCTCTTTACATCTTTGTGGATTCCATAGTCTTTATTATTAAGGTAAATTCCAGGAGGTTCCAAAGCAAATAAAAATATGCATCCGGTAATTGAAAAAGCAAATGCCAGCATAAGCCGCTATAGGATAAAATATTTACAATCTGCCGTAAAATCACTGGCGTGACAATGAGGACAAAGGAACGTCAATTTACATATCTTCATGGTAAGGGGTAAAAAAAAAAAAATCCAGAGCATTCGCTTTCAAGTAGCAAAATATCATTGCGGCAACCTTTAATATCGTTGTTTCCATTTTAATAAATTTCATCGTTTCAGTGTTACATTATTTTTCATGAAAGGAGAGGCAAATCAAGCCTGAAGCGCCACAAATGGCTCTCTAAATATTGAAACAGAATGAAAAGATATTCCCATTAGTCAAGAGAAGGCGAAACAAAGAGAAAAGCAAACTACTCCCTGGTAGGAAAGCAGTAGAAAGGAACTATGTCACATGGCTCTGCTTTAATAGAGAGGGAATCAAGAATAAATGTGTGCTTCAACTTAAAATAGAACTTCAGAAAAACATAAAAACTCTCAAGCAGTTGTAAAAAGTCAATAGATGACGGGAATGAGCCGGCATTCTCTTACTCAAATATTTACAAGCAGATATTAGCTGGCTTCTGCCCCTCAGTGCCGGTTCACATTTGTGCGATGCCGGAACGCTGCGAATATACAGCGTGTTTCCGCATCGCATCCGCACCTCTGGCAGTTCACACTGCCATATGCGATACGCAGGGGGTGTCAATTAACCACTTAAGCCCCGGAAGATTTTACCCCCTTCCTGACCAGGGCCTATTTTGCGATTCGGCACTGTGTGATTTTAACGGACAATTGCGCGGTCGTGCAACGCTGTACCCAAATTAAATTGACGCCCTTTTTTTCCCACAAACAGAGCTTTCTTTTGATGGTATTTGATCACCTGTGCGATTTTTTTTGATCATGCGCTATAAACAAAAAAAGAGTGAAAATTTTGCAAAAATAACAATATTTTTCAAATTTTTTATATGAAATTCCCCCCAAAAAAATGTAAAAAACAAAATTATTTAACATTTTAGGCCAATTTGTTTTCTGCTACATATGTTTGGGAAAAAAAAAATCACAATAAGCGTATTTTGATTGGTTTGTGCAAAAGTTATTGCGTTTCCTAACTAAGGGAAAGATTTTTGTAATTTTTATAATTTTTATTTTTAACGAGTAATGGCGGCGATCTGCGATTTTTTTTTTGCGGGACTGCGACATTGCGGCGGACAGATCAGACCCTTGACTGAAATGTTTGACACTTTTGGGGGTACCAGTGACATTACTACAGTAATCACTGCTAAAAATATGCACTGTTACTGTAAAAATGACACTGGCAGGGAAGGGGTTAACTTTATTGGAGAAGAACGATTTTTCTCCCCCGATTTTTATATGTGCTGAGTCATTCCCCGATTTATGTCCCTAAGCGCCGCTTTCAGGCCATTGACTCGCTCCTGACCTCCTTTATTTGGGGGGGTCGGGCGGCGCGTGTAGCCAGGGATGCTCTGCAGCTACCGATTATCGCAGGTGGGCTAGCTGCGCCTAATTTGCGCCTGTATTACTTTGCTTCCCAGTTGGCCCATGCACACTGGTGGTTCCACCCGGAGGATGCTAACGCTGCAGCTGCTTTGGAAGCAGCTATTTTCACCTCCTATGAATCACTGTAAAACCTAATACATCGTAGGTCCACTATGGGCAGACCGAACGCTGCTCTTGTCTCTGTCACCCTGCAAATTTTTGCGGCTGCAACCCTGGATGGTTCTGACCCTCCGGAGCTGCACTCCCCCAATGCCCCCCTTTGGTGCAACCCGCGGCTGAAGGAGTTTTTTGGTCGAGACGATGGTCTTTTCTGGTCCCTTCTAGGTGTGAAATCTATTTCCCATTTGTATGTCCGGGGAACCTTCAGGTCCTTTGCGGACATGCAATCTGCTTTTGGTCTGCCCTCCACGGCTTATTTCCGCTACTTGCAATTGAGACACACGGCGGCCGCGCAATTTGGCCTTCGTGATGTCTCGCTCGAACCGACCCCCTTGGAAAACCTTCTTTCTGACTCCTCACACGAGAAGCTGTTCTCTACATACTACACTCAGCTTTTACATTCTCATTCCAAGAGATTGGCGGTGGCTGAGTCTCAGTGGCGGGAGGATATCCCGGAATTGTCGGAGGAGGTGTGGCAAGACGTCCTTCCTGAACAAATACCTGTTGTTATTTCCTCCAGGGATAGGGTTATCCAACTCAAGTTTCTTTATAGAGCGTACTATACCCCCGTATTTTTGCACAAAATAGGTACACTACCTTCTCCACTCTGCTCCAAATGTACTGTTGCCGATGGCTCCTTTTTCCATATGTACTGGGAGTGTCCCCCTATCCGTGCCTTTTGGTCGGAGGTCACGGCCTTTATTGCTGATATTTCTCAGTTATCCAATATTTGTAGCCCCCTTCGTTGTCTGTTGGGATATGTGGATGACGAGGACGCCCCTGCTCGTACTAAATTGTTTCTCCGCTTGGCCTTCTTCTATGCTAGGAAGGCTATAGCTACTAGATGGAAATCTTCTGCTCCCCCCGACGTTCCATTCTGAATTGCACTTATTAACCAGGCATTGCCTCTGTATAAAATGACGTATGAGGCCAGAGGCTGTCCCAAGAAGTTCCGGAAAATTTGGTCTTTTTGGGTGGACTCTGACCGGACTACCTCTTCAATTTCTGATTCCACATAGACGATGTCCATTACAGCCTCAGTTATTTTGTGTTTGGTAATATGCTCTCTCTGTTGCTGTCTTTCCCTCCCTTTCCTCCTCCCTCCTCCTTCCTCTTCCCCCCCCATTTTTCCCCTCTGGGAGATTTTCTTTTTGCTGGGTTTCTTACTGATGTTACAGCTGAAGCTTATGTATACTACTTATGTCATGGCATTCGATGTAAGATGGAGTCTTGTATGTCTTTTTGACTCCTCCATTGGCATGTTTCATTTTATTTCTTTGTTATGTACTGTTCTGTGTGTTCAATAAAATACCTTTAAAAAAAACTTTATTGGAGAAGGAGGGGTTAAGTGTGTCCCTAGGGGCGTGCTTCTAACTGTACAGGGATGTGGCTGTGTGTGTAACAACAGAGAAATACGATCCTGCATAGCAGGACCATATGATCTCTGTTATTACACAGGGGAGAATGACAGGCGGCTTTGTTTACATCAGCCGGCTGCCTTTCTCCCTCTCCACCCGATCACACGTGCGCGGGGGTCCGCGAACAAGCGGGGGCGGGAGCGCGCCTCTGGCGGCGCGCGCTCGCCCCCTAGAGCCTCACAGGCTAGCGACGTAGTACTACGCCGCTTTGCCTGTGAGGGGCTTACTGCCGCAGTAATTATACTGACGGCAGTCGGCAAGTGGTTAAAAGTTAACGACACCCCCAGTTGAGATCGCATATCGTAGTGCGATCTGCAAGTTCGCACAGAATCGGATCGCACTAGTGTGAACTACTATGCGATCCGATTCTGCTGCGGATAAAAAAAAGCCTCATGTGTGAGTTTAGTGCGGATGCGGTGCGAATTCAGCCATACAAAGTGTATGGCTGAAATTTGCACCGCACTTGATATCGCATGTAATTTAGGAGCAGTGCGCAGCGATCCGATTCTGCTGCGGATAAAAAAAAGCCTCATGTGTGAGTTTAGTGCGGATGCGGTGCGAATTCAGCCATACAAAGTGTATGGCTGAAATTTGCACCGCACTTGATATCGCATGTAATTTAGGAGCAGTGCGCTCAGAATTACATGCGATCTCCGCGATCGCACTAATGTGAACCGGGGCTCAACCCTGGAAAGTTCCAGTTGCCCCTAGCTTAACCAGCTTCTGGACCCGAAGGTTTGACCCCCTTAATGACCAGGCTGTTTTTTGCAATTCGGCACTGCGTTACTTTAACAGACAATTGCGTGGTCGTGCGACGCTGTACCTGAAAAAAATTGATGTCCTTTTTTTCCCACAAATAGAGCTTTCTTTTGGTGGTATTTGATCACCTGTGCGATATTTTTTTTTTGCACTATAAACAAAAAAAGGCCGACAATTCTGAAAAAAATATATATATATTTTTCACATTCTGCTATATAACATTGCCCAAAAAAAAAAATCTAAATTTTTCATCCTTTTAGGCCAATTTGTATTCTGCTACATATTTTTGGTAAAAAAAAAAAATCCCAATAAGCGTATTTTAATTGGTTTGCGCAAAAATTATCACGTCTACAAACTAGGGGGAAGATTTATGTAATTTTTATTTATTTATTTTTTTACTAGTAATGGCGGCGAGCTGTGATTTCGTAGCGGGATTGCAACATTGCAGCGGACAGATTGGACCCCTAACTGACATTTTTGACTCTTTTTGGGGGTTCCAGTGACATTACTACAGTAATCAGTGCTAAAAATATGCACTGTTACTGTAATATAAACACTGGCAGGGAAGGGGTTAAAACAGGGGTGATCAAAGGGTTAAGTGTGAGCCTAGGGGAGTGTTTTCTAACTGTATGGGGGAGGGACTTGTGAAATGACCACAGAGAACTGTGTAAATACAAAAAGGTATGGTCCAAATGGCTGGCAGAGCCTTCCACTGCTTCGGACATGTCCACAAGATCTTAAGTTCTGTTTCATCATGACAATTTTCTTTTTTTTTCTTTCTGTTCGGTGATAGCGCCATGCCAGGCCAGGCCAGGCCACACCATGCCACGCCACGCCGCGCCGCACCACGCCACATCACGCCACGCCACTATATTCTTGTTTTATGATTGCATAGAATGCTTTATGTTGTAGATGTTGTAAGGAGACACGCCATCTGACAAATTGATATTACTCTCGCCTACCTCTATTGATCTGGATGCAGAATGATTTAAGTGATACAGTCTCTGCGAGGATTCATCAATGTGCACTTATCTGTGTTATATGTCAGCTGTTTTGTTGTGTTTTTTTTTTTACATACTAAAAATATAAAAAAAATTAAAAATAACACTGACTTTGACAGCAGCAGAAGCCAATGGCACCACTCTGCTATCTCAGCCAATAAGGATGGAGAGTCCCCGACAGATGAGACCAGTGGCAGCCCGTCCAGTAGGGACTCCGCTCCCCCATCCATACGTCCGGCCCCCTAATCTACATGCAGGGCACCGGACGCATGGATTCCAATGGAGGATTTTTTTTGAAGCACGTGATTAGAGCCAGAGGCTCTAATACGCTTCAAGAAAGGGTGGGCTCGGGGCGCAGAGGACTGCGCCCTGAGCCCTAAGCCCACCCAGTTGTGTGACAATAGCGAATGAATATTCACTATTGCCACACTGATTCTCCTCTCGGCCAATCAGGAAGCAAGTCTTGAAACCTGTTTCCTCATTGGCCGAAAGGAGAAGACATCCTATTGGCCAAGGAGGGAGGAGACAGCCGCCGAGAGGGAACATGGGGACTGAGGGGGAGTCAGTCCCACGGAGCAAGGTAAGTAAACTGGCACGGGGGGGAATATGGTGGTACGGGCTGGAGTGATTGGGGGGTGGGTGGGTCCCTCCGCCGCCCGCCGCTCCACCCCCGACTGATGGAGCACCGGCCGCCACTGGATGAGACTCTTCTGCAACATTGCTGGATAGAGATAGGCTTAGGTAAGTAGTGGGGGGTTGCTGTACACAGAAGGTTTTCTCACTTTACAACCAGTTTAACCACTTGCCGACCAGCCGTCGCAGTTATACGTTGGCAGGTAGGCAGGTTCCCGCGAATCGCCAATCGCCATACCTATATGACGGTCCATGGGAGCGATCATGGGGGCACTCAGGCGCCCACTCGCCAGCGGTGAAGCCGATCTACAGGGTCAGTGGCTGCGATCGCTTGCCGTGAAGAGAGGACAGCGGTCTGTTGTTGTAAACACAGGAGACCGTTGTTCTCTCTGGTAACAATGCAGAGCTTCTTTGTTCCTCCTATTTAGGAACACAGGTCTCTGTATTGATTCCATAAGCCAACCCCCCCCCCCACAGTTAGAAAGCACCCCCTAGGCTCACACTTTACCCTTCCATCACCCCTGGGTTAACCTCTTCCCTGCCAATGTCATTATTACAGTAACAGTGCATATTATATGACCTAACCTTAGATACACCACACCAGGCGCTTTCGCGATTTGTTTCACCGGTGGGCTTTTTACCACCTCTATGCTTCGTGTAGCACCCTCCTAGTTTAGGTGCTAGGATGTAAATAGTTAGACTAGTGTAATTTGCTCTTCTGCCTAACAGCGGGGCTAGAGACAAATCTATCTTCAGCAGATCTGCTTAACAGAATGCTGTAATTTATTAGTTAAAGCGGAACTCCAGCCAAAAGGGGAAGTTCAGCTTTAAAGACTTGTCCCCTGCTCCTCTTGCACTATTGGCACTTTTAAGGAGCAGGGGGGGGAGCAGGTACCCAATTTTAACAGGTACCCTCTTCCCACTTAAGTTCTCCTCCCTCCCTGTCCCCTGCAGTCTTCTGGGACAGTGACAGGCTTTCTTTGAGGCCCTCAAGATTCCCCCTGTGGAAGTACCAAACTGGCTGGATTTCACGCTTTTACCGGCATCGACTATCGCCCCTGTGGTAGCTGGTAGGCCTCAGGGATCACGCAGATGTCGTTGGAACCAAGGAGACAGGCGTTCGGGCCCCCCAAGATAGTGAATTATGAGGTTCTGGTCAGTGGTCTACTTTGCGACATTGCCTTTGAGGGACATTGCCCCCGATCTTACTAAGAGTGTTGGATCTCAGCCACTCCCACATTCGGTACCTTTTCCAGTAGGTCGCCTACCATTAGAGTCCCCTCCCCCCCCTTTTTTTTTTTCTCTCAAGGACTTGAGGGGCAGATCGGACTCTTGAAATTGGGATTTGTGGTTCTGACCTGGTATACTAATCGGAGTAATCCCTCGGACCCTTAGTCATGCATTGAAGTGATATATACTGTTCAGAAGTTCTCTCAACTTAATATCTGTGTCTTAGTTTACATCTGTTTTTGTGATTTTCAATGTTCTCTCCTTAGGGGGTATGATGATCGATGTGTTCTAACTTACAGTTCACAGTTTAACAATCATTTTGGCAGAATACTGGGGTGGGCGGGAGGGATGCGTGGTCCTACTACATATTTGGGAGTGGGTGAGGGCCCTCTCAGGATTGGGAGGGAAGCCATATTGTTAGTGCCCGGGGGTCGTCGTTCTGACTGGGGTCTCCTGGTTATGCCCTACTTCTTCCCCCATTAGTCCTCTACTGTCTATTTAGACAGTTTCACTCCATACGGAGTATACGCTAGTTGTAGCCTTTTGCTGTTTGTGTATATCTGCCAATCCCACCATTGGCTTCCTCTCACCCAACGATTTCAATTCAAGATACTAACAATACATTACAAAGCCATCCACAACTTGGCCCCCAACTACAGTACATCACTAGCCTAGTCCCAAAATACCAACCTACTCGTTCTCTTTGTTCCTCCCAAGACCTCGTGCTTTCTAGCTCCCTTATCACCTCCTCCCATGTTCACCTCCAGGACTTCTCCTGAGCCTCTCCCATTCTCTGGAACTCTCTACCCCAATCTGTCTGACTGTCTACTTTCAGACGATCCCTGAAAACTCATCTCTTCAGAGAGGCCTATCCTACCTCTACCTAACATCTCTACATTTATTTTCTCCATCAACTCACCCCCGCAGTTATTACCTTTTGTATCTCTTGACCCTCTCTCTTAGATTGTAAGCTCTAACGAACAGTGCTCTCTGATTCCTACTGTATTAAATTATGGTGGTAACAAAACATGATAAATGAGAAAGTTGCAACTTTCTCATTTTTAGTATCACAGATACACCAGTTGGGCTACATCCTCACTCACCATTAGCAAACAGCAGCAGCCCTGAAGAAGGGTGAGTCTTTGTTCCCCCGAAACGCTTTGGCTTTATCATGTTTTGCTGCTTTCAATAAAACGACAACATGTTCATCTTATTTTGCTTCTGGATATTGGATATTGGGCGCTCATTTTGCCTACCACTACAAGTTTTTTGTGGAAATGACTTTGAGATCAAACCCAGAGGCAGCAGCCCAAGCCCCTCAAAAGGGCTCCCGCCACCTTTCTCTCCAGTCAGACCATCACCCACTCACAGACCTCCAAGTGAGCAAGTCAGTCCAGCACGATCATCTTCAACCTTTAAGAACTACTGTATTCAATTGTATTGCAATTGTACTGCATGCCCTTATATTGTAAAGGCGTAAACTAGGGATGCACCGAATAATCGGCGGCCGAACATTATTCGGCCGAAAATAGAAAAAATAGCACTTTCGGTGTTTGGCCGAATAAGTCAAAAGGCCGAATAATTTTGTGCCGAATAATAGGGCTGAACGATAGTCGATATGATATTGACTATCGTTCTGTGGCCGTAGGCGATATTCATATCGCCGAGGTCACGATATTTACAGGGGGAAGGGACTTGGAGGAGGACAGGAGGACTCACAGACTTCCGTGTTAGGCAGGGGAAGCTGGGACACTTCAGCGGTGAGCATACATACATTACTCACTTGTGCACTGCAGCCCGCCCCACACATTCAGTGAGTCTTACTCTCCTCCCTAGTTTTTTCAATGGCACATTCAGGAAGCCAATCACGCCGTGATTAGCTGCACAGCGAACCAATCACGCGTGCCTGCACACCTGATTGGTTCCGCTGTGCCGCTACCCACGGCGTGATTGGCTTCCTGAATGTGCCATTGAAAAAACTAGGGAGGAGAGTAAGACTCACTGAATGTGTGGGGCGGGCTGCAGTGCACGAGTGAGTAATGTACGTATGTGGCTGTGCTCCTTTCCAGGCTACTACTAGTCCACCTCCAGCCTCCTACTACCACCACTATGAGAGACTGTCTGTCACTGTATAATCTGATCGAGTCCACACTGACACTGACTGACTGTCACTGAGTAATTGATGTTACCACATTAACCCTGACCTGCCCAGTGCCCTGTATCTGCAATTAAAATTTACAAGGCTGCCTGCATGCTTCCTGATTTCCATTCCCAGCATCCTTCCCAATCCCTACAGTGTCACTAACATTAACCCTATGGTACAAGGCTGCAGTGTGCACTGAATCCCATTCCCTACAGTAACATTTAGGGAGAGAGAGAGACATGAGAGGTCAAGAGAGAGAGAGAGAGAGAGACATGAGAGGACAAGAGAGAGAGAGAGTGAGAGGACGAGAGAGAGAGAGAGAGAGAGAGAGACACGAGAGGACAAGAGAGAGGACAAAAAATTGGCAAAATAAATGGAAAAAATGCAAAACACCGCGTTCGGTATTCGGCCTTCGGCCTTCGGCCAAACATTTTATTATTATTCGGCTTCGGCTTCGGCCAAGAATTTCATTTCGGTGCATCCCTAGCGTAAACGGTTAGCGCTAAATAAAAAAATAATAATATTCCTTTTCAAGTCCCTTTGGTGAAGTCCTGCAGCCAGTTCCAGGACCCTTCCAAGCTTCCCTCCCTGAGACCTCAAGAATGGCAGTACGATCCACGGCTTTCCTCAGATGGGAAACAGCCCCTTCTAAGGCTGGGAACTCTCCTTGCTGGGTGATAAAAAATCTGACTATTTAAAAAAATCAGACTATTTAACAGCTGTTTAGCCACCATCTGGGTGCACTTCCCCAGAGACTGGCTAGGCCTTGATCAATATTCAGACTGGCTATTTGAATTCTCCCTCCCTAAGCTCTAGAAGCTTCTTGCAGAGGCAGGGGGAAGCAATCAAACTCCTAGCCTATGAAACCCCAAGCAGACCAGGCCAAACAATCGCTGCTGCCTTGATTACAGAAGGAGCCAAAATCTAAATGTATCCTGCAGTCTAACTAGGAGGGCACTACATCTGCAAGTTTTACATTGATGGCAAATATTTAAGAATAAATTAACATAAGAATTTATGAAATTGAAGGTTTATTTAAAGCAATTTAATTTCAATTTAAAGTGAAACATGGAACTCTTCTAAGATGTGTGCAGTGCATGCATTGTTAGCTGCCCATGTTCCTTGATGTCCATTTATTTGGTATTATAATTATATCATCACGGTTACAGTAGAACAAGGATATGATTTAGCCCTGCGGTCTGGTATGCCTTTGTGCTTTTATTAACAGTAATAAAAGGAGAGATTTGTTTGAATGGTGCATATGAATAAATAAAATGTCCTTTCTAGTCAAGCTGCATTAAATTCACCCAACCAAACATGATTTAGGGATCATTATTTCCATAAGATAAAAGAGAATAATATAAAAAATGTCTAACCAAAAATTCCAATTGAAGTATGGGACTGGGGAAGCCACAATGACCCCCAAGAGAGACCTCTGTACCTGAGCTTCAATTGGCACCTTACCAGCTAAACAGATAGGATACGTCTCTGCCTGACAGCCGTAACTGAGATGTTCAGTATTCTGAATGATGTATATGGAGGTGTGCTAGCTACTGGGAGTTCAGATGACAGACTTCTTTAATTCTGAAAAGCATGTACTGATGGGTCATAAGTCAACCAATTAAAATGTTCAGCAGAAACATGCACAAATCACTTAAATATATGCTTGGCTCCTGCTGGTTGGTTGTCCAGCTGCTGGTACCTTGACCACCAGTGTGACTGCAGAATGACTCAGGAGTGATTTCTTGGGGGCCAGACTACCATTTGTGGGAGGTTTTTCCCTCCTTATAGTCATTTTGAAAGTAACGTTTTTGGAAACAATGTAAAGAAATCTTTGTCATTAAATCTGTCTGTCTATCTTACATAATTGCATAGTTAGGTTACAAAATACATGTTCATTGAGTTTAACTAAAAGAAAAAATAAGTTAAAAACCTTGCATTTATAGAATGCTAAACCTGAAGTTGATCCAGAGAGAATCTACAACCCTTAAAAAAATGATACAATTTGCTCCAAAGGCAACTGGATACATCTATCTATCTATCTATCTATCTATCTATCTATCTATCTATCTATCTATCTATCTATCTATCTATCTATCTGTCTATCTGTCTATCTGTCTATCTGTCTATCTGTCTATCTGTCTATCTGTCTATCTGTCTATCTGTCTGTCTGTCTGTCTGTCTGTCTGTCTGTCTGTCTGTCTGTCTGTCTGTCTATCTGTCTGTCTGTCTGTCTGTCTGTCTGTCTGTCTGTCTGTCTATCCATTGTTGCCTTACCCCTGGGCAGAAGTGGAGAATCCTTTGGTGGCTTGGTGGATTAGCAAATCCAATGTCAGGGAGGAATACTTGACTATTTGTAGGGTGAAAAGAATTGGGCACCAGACACTTTGGAACATTTAAGCTATGGGCCTTTGAGCTATCTGTAGTCTGCTAAGAAGCTTCAGACACCATGCATTCCTTCAAGAGCAAGTAGACAGGATCCTCCAATAGGCCATCCCAAATCATTCCCCAGCATACACCACTGGCAATAAACCTCCAAATAATTTGAATAGTTTGATTGAACTAGAGACACACTAGCTTTCTTTCTATCTATCTATCTATCTATCTATCTATCTATCTATCTATCTATCTATCTATCTATCTATCTATCTATCTATCTATCTATCTATCTATCTATCTATCTATCTATCTATCTATCTATCTATCTATCTATCTATCTATCTATCTATCTATCTATCTATCTATCTATCTATCCCTCAGTGTCTGTCTGCCTATCTATCTGTTGGTTTATCTATGGTTTATCTATCCATTTGTCTATCTCTCTGTCTATTGGTCAGTGTCACTATCTATATCTCATTTGGATAATGTTAAAAACACCACACCTGGACATTGTCTGTGGTCAGTCACTGATATGGTTTGCATGGTCAGAAATGCACAATAGGCCATTAAATTTGAAGGGGACTGGCAGGATCACCATATCATAAGTGTGAACATTCATGTTCCTGAAGCCGGCCATAAATGGTTCGAATCTTGGTTCAGTTGGGACTGGTCTTGATTCAAACCATCTATGAGCAGGTTTATTGTACTGATTGTGTTGATGGGGTAATCAAACAATTGTCTTCCCTACAACTAAATCAAATAATCTATGCCTGTCTTAAGTGAACAGCCTTGAACCTTTGGTAAATCCATCCAATTTGTGTAGATATGTGGCTTTCTATAGTTGTTCCGCACAAATGCTGAGAACCCCTCTTGATGACTAATCTGAATTCGAGAAGATGTTGTTTTGGTTACACAGTAACACTACACTGAGTGTACTCATTAAGGTGCAATAATGCAACTTGAGAGAGCTATTCTCCCTTCTTCTCAATGAGGACCATTCATGGGATGGATCATTTGGCTTGTACCTTGGCTTTGTATCTCTCAGCCTGGGAAAACAGACAACGTTTGTCTATGAGAGCATAAGAGTGTAGCGTGATGTTTTGGCAAGGGATGTGGATGGTATTTGGAAGATCCTGTGGACGGCTAGTGCGGCTCACCCTGCATTCCACCCTGCGGTCTCAGCCTCAGTTCCATGCCAGTGACACCACTCCACTTCCTACCAGACAGGAACAGGAAGATCTGAGAGGAACACAGACCCCCAGCGGTGACCCCAAGCTGCAAGCCATAACATGGACACCGGAAGGACCCACCTTACCCACATTTACTTACCCTGATGTAAGCTTTTAATGTAATTTGCCAATTAAATGCTACAGTCTTTACTCAGAGGCGCCTGTTTTCTCTCTTTTCCTTTTTATGTGTGGCCAGAAACACACATGAAACCACTGAAGCTGTATTGGACTGGCAGGATCTTCATGTACTAGGTGTGAACATTCACGTTCCTAAGTGAACAGACTGCATTCCTTTAGTTAATTCACCAATTTGTGAAGATATCTGGCTTTTTCAGACTCTTCCACACAAATTCTGAGAACCCCTCTTTTTTGAATAATCTAATTTAGAGATTATGTTGTATTAGTTATACGTATGAAGAAATAATTGATCTGAAGCATCACAGCAACCACCTCCATCCCTAGTATTGTATACAACAGGGGGGGGGCGTAAGGATAATGGGACTTTAAATGAGGTAGGTTGCTATTGCAAATATCCAGATAAAAATAATAATAAAGATAAAATATTTTCAAAATATTAGTTTATTACTTGCTGCACGATAAAAGAATAGATCATGCAGCAATAATCAATAAATAGAATAAATAGAATCTCGCATATTCACAGTACAGATACAGACAATTCAGGTATGGACATACAAAAGATAGTAACGGAAATGTCTTGCTAGGCATATACACATAACAAATAGATATATAATAGCAGATACAAATATCATACATCTATTTGTTATGTGTATATGCCTAGCAAGACATTTCCGTTACTATCTTTTGTATGTCCATACCTGAATTGTCTGTATCTGTACTGTGAATATGCGAGATTCTATTTATTCTATTTATTGATTATTGCTGCATGATCTATTCTTTTATCGTGCAGCAAGTAATAAACTAATATTTTGAAAATATTTTATCTTTATTATTATTTTTATCTGGATATTTGCAATAGCAACCTACCTCATTTAAAGTCCCATTATCCTTACGCCCCCCCTGTTGTATTGTATTAGTTATACAGTAGACAGAAGCAAGCTATCATCAGGTATTAACCTCCCTGGCGGTATGATTATGTCAGGAATTCTGTACCAAAAGCGGTACAATTTTTTTCATGGAAATTTGGCGTTATGTATTAAAGGCCTACAATTCTTAGTAATTACTGACTTAAAACTTACCAAAACAAGACTCTAGTAGACATCCCAGATGTCATAAATTTGAAACACAAACACATGAATTATAATCTAATCAATAATATAATTTTATTCAACAATGCAATGAAAAATAATGAAATTTGTCAAAGAAATTCAATACACATCCTGAGTGTGAAACAGTTTGAAGCATGGAACTAGACAAAGTCCGACACTGCAATCTGGATAATAGTACCTTGTTTCCTTTCGGACTTTTCTTCCATTGCCATCCTTCTTAGAACAGCAGACCACGCACATCCTGGTAGGCGCCAATTTTTTTGGGGTGGGCGATACAAAGTCCACAAAATGACGGCCTGTCAGGCGTTCTGGATTGCCAACGTCAACAGCGCGTTGTTTGGGTCTGTTAGCAGATACTGATGGCGTTGGGTGGTTGATGAAAATCTGCTTAGCCACCCTCCAGATAAAGTCCGAATGAACAAGGGGTATGGTAGTGTTGGCTTTGTAAAGGATATAGGCGTTCCAAAGGCACTGTTCAAGGAGATGCCTGAAAATCTTTTTGTAGTATTTTTTTTGTTGCTTCCGCATCGCCGGGTAAAATGTCATTGCCTGATCGGCTCGGTCGACACCTCCCATCGTGTGATTGTAGTCGATCACGACTTGCGGCTTCAGCACATCTGTTCCGTGTCTTGTGCGGACCATGGCAGTGGAGGTGCTGTGCACGGTGCTCATGAGACACACATCCTTTTTGTCTCGCCACCGCATTGCCATCATTTTACCCTTTTGAAAGGCAACCATCTCTCCTTTTTTTAGCTTTTTCCTGCTAAACATTGATGGCATGTCACGCCGGTTTGGCCTAACAGTACCATACCCATCTGTTCCGGAGAGGTGTAAAAATTGTCCGTTGTCACGCAATATCCCTGGTTCAGCAGTGGGTCCAGCAGTGAAAGGACAGAGGATGTGGCCATCCCATAGCCGCTGTACTTGGGATTGAACTTTGTACCTTTCCCGGTGTAAATTACAGCATTCCATATATATCCTGTGGACGACTCACAGAGCATATAAAATTTGATCCCGAACCGCGCTCTTTTGGATGCAACAAATTGGATCCAGCTCAGGCGTCCCTTGTAGGCCATGAGAATTTCGTCCACACTGACATCCCTGTCTGGCACATAGGTCCGCTGGAAGTTGGTGACAATCATTTGGCACACCTCCCAGATTTTTTTGAGTTTGGGCGCAGGATGCGTGGCCTCATCAAACTCTTCGGATATCACTGTGCCAAAAAATGGAGTGGCCAGCATCTTATTGGTGGTCCAATACCATTTCTGGAGCGGTTTCCCCACCACCCCCAGAAGGATGATGAGTCCCAGAAACTTCCAGATGTCCTCTTTACTGACCAGTTCCCATTTTCTGGATCGGGAAAATCTGGCACGCAGCGTAGCAGATTGCTGCTCATGGTAGCGGTTGGTTTCAGTGACGATTTTTAGAATTACCTCCTCAGTTAGAAATAACTTCAGGTACGCCAGAGGGTTGTCACTCTCCACATCAACCTTCATCCTAGGTAATCCAGTGAATCGGAATCTCGGGGGCGCTGCCTGGTCCGCATCGCTGTCTAAAGGGCACCAAGTGCGCACATCACTTAGGTCAGGTGCGGGATCATCGGTGTCACTTTCGGGATCAGTGTTGGTGTCAGAGTCAGATGACAAATCTCTGCACGACTCACTGTCACTCCGTTCTGCGAGCAGCTCCGTGTCGCTGCCGCTGTCGCTGTCGCAGTCGCTCATCTCATCCAAAAGCGCATATGTAGGACAGCGCTTTTTTTATGCCATTTTCAAATGATTTTATTTGTCACAAATGACAATGGCAAGGGGCACTGAAAGGGCACTGTGTCTTTTACCAAAGTAATACAGTGTAATCCTCTCAGATTACACTGCATCACCTCCTTTTTATATGTTTGTGTTGGTGCAACATTTGAATTTCCCTCCTAGTTCTGCTCTCATGCAGCATTGCTGCTGCAGAGAACGGAACCAGTAAGTCTTCAGACCGACAGACGAGCGGCGGGGATCTCGGCTGGCGGTCACAGCAATGAGAGATCATCGCTGGATCGCCAGGACAAGGTAAGACACACCGCTGCGCTCTCTGAACATCCACCCCGAGCGTGACTCTGGGATACCGATAACAGCAGGAAATTTCTACCCCGAGTCACCCTCGGGGTTACCGCTAGGCAGGTTAAAGGTGGATATTCATGTTTCTAAGTGAACAGACTCTATTTGTTCAATAAAACCACTTTAA
Source organism: Pelophylax lessonae (assembly GCF_965119305.1). Lineage (NCBI taxonomy): Eukaryota > Metazoa > Chordata > Amphibia > Anura > Ranidae > Pelophylax > Pelophylax lessonae. The sequence goes on along the minus strand of NC_138772.1, from coordinate 539,266,846 downwards.
GTTGTTGAGATATTTGGTTTTCTCTGCCTGTTCCATACAGATGTTGAGAGTCCCTCTCACTGACCAATCTAAATTAGAGAGATGACGTTTATAGGTTATACAGTAGACAGAAGATACCAGAGAAAGATACGGCCACAATCCACAGCTGAAATAAGATTATGGAGTTCCTTTATTCATTAACAGTCCTAACAGACAGGGGACAGGTAGACATTTTAACATTTCACACGACACACCTTGCTTGTTCAATAAGCATGGTGTGTCGTTTGAAACGTTAACCTGTCTACCTGTCCCCTGTCTGTTAGGATGAACAAAGGAACTTCATAACCTTATCTCAGCTGTGGAGTGTGGCCGTATCTTTCTCTGGTATCTTCATGGTCTACGGTGGTGAGCCGAGGCGAGCACCTGCAATGAATATGTTGTACTTTCCCCTTTTAGCCTGAGCAGTGTATGTACAGTCAGGTCCATAAATATTGGGACATCAACACAATTCTAATCTTTTTGGCTCTATACACCACCACAATGGATTTGAAATGAAACAAACAAGATGTGCTTTAACTGCAGAATTTCAGTTTTAATTTGAGGGTATTTACATCCAAATCAGGTGAACGGTGTAGGAATTACAACAGTTTGTATATGTGCCTCCCACTTTTTAAGGGACCAAAAGTAATGGGACAGATCAACAATCATAAATCAAACTTTCACTTTTTAATACTTGGTTGCAAATCCTTTGCGGTCAATTACAGCCTGAAGTCTGGAATGAATAGACATCACCAGACGCTGGGTTTCATCCCTGGTGATGCTCTGCCAGGCCTCTACTGCAACTGTCTTCAGTTCCTGCTTGTTCTTGGGGCATTTTCTCTTCAGTTTTGTCTTCAGCAAGTGAAATGCATGCTCAAATCGGATTCAGGTCAGGTGATTGACTTGGCCATTGCATAACATTCCACTTCTTTCCCTTAAAAAACTCTTTGGTTGCTTTCGCAGTATGCTTCGGGTCATTGTCCATCTGCACTGTGAAGTGCCGTCCAATGAGTTCTGAAGCATTTGACTGAATATGAGCAGATAATATTGCCCGAAACACTACAGAATTCATCCTGCTGCTTTTGTCAGCAGTCACATCATCAATAAATACAAGAGAACCAGTTCCATTGGCAGCCATACATGCCCACGCCATGACACTACCACCACCATGCTTCACTGATGAGGTGGTATGCTTTGGATCATGAGCAGTTCCTTTCCTTCTCCATACTCTTCTCTTCCCATCACTCTGGTACAAGTTTATCTTGGTCTCATCTGTCCATAGGAAGTTGTTGCAGAACTGTGAAGGCTTTTTTAGGTGTTGTTTGGCAAACTCTAACTTGGCCTTCCTGTTTTTGAGGCTCAGCAATGGTTTACATCTTGTGGTGAACCCTCTGTATTCACTCTGGTGAAGTCTTCTCTTGATTGGTGACTTTGGCATACATACACCTACCTCCTGGAGAGAGTTCTTGATCTGGCCAACTGTTGTGAAGGGTGTTTTCTTCCCCAGGGAAAGAATTCTTCGGTCATCCACCACAGTTGTTTTCCGTGGTCTTCCGGGTCTTTTGGTGTTGCTGAGCTCACCGGTGCGTTCTTTCTTTTTAAGGATGTTCTAAACAGTTGATTTGGCCACACCTAATGTTTTTGCTATCTCTCCGCTGGGTTTGTTTTGTTTTTTCAGCCTAATGATGGCTTGCTTCACTGACAGTGACAGCTCTTTGGATGTCATATTGAGAGTTGACAGCAACCGATTCCAAATGCAAATAGCACACTTGAAATGAACTCCGGACCTTTTATCTGCTCCTTGTAAATGGGATAATGAGGGAATAACACACACCTGGCCATGGAACAGCTGAGCAGCCAATTGTCCCATTACTTGTGGTCCCTTAAAAAGTGGGAGGCACATACACAAACTGTTGTAATTCCTACACCTTTCACCTGATTTGGATGAAAATACCCTCAAATTAAAGCTGAAAGTCTGCAGTTAAAACACATCTTGTTTGTTTCATTTCAAATCCATTGTGGTGGTGTATAGAGCCAAAAAGATTTTGAACTGTGTCGATGTCCCAATATTTATGGACCTGACTGTATGTTTGATATACAGTAGACAGAGCCAAGCTATCACTAAGTATTAAATGTAGATATTTGTGTTCCTAAGCGAACCAACTCTATGTGTTTTGTAAATCCATCCAAGTTGTTGGGATTTTTGGCTTTCTCTGCCTGTTCCATACAGATGTTGAGAGTCCCTTTTGCTGACTAATCTAAATTAGAGATGATGTTGTATTGGTTATACAGGAGAGAGAACCAAGCTGTCACCAGGTATTAAAGGTGGACATACATACCATCCAACTTTCCAAGATGGGAAAGAGGAACACCTATTAGCAAAAGTATGTAGGCATAGGACACACCCCGTGCCATGCCCCCTTTACACAAAGAATTAATACACAAAAAATCATTGGCTAAACCTACAAGTGCTTTTTTTTTACCACTACTATTCCTTTATAATGCCTTTTGAAATGTACAAATGCAACAATTTAGAAATTGGATGAAAGGTTTAGAACTGTAAAAACATTTTTTGATAGATAAATAGTGCATTTTATATACACTTATAGACATCAGACCTAAATGAGGGACAAATGAGGAGGAAAGAGGGACAGAGGGACTTTGTTTCAAATCAGGGGCGGTTGGGGGCTATGGACATACAGTATCTCATAAAAGTAAGTACACCCCTCACATTTTTGTAAATATTTTCTTCTATCTTTTCATGTGACAACACTGAAGAAATGACACTTTGCTACAATGTAAAGTAGTGAGTGTACAGCTTGTATAACAGTGTAAATTTGCTGTCCCCTCAAAATAACTCAACACACAGCCATTAATGTCTAAACCGCTGGCAACAAAAGTGAGTACACCCCTAAGTGAAAATGTCCAAATTGGGCACAAAGTGTCAATATTTTGTGTGGCCACCATTATTTTCCAGCACTGCCTTAACCCTCTTGGACATGGAGTTCACCAGAGCTTCACAGGTTGCCACTGGAGTCCTCTTCCACTCCTCCATGATGACATCACAGAGCTGGTAGATGTTAGAGACCTTGCGCGCCTCCACCTTCCGTTTGAGGATGCCCCACATATGCTCAATAGGGTTTAGGTCTGGAGACATGCTTGGCCAGTCCATCACCTTTACCTTCAGCTTCTTTAGGAAGGCAGTGGTTGTCTTGGAGATGTGTTTGGGGTCGTTATGTTGGAATACTCCCCTGCGGCCCAGTCTCCGAAGGGAGGGGATCATGCTCTGCTTCGGTATGTCACAAACAGTACATGTTGGCATTCATGGTTCCCTCAATGAACTGTAGCTCCCCAGTGCCGGCAGCACTCATGCAGCCCCAGACCAAGACACTCCCACCACCATGCTTGACTGTTCGCAAGACACACTTGTCTTTGTACTCCTCACCTGGTCTCTGTTACACACGCACGACACCATCTGAACCAAATAAGTTTATCTTGGTTTCATCAGACCACAGGACATGGTTCCAGTAATCCATGTCCTTAGTCTGCTTGTCTTCAGCAAACTGTTTGCGGGCTTTCTTGTGCATCATCTTTAGAAGAGGCTTCCTTCTGGGACAACAGCCATGCAGATCAATTTGATGCAGTGTGCGGCGTATGGTCTGAGCACTGACAGGCTGATCCTCCACCCCTTCAACCTTTGCAGCAATGCTGGCAGAACTCATACGTCTATTTCCCAAAGACAACCTCTGGATATGACATTGAGCACGTGCACTCAACTTCTTTGGTCGACCATGGCAAGGCCTGTTCTGAGTGGAACCTGTCCTGTTAAACCACTGTATGGTCTTGGTCACTATGCTGCAGCTCAGTTTCAGGTTCTTGGCAATCTTCTTATAGCCTAGGCCAGTGATGGCGAACCTTGGCACCCCAGATGTTTTTTGAACTACATTTCCCATGATGCTCAAATACACTGCAGAGTGCATGAGCATCATGGGAAATGTAGTTCCAAAACATCTGGGGTGCCAAGGTTCACCATCATTGGCAAAGGCCATATTTATGTAGAGCAAGAATTCTTTGTTTCAGATCCTCAGAGAGTTCTTTGCCATGCGGTGCCATGTTGAACTTCCAGTGACAAGTATGAGAGAGTGAGAGCGATAAAACCCAATTTACACACTTGCTCCCCATCCACACCTAAGACCTTGTAACACTAACTGGTCACGTGACACTGGGGAGGGAAAATGGCTAATTGGGCCCAATTTGGACTTTTCCACTTAGGGGTGTACCCACTTTTGTTGCCAGCGGTTTAGGCATTAATGGCTGTGTGTTGAGTTATTTTGAGAGGGACAGCAAATTTAAACTGTTATACAAGCTGTACACTCACTACTTTACATTGTAGCAAAGTGTCATTTCTTCAGTGTTGTCACAAGAAAAGATAGAATAAAATATTTACAAAAATGTGAAAGGTGTACTCACTTTTGTGAGATACTGTATGTGTTCCTAAGTGAACAGACTCTATTCATTTATTCAATCCACCCAAGTTGTGAAGATATGTGGTTTCTTTGGCTCTTCCATACAAATGTTGAGAGTCCCTCTTGCTGACTAATCTGAATTAGAGATGACGTTGTTTGGCTAAGCAGTAGACAGTACCATGCTGATCCTACTCATTAAAATAGATGCAATTATTCAACTTGTGAGAGCCCTTCTCTCTACTTCTTCTCAACGAATGCCACTGATGAGATGGATCATTTGGCTTGTAGGGGTAATTACATCTATAGGGCTCTATACATAATGAATGCTATATTTCTGCATAACTCAATTGGCACATTAAGGAAGACAAAACATTAATTATTCATGCTCCATATTTATTTGTCTTTTGTAACCATTAATAATGCAGAGACTATTGCCTGATGCAGGAATGCAAGGGCCATCAAATTTAGGGGATCAATTAAAAAGAGGGAACAAGTCTTGATGGTATGCTTGTCTAAAAGGTCAGTTTACCCAAAGAAATATTCAGTAATAATAATAAGTAGTAATAAATTAAATGTGAACCCAACTGCTAAAATCTCATATAAGCTTTGACATCTTAACTTAATTTCAAAAGTAATTTTCTATTGTCTTAAATTGTTATATTGTATTAAAAATTATATCTGGTGATCCTACCATTAAGATCCATATAAAGGCACTTCCTGTCCTGTCTTCCTTTTGTGCTCCTATGTTGTCACCTTGTCTCACAGCTTTAGATGGAGACTACAAGATGCCGTTTCAAGACAGGCATGGTCTACTGTTGTCATTGTCATGAAATCCATCCTGAGAAATGCCAAGCAGCCATTGCTGGAGTCCATGTAGACAGGAGGTGGCTTAAACAATGTTGCAGAAGATCAACAGAGATGCAAAAAAGGATGAAGAAAAGGTATGTAGCACCCTCCTAGGTAGGTGCTAGGTAGGTAAAGCCTAGTGTCTCCATCTGCCTGTCAGGGGAGCCTGATTGTTAGTTTTGCTTGTTACATGTGTCCATGTGTGATTGATCTGGCCTGAGGGAGTGTCCCTTCTGTATCCAATAGTGGAGGAAACCCAGCCAGTGACACACAGGCTTTTGTAACTTTCCCAGTGAGTTGGCACAAACAGTGGTGCATCCTGGGATATGTTATAAAAGCCAAGGGGACATGTGACAGGGTGTCTTTGGGCGGGAAGCCAGGTCCCAGAAGGAGGGTGACATTTGTCTCTCCTTCTGCTGCTGTGGATGGTGGTCACAGGCAGTCGGCCTTGTGAGCCAGGAGTGTGGAGCTGAGCCAGGAGGTCCAGGAAAGCTGACTTAGAGGAGTTGGAGGCAGAGCAACCTTTGGAAAAACAGTGTCTGTGAGTACCGGGAAGCTTGCCGGGGGTCTGCCCAGGAAGGGGGACCACTCCAGTGGAGTGTCAGTGGACAGGTGTCAGCACACACAGCAAGTGAGAAAGGGGGTGCCAAGTTAGAACCCTGAAGAGTAATTCAAGCAGGAACTCATTATCTATCTTCACTTCTGTAGCAAGGTGAAGCAGCGGCCTTGCCGCACACTACAGCTAGTTGTCCTCAAGATTGTGCATAGTTCATAGTTGGAGTATCCCACTCATTCCTTCTCCCATCCCAGTTCCAAATAAAAATACAAAAAACCAACATCCCCTGGATTGATTATTGACTGAGCCAAGGACGTTTAAATGCTATTTGTCTGCTATCAGTTGCTAAGGGTAATCCAGGGGAAACCAGAATGTGTAATTTTCAGCAGTCCTCTAGGGGCAGTGCTACAGGTGAAAATAAGTATTTTATGGAAAAAATAAATAAAGAAAGGTTTATTATACATGTTTTGAGGCAGGTTTAGGCTGCAGGACTTTCTCCAACCTGAAGGGGGCATCATGTCATCTCTTCAGGTTGATAGGCATTCTATAGGAAGGAAATGTCTCCAATCTTGGGCTCCAGCCAACCATATTGAGGAGGACGGTGATCCTGTTGGAAGTCCAACAGATTTTGGCGACCATATAAATATTGGGGGCCGACGTCATTTGGCGTGCCTGCAGTAAGTAGGGAGGGAGCTTAGCTTGGTAAGGAAAGCATATGTGTAGTGAAGGGAAAGGTTCTGGAAGAGTAGGGACAGTGCTGTATCTTGGCCTAGGCCAACAAAGCCCAGGCCTAGGGCAGCACTTTGCAGGGGGGCAGCAAAAAAGCTGATGGGGCTGCACTGATAGGCTGCCCTGATGGGCACTGATATGTTGCACTGATGGGCACCAGTAGATTGCACTGATGGCTACTGATGAGTCAGGACTGATAAGCTGCACTGATAGGGCTGCACTGATGGGCACTGATATAATACACTGATAGGCTGCACTAATGGGCACTGAGAGGCTGCACTGGTTGCCACTGATGGGGCTGTACTGATGGCCACAGATGAGGCCGCACTGATATGCTGCACTGATGAGACTGCACTGATGGGCAGTAATGAGGCTGCACTGATGAGCACTGATAAGGCTGCACTGATGGGCACTGATAAAGCTGAACTTATGGGAACTGATGAGACGGCACAGATAGACTGTGGTTGTGGTCTGTGGTTAACAGATGACAGGGCGAGTCATAAACAGGAAAGGGTATGGCCTTTACAGGAAGGGGTGGGTAATATTTAAATTAGGGGTGCCAAAGTTTAGTCAGGCCTAGGGCAGCACAAAACCTAAATACACCACTGAGTAGGGACATGTAGATTTCCTTTTTAGGGGGTCATGCTGCACTGGTTTTGGACTGATTGCCTCAAACCATCATATACCACAGCAGCCTGGCAAAGCCCAGCGCCAGTTAACTTTACCACCACCACCACCAGTAGAACTCAAATCACTGTTAAGTAAAGTTTACTTCCCTACCGGTATTTTCCAGACATGGAGACTGTGTACCTCACAGCTTTTGTGGTGCCAAAGTTCGAAAAAATAACAATATATTTTACTTTTAAAACATATGAAATAAAAAAATAAAATAAAAAATGCCTTCATAAATTCTGGCCTAAAAAAATCAAAACAAGTGTATATTGATTGTTCTGCATGAAAGTTATAGTGCCTACAAACTATGGTATATAGTTTGGGATTTGTATTTTTGTATATTTTTTATACTACTAATAGAGGTGATCAGTAACTTATAACTGCGGCGGTCAATCTGACACTATCTGACACTTGAGGGAACTGACTAATTGCACTGACATCACCAGTGACATTAATTACAGTAATCAGTGATAATACTGTACACTGTCACTGTACTAATGCCACTGGCTAGGAAGGGGTTAACATGTAGGGACAATCAATGGGTTAAATGTGTGTCTAACAATGTGTAATGTGTGTAAAGTGTCAAGTAAGTAAGAATAGGGGGTGATATGTGCGCTGTCACTTGGGTATCCAAATGGGAGGAATTCCTATAATGTGTTGCAGCTGATGAAGATTATGAGATTAGGATCAAATCCTATCCCACATGCAGTCAGCTCTAGTATATTCACTGAATACCAATATCAATATAAAATTGCAAAATGAGTCGGCGCTAGTGGGAAGAAATCTCAAAAGGGGCTCAAAATGAGCTCCCTAATATCATACGTGTAAAGTGTGCTGCTTTCACTAACTGATCTCTAAGTTTCTCATCCCTACTTTGCAGGGATGAGAAACACAGAGATCGTTCCCCCGTGTACAGAGCTCTGTGTTGAATGTAAACACAGAGCTCTGGGCTGTGATTGTACACAGCTGATCAGCATGTCCCGGCCATGAATCATTGGCCAAGACTTCCTGATAGGCTAATTGTACACAACAGAACTAGGCATCGACATATGGGTACGTTGCTTTGCCTACAGCCCCTGCTTGCCCACAGTACAGTGCGGGCAGGCGGGCGAAAAGTGGTTAATCCAGGGCTGTTTCCCTTAGTACCTCTTCTTTGCCATTAGATGCCCTTAGACTAGGTTGGCGCATGCTCTGAAAAATGATATGCAGTGAACTGCTTTTCAGAGTGCAACTAAGCAGCCGCTGGCAGGCATTCAGAATAGGATCTTGCTGCCTCCTGAACGCCTGATTTTTTTTTTTTTGCCAACTGGCAGTTGAGAATGGAGCCAATGCACTGTAAATGAAAGCCAAGCATGGCCCCAATGACTTGAATGGCAGTGAAACCTGTCAACTTGGCATGCCATGATACATTTTCTACGGTGGCGGCACACAGCATTATGGCCGTGGCCTCCTTGGCTGTATCTTACATTTTAGGTCGGGGGCAAAAGGGCAGTTAAGCGTCAGCCTAGCCAGCTGTTTTTACCATCCTCCATGGCTGCCCATGTGAAAGAGTTCTAAGCCTTCCAGGTCGAATGGCGCCCGGCATCACTTAACCGGGTAGACTGAGGAAAGACTGGAAGTGCAGATCTCCATGGGCTTGGTTCCTGCAGTGCATTTTCAATAAACACCCAGCACCAGGAGAAGACAATTTTATTTTTTTAATCCGTGGTGGTGCACCAAACTAAATCACCTAAGTGTACAAAAAAGTGCATGTGAAAAATACACACACAAAAAATTTAACTTTAAGGGTGTGGCTCTTGTCCAGCTCCTGAAGGAGTAGGACCTTACTCTGACTCCCCAGGGTGCAAGGCTCCTGATAGGGGCAGGGCTCCAACCTGTTTCAAAAAGCAAAGAAAACAAAGAAAGGGCGCACCGACCTAGCGCATTATCCTCAATAAAAGGCTTTATTTGTGTCATATTTAAAAATGGCTAATCACAGACATGACGCGTTTCAAGGCTCTGAGGAAGAGGCTGAGCCTCGAAACGTGTCAGCCGTCATCTCATCGGTTATGGACGATTATATGGACTAACCCGGACATTTGGGCAAATGAGCTCGATATGATATATTTACATCTATGTCTGTGAGTAGCCATTTTTAAATATTACACAAATAAAGCCTTTTATTGAGGATAATGCGCTAGGTCGGTGCGCACTTTCTTTGTTTTCTTTGCTTTTAGTACCTGTGGACTACCCCAGTCCGTTATGGGCAGCAAGACCTTAGCCATCTGAGAAGCCAGGTGTGAGTCCCGTGAGGAGTGTGGTCGGGAGGCTTGGATTCCAAGCGCAGGAGAAAGGTGTTTTTACTTTCAATAGATTTTTATTGAATTTTTCAACAGGAAGGAAAAAGTAAACACATACAACAAAATAAAAAATATCGAGAAAATGCAAGTGAGCAGTACATGTGCGATACATATCTATAGCTGGGAATAAATCTTTAGCATGTCTCATGTAGTGTGGGGACATGAATTAAGTATTACATGAGTTGCAACATGTGCTATCTGCTAGTAAAACTCTCAGAGTAATGAATACATGGTGAAATATGACATCCAGAATTAATCAACTAGGCTCTAGTGATATCACATACAGTGGAATCAACAGGACGGGGTAAAGTATCTGCTATTAACCCAAATTGACCAGTCTCTGTGGAATTGCGAGCTCTTGAAGTTTGCAGAGGCGTGGGCCTTCTCCAGGGAGAACTGGGTGTTGACTTGTCTCAATGCATCTAAGTGCGAAGGAGCAACAGGTTGTTTTCAGCATCTCGCTATGATAGCTCTGGCTGCGATCAAAATATGAGCCACTACAATACGCATCTGAGGTGGGAAAGTATTTATGCCTAGAAAGAGAAGTGCTAGTGCGGGATCAGGCGTGCATAGTACACCCGTGGATTCCGAAATAACCTCGAATATTTTTCCCCAGAAACTGGTCAACCCTTTACAGTACCAAAAAATATGAGCAATTGTGCCCACCTGATCACAGTTACGCCAACAAAGGGGGCTGTGGGTTGTGTAAATTTTGGACAAGCGGTAGGGTGTTAGATACCACCGGGTAAGGATCTTTTGGGCTTGTTCCCAGTGAGAAACGCATTGGGATGCTTTATAGGTAGTACGAATAGCTGTCATCCATTGAGCATCTGAGAACTCTTGTTTGAGTTCCTTTTCCCAGGTGATCATCTGCGGTGACTTTTGAAATATGGCCTTGGATTTGATAACATTTTAGAACACAGAGATGCCTTTCAAGGGGCTGGTGGGGTTATTGAGAAATTGCCACAATTGAGGTGGGAGGGAAATGTTCGGTGGAGGATGTTTGCGTAGGAAGCAGGACACGCTATTGTAAACAAAGTTAGCCTGTGGGGACAGAGAAAATTCACGTGCAAGGGTAGCAAAGGATTTGAGGTCGCTGCCGCAAAATAGGTCCGTAATGGAAGTGATGCCCGCTGACGTCAATTTGGATATGTTGACACAGGGGAGAAGAACCTGGAGTACTGTCAACGGGAACGGTAACTTAACAGGCGTCCTGGGACCTGGAAGATATTGATGCAACACCCTCCAGGACATCAGGGAAGTTTGAGTAGGTAGAGGGAGTGTGTGTAGGGGGAGTCGTTTCCAACTATCTGCCAACAATAGGGTGCTAAGGCAATCCACTTTAGTGAGAGTTGTTTCAATAGGGACCCACGGAAGATTTGACGCAGTTGAAAACCAGTGTTTTAGTGGTGCGAGGTGGGCTGCATGGTAGTAATCTAACAGGTCTGGCATACCCAGGCCGCCGACTGACTTGTGTCGAGTGGTATGAGCATACGAGCACCTCGCTCTCTTTTTTTTCCACACAAATGATCGTAGGATTGACACAAGGGGTTTAATGAGGTGCATGGGGATAGGGACCGGAAGGGTACGGAACAGATATAGAATTTTGGGTAGACACATCATCTTAAAAGCAGCGATTCTGCCGGTCCACGATAGCTCCACATTTCTTAGTTTGGCAATGTCTGCTGTAATAGTGGAGATCAGCGGGGTCACATTCGAGGTAACCAAGTTGGCGGACGGGAATGTGAGGTTTATGCCTAGATAGCGCAAGGGTGAAGTTGACCATGCGTATGGGAGGGTAGATTTAAGATGAGAACGTGTGACGGTGTGCATACCCATACCCATAATGACCGATTTACTGAAATTAACTTTATAGTAGGACAGCTTGCTAAAGTTGTGTAATATGTCGTGCGCCGCAGGAAGGGAGACTACAGGATTGGTGAGACTGAGAATCACGTCATCAGCAAATAGTGTGACGACGTGGTTCAGGCGGTTAATTTTAAATCCTGAGACTAATGGGTTCTGTCTAAAGGAAGCTGCCAGCGGTTCTATGAGGAGATTAAAGATAAGGGGCGATAGGGGGCATCCGTGCCTAGTGCCATTGGTTATTGGAAAAGATTTGGAGAGGACCCCTGCTGAGAGTACTTTGGCCGACGGGGAAGTGTAAAGGGTAAGCATTGCTGATAAGATGGGGCCCGAGAAGCCAAATTTATGTAGGACCATTTTCATGTAACCCCAGTGGACACGGTGGAACGCCTTCTCTGCATCTATTGAAAGGAGCAGAGAAGGCGTCTTGGTCCGCTCCGCATAATGGATTAAGTTGATTACCCTCCGGGTGGCATCCGAGGCTTGTCTACCCTTCACAAATCCCATCTGGTCGGTACCTATCAGGGTGGGAAGTATCAATGCAATTCTATTGGCTATGAGCTTGGCAAAAATTTTGACATCATTATTCAATAAGGATATGGGCCTAAAGTTAGCAGGGGTGGTAGGCGGCTTGCCGGGTTTGGGAAGGGTTGTGATGTTGGCTTGGAGCATTTCGGGAGGAAGAACACCAGTCTCGACAGCCTCGGAGAATACAGGAAGTATATGTGGAATCAGAACGTCTTGTAAGGAGCGATAGTATTCATTCGTTAGGCCATCTGGGCCTGGGGACTTATTCAGGGGAAGGTTCTTGAGGATCGTGGTCAGCTCTTGGGGCGAAAAGGGTCGGTTCAGCTGAGAAAGGGCTTCCGTAGATAAAGAGGGAAGTGCGAGGCGGTCCAAGAAGGATTTAATGTCAGTTTCAGTGGGTTGGGGGGTATCTATATCAGATTTGAGGTTATATAGTGAGCTATAAAAATCTGCAAAAGCGTCCGCTATCTTGTGTGGGTGTTTCAAGATTTCACCCGTATGAGGGTGAGTTATGGAGTCGATCTTCGTTTTGATACGTTTAGCTTTTAATCTAGAGGCCAGGAATTTACCCACTTTGTTGTGGGAGGAGTAGTAACGTAAGCGCAGACGGGCTAAGAATTTATCATGTCGTTCGATGAGCAACCTTCGAAGGTCTGAGCGAAGGGATGAGAGTTTGGAAGCATGATCCTGTGATGGATTGGTTTTATTGATAGTGTCTAAGGAGTGGATTTCGCCAGTCAGAGTGTTAAGTTTGGCATTATTTTTTTTTTTCAACCGAGATCCTAATTGGATGAGGATCCCCCGGACAAAGGCCTTGTGGGTGTTCCAAATGGTAGTGGGAGTGACATCAGGGGTATCATTAGTGAGGAAAAAGTCGCGTAATTTGGACTGCAGTTGTTGGAGAGCGTCAGGGTCTGAAAGGATGGAGTTGTTACAACGCCAAATAAACGTGGAAGGGTCAGTGGGGCCAGTAGAGATCGTCATGTGAATAGCTGCATGGTCGGACCAAGTGATGGGGGATATGTGAGTGTCCATAACTAGAGGGAGCGTGGTGGAATCCACTAGGAATAGATCAATTCTCGTGTAGGTGTTGTGACAAGGAGAAAAATAAGTATAGTCCCTTTCTTCTGCGTGTTGGTATCGCCACACATCATGGAGTCTCTCGGCATGTACCAGGGCGGCCAAGGTGGGCAATTTCGACGGTCCTCTGGAAGAGGAGTCCAGGACATGGTCCGATACCAAATTAAAGTCACCGCATATGATCAGCTTACCCGAGGTCAGCTTATCAACTTTAGAAAACAATTTTCGCAGAAACCTAAGTTGGTGAGTATTGGGTGCATATACATTCACAATAGTATAATTACAGTTGTTAAGGGTACAGTTGATAATTATGTAACGCCCCTCCGCGTCCTGCACCACCCGAGAGTAGGTGAAGGACACCGAGGCGCGAAACGCCAACAATACACCCCTCTTCTCCTCGTTCGAGGATGCCAAAAAAACATTAGGAAATTCAGGGTGGGAGCATTTAGGGGTAGAATCAATTTTGAAATGAGTCACTTGGACCGCTATGACATCAGCTTTGGAAGAAAGTGCCTCTTGCCACATGGAGTGACGCTTAGCAGGGTGGTTGAGGCCCTTAGCGTTCAAAGAAAGGAAATGCAAAGGCGTCATGGCATAGTTAAGGGGGAATCAAACGTGCCAACAACTGTGAAACTTAGTAGTCCCTCCGGGCCCGTAGGGGCCATCAAAAAGCAGAAAAAAAAAAAGGCACGGAGGCAAGGTTCAAAAATAGGCTGGGTAGGGAGCAATGTGGTGATGAGACAGTACCTGAGCATGAAGTGGTCATAGCAGCGTGGTCTTGAACGTCCAAAGTAACAGGAGCAGAGAGCGGTGAGGATCATAGCCAACAACGTCGTTGGAAAACAAAAGGAGTCCAGGAAAACGAATACCCGGTGGAGACAGAGTGGAATCCGGGGTCCGGAGCTACAGAAAAAAAATGTAGAAAAAAAACGAGAAGAACGTAGTGGACAAAAAACAAAAGACAAGACATACAAACATAAAAGGAAGGTGTAAGAAAAAACTTGGCCTGTTACGGCCAGGTGTGCAACTTGGATTGCAAGTATTGCAGGGATCATGGACACGGTGGAGGGTGTCCAACAAATGCTTCAGGGCCAGGTGCACCTAACGAGTGCATAGGTAACGGTTATTTATTGCGTTGGGACGATCTGGACGGTCGTGTTGCAACGGACCAGTCCGGTTGGACATGAGAGAGATGAGAGGAGACCGATGGAGGCGGGTTGTCAGGGGGGTCAGGCACAATTCCCCATTGCCGAAGTAAGCGAATTCCTTGGTCAATGGTGGTGACGTATGATGTTGTTCCTTGATGGGTTATGCAGAGTTTGGCTGGGTACTTCCACTTGTAGACGATCTTGTGGTTGCGGAGGGCCTTGGTGACGGAGTTCAGGTTGCGCCGTTGCTGGAGGGTATACTGGGAGTAATCCGGGAGTATTTGGAGGGATGCGGCCTGATCTGGCAGGCGATCCTTGCGTCGGAATGTTTCCAATATTTTTTCTTTAGCTTGGAAAAAATGAACTCTGAGTAATACATCACGGGGAACTCCTTGCGGCAAGAAGGAAGGTTTTGGAATACGATGTATTCGATCGATCGTCAGATCGGCATTGGTAAGCTCAGGGACGGTTTTGTGGAACAGCTCTCGCACATAAGTTGGCAGCTGGTTGGGGAGGATGGATTCCGGAATACCACGAATTTTAAGATTGTTTCGCCGTGAGCGATCTTCTAAATCTGCCAATTTAGCTTGTATGCGGTGAATGTCGGTTTGCTGTGCCAAGTGGGAGTCAACCAGAGTGTTGTAAGATGTGGTAACTTCTCCCAGTTTGTCCTCAACCGTGTGAACCCTGTCCCCTAGCCCGTGCAGTTCTCTCTGGCAGTAAGCTATGGAAGCATTGATATTAGATTGCATGGAATTGTGCAGCAGATATAGCATGTCCTTCAAAGTTGTGTCAGACACTGGCTGACCTGTGGTGACCAGGGTCTCAAAGGGGTTTGGCAGCGGAGTGTATGGGGCAGCACCTGGGGTCTGTGCTTGTGCAGCGCTCACCTCCATGTCCGGGTGTTCTAAAGCAGGCAATGTCTCTTCCCATCTGGGCCTGGACTTCGCCGGGCTTTGCGTGGATGGCGTGGCTGGGGAAGAATCAGAGGACCGGGAGGAGCGCATCGGGTCCTGCGTCCGATCGGGTCCATGAGCCGCGGGAGAGGATGCGTCATCCATTCGCGCCGCCGCTAGAGGGCGGATGCGTTGTGGAGGAGGAGGGGCTCCGGCGCCATTTTGTTGAGGACCGGCGGCCGCCGGCTTAAAAAATTCCGATAATTTCCGCACCGCCGGAGTCTCTGGCTTCCTCCTGGCCATATCAGCAGGTGCAGGGGATATTCGGATGGCCGTAGATATTGGTCAGGACCGGAGATCGTCACTGTGGCAGGCTGTAGATGGATCGTTGATCGGGTGCACACTGGAGCTCTGAAGCTAAGCGGCCATCTTCTTCGGCGGTCGCCACGCCCCCCAGGAGAAAGGTGTTTTTAACTTATTGTTTTTTGGAGCTCCAACATGTTTCACCTGGCCAAAAGGGCTGGAGAGTCAGCTGAAGCCAACAAAACAAGTACTGGGTGGGATGACTTCTGAAGAGAGACCCCCCCCCCCGGTTCAGGGACAGAAGCTAATGGCTAATCATTCTTCCCCTAGACTTCAGGGAAGGCCCAAGGACCCACACCCTCTATCCAGTGAAAGAAACGCAAACATAAGGCCCTGTTCACATAGGGGTGACGCTACTTCGCACCGCGACCTCCGAGGTTGCGGTGCGAGCAGCGCGCCGCGACCTCGGAGCGGCCGCCACGGACTTCATAACATTGAAGTCTATGGCGGTCGCCTCCTGGTCGCCTCAAAGAAGCTCCGGACCCATTTTCTAAGTCGGAGCGACTTGTGTCGCTCCTATTAGAACGGGTCCGCAGCTTCCCTATGGGAGGCGACCTACGGCGACCTGTGAGGCAACCAGGTCACCTCACAGGTCGCCTCAGTGTGAACTGGGACTAAGTGACAAAACATGAGAGAAGATAAATAAATAGTGCCGGTGCAGGTGCATAGGCTAGGCCCTGAGGCCTGGTAACCAGAATTGCCCCAGACTTAGCCAGCCCAAGAGGCCTGGTGTAGAAAAAGCTTTGGTGCCGTGGCCATGTGCCTGTTTTTATGCGGTGTTCCCAAACCCAAGTCACACTAAGAGCACCCTTGGGCCACCAACTCCCAGGGGGTACTGACACCGCGGATTCTCTGCCTTCACAGCCAATGGCCAGACAAGGTAGACCCATTCGAATCAGGAGGCACTGTTCCCCTCCAGTCTTTTTGGGGGAATTACTCCTGTGCCCCACATCCTGTGGGGGCCCCAATTTTTGTTCTAGACTTCAGAGCCCCCATCATACCAGCAAGGATACTGTACAGTTAGCCATTCCTACCAAAAGGCCAGAATGATGGTGTAGCACCCCTACTGGACATTGATAAGAACAAATACTACTGTATACATGATCTTGGCCAAAAGACTGAGAAGCCCAGTGTGTCACTCGACTGAAGTAAGAAGATATCTAAAAAAGGTAAGTGGGTAAAAAAAAAAAAAAATACAGCTTTTCCCCAAATCGGTCAGAGGAGCCACTGGACGGGGGAGGAATGGAAGGGTTGGGGAAGAGACCGAGGAACCCAGAGTTGGGATTAAAAAAGGAGGCAATGACTCCCATCTCTTCTAACTTTATTCTCCAAAACTACGAGTGCACTTAAAAAAAGAAAATCCTCTTCCCCCCCAAAAATTGAAGATTTACCTTCCTCCGCAATAACTGTGCTATTCCGTTGACTATTTCAAAGGTTTTAAAGCTATAATCTTCCACAAACATTTCAACAACATAAATGTTTACTTTGCTAACATGAAAAGAGGAGAGACAAATTTATTTCCCGTGACCTGCAGAAATGAAGGCTTTGGCTGGGGAGGTAGACCATAATATCACTTTAGATGCGTGACTCATTCTGAAAAGGTTATAAAAGCAGATTTTAGCTGAAAGTGGAATCTATATACTCCTTCTATCCCTCTTTGTCATTATTATGCATAGCAGGCGCTGCGATTGGCATCCCACACACAGGCAACATTTGCATCTCCTGAAGATGGAAAGAGATTTAACATTCCCATCGTCCCAAAAATATCCCATTCAGTTCATTAGGAATATTTATAAAGTGGGCGGCTTCTGCGTGCTAATGTCATTTTACATAATGTACTTGGTGGAGTCGAGCGAGGAATATATTTTAGATAAGCAGAGAGTGTGAATTCAGAGATGATGGTAGAGAGATTGTTAGCCCAGTTCTTAGCCATTGTGGCCATTTCACAGTTTCTCTTTAACCGGTTGCCGACCGCCGCAAGTACATATACTGCGGCAGTCAGCCCCGGCCAGGCAAAGTGACGTACCGGTACGTCACTAGCCTGTCACTTCCTTGTGAGCCAATAGTGGGTGAGCGCGCCCCGGCTCGTTCCCTGGGAAGTCCGTGCGTGTGAGCGATTGTCCGCCGCGAAGGGAGAAAGGCAGGCGGCTAATGTAAACAAAGCCGCCTGTCATTCTCCCCTGTGTATGAATGGTGATCATACGGTTCTACTATGTAGGACCATTGATCACTGTTCCTACACCAGTAGCCATGTCCAATCACAGTAAGAAGCACGCCCCTAGGGACACACTTAACCCCTCCTTCCCCAATAAAGTTAACCCCTTCCCTGCCAGTGTCATTTTACAGTAACAGTGCATATGTATAGCACTGATTACTGTAGTAATGTCACTGGTAACCTCATAAGTGTCAAAAATGTCAGTCAAGGGTCCGATCTGTCCGCCGCAATGCCGCAGTACCGCAAAAAAAAAACTCAGATCGCCGCCATTACGCGTTAAAAAAAACCACCAAAAATGACAGAAATCTTTCCCTTAGTTAGTAAACGCAATAACTTTTGCGCAAACCATTTAAAATACGCTTTTTGGGATTTGTTTTACCAATCATATGTAGCAGAAAACAAATTGGCCAAAAATGTTAAAACATTTTGATTTTTACATTTTTTTGGGGGGGGGAATTTCATATAAAAAAATGTGAAAAATATTGTTATTTTTGCAAAATTGTCGCTCCTTTTTTGTTTATAGCGCAAAAAGTAAAAATCGCACAGGTGATCAAATACCACCAAAAGAAAGCTCTGTTTGTGGGAAAAAAAGGGACGTGAAATTTGTTTAGGTACAGTGTCGCACGACCGCGCAATTGTCCGTTAAAGTCACGCAGTGCCAAATCGCAAAAAAAGCCCTGGTCAGGAAGGGGGTAAAATCTTCCGGGGCTTAAGTGGCTAAAGTATCGCCTATAATGTACCAAGGAACACTTCTATCCTTATTCTTTGCTGTGATATACAGTATCTCACAAACGTGAGTACACCCCTCACATTTCTGTAAATATTTTATTCTATCTTTTCATGTGACAACACTGAAGAAATGACACTTTGCTACAATGTAAAGTAGTGAGTGTACAGCTTGTATAACAGTGTAAATTTACTGTCCCCTCAAAATAACTCAACACACAGCTATTAATGTCTAAACCACTGGCAACAAAAGTGAGTACACCCCTGAAATAGAGGAAGTTTGTCCATTAGTGAAGTTGGTATTTTTTTTTTTTTTAGCTGAATCAATAAAGAACTAAAAGAAAAATTTGAAAAAAATTTATTTTTAGTAAGGCAAGCATGAAATATTTTTTTTTCATGGATATTTCAAAATGTATCACTTGCAGCAAGCAGGTGGTTCTGGCTTGAGGCTACATCTGTGTGCTTTGCAAGTAGAGTGTCATTGGCTCATCTTAAAATAAATGTTTTTTGAGCAAATAAATATTAATAAAAAAAGTAAATGCCCAACTCCAGCTTCTCTTTTCATATATATATATATATATATATATATATATATATATATATATATATATATATACACAGTATATATATCTCAAGGGTCTCTGCTAAAAAAATATATAAATATATATATATATATATATATATATATATATATATATATATAGCACACTCCTAGTTAGGTGGGTGCTAGGTAAAAGCATCTGTTGCTCCTGCTGCTTATCAGGGGAGCCTGATCTTCTAGTTTGCCTGTCACGTTTCCAGGTGTGATTCACTGGGTCTGAGGGAGTGCCCCCACTGTATCCAATGAGGGAGCTTGTTGGACAGTGGAGGAAACCCAGCCAGTGTCACATCGTGTTTTGTTGCAGTCCCAGTGGGAGGGCATTCCTGCAATGCCTCCTGGGACTGACCATAAATACGGAGGGGGCATGTGACAGGGTGTCTTTGGTGGGAAGCAGAGTCCCAGGAGGAGGTGGACGTTTGGTCTCTCCTCTTGCAGGTGTGAGGAAAGTGGTTCAGGCGGTCGGCCTAGTAAACCAGGAGTGTGGAGCTTAGCTGCAGAGGATCCAGAGTGCTGACAGTGGAGCTGTTGGCAGAGTCTCTCAGGAAAAACAGTGTTGTGAGTACTTGACACAAGGCCTGCTTAGGAGAGGGGACCACTGCAGAGAAGTCAGGGGATCAAGGAGCTAGCTCACACAGGAAGTTTGAGAGTAAAGGGGGTGCCGTGTAGTTGACCCTGAAGAATAGGAACAAAGGGGGTGCCAGGAAGGGCCCTGAAGATATTTCTGCAGTACAGTACAGTTTACCCCAGGAAGTTCACTCAATTCTATTTTACTACTTACAAGGTGAAGCAGCGGCCTAGCCGTGACTAGCGTTATACAGGGCTACTCAGCGTTACTCAGCATTAATCAGTCGTCCCAGCTAATTGTGCATAGTTATACTTTGTACAAATTGGAGTATCCCACTCATTCCCTTCTCCCATCCAAGCACTCAATAAAAACACAAAAACCAAAACTACTGGACTGTTTCCTGACTGTGCTAAAAACACGGGAAAATGTTGAACTGTCATGCTGTTGCTAATGGTAATCCAGGGGAACCCGTAACCAGCACTCCCAAAGGGAGTAGTGCTATATATATATATATATATATATATATATTTATTTATTTATTTATTTTTTTAGTCCTCCTATAATTGAAAAAACAAAAGACAAAATCAATAATTCACTTATTTCAGTTTTCTCAGCCCTCCTGGCTCGGTCCCCACAAGTTCTGAGTTGAATGACAGCCATCACCATCCAGCCTCTACTGTGATCCCAGGCTGTCAGTGACACAGCCCCTGAACCCAACACCACCCTGGACTCACAGTGTAATGCTGCACTAAATGGCGCTCACACATGTTACAGCTGTGATGGCACAAGAAAAGAAGATATGCTGGAATCAAGATAGGTTGGCTTCCAGATTTTTGTAAGCTTGGTGTAAGGGGGGGGGGGGGGGTGTTGCATATGGAGGATTGGGATAAACTAATTTGGCTAAAATAATTTGGCACTCATGCAAAGTAGGACAAGAACTAAACCGTAATGATTTCTGCAGAAAGTCCGTGCACCATTGGACACAGCTCCTAGGAGCCTGTGGGTAAGTATATAAAGGACAATTGCATGAAAGGTACAATATGCCCCCATGCAGTGAGCCAGTAATGGGGTCCTTCCATCTCCTTAAACATAGCCTTCTGTGGACGTTGGACAGTCTGCATCCCTTCTCCATTAATAACTCAATGATGGCATGTTGCTTCTGCTTGGAATCCCTTATTTACCTGCAATGAAATAGAAAAGGAAGAAGTTACTATGGAGGAAGAGTCACTCTACCAATATGAGAAATTTGAATGACCTATGTAAGGTAATAAAAAACTTATGCCCATTTTTGCAATATTTTCTGCATAGCCCTCATATACAATTCCTGATTTTACAGAAATGCTTTGTGCACTGGTACGCAGTCATGTTGGGACAGGAAGGGACCATCCCCAAACTGTTCCCACAAAGTTGGGAGCATGAAATTGTCCAAAATGTATTTGTATGCTGATGCTTTAAGAGTTCCCTTCACTGGAACTAAGGGGCCAAGCCCAACCCCTGAAGAACAACCCCACACCGTACTCCCCTCCAGAAAATGATTGGACCATCCACAAAGCAAGGTCCATAAAGACACGGATGAGTGAGTTTGGGGTGGAGGAACTTGACCGTCCTGCACAGAGTCCTGACTTCAACCTGATAGAACACCTTTGGGATGAATTTGAGCAGAGACTGCGAGCCAGGCCTTCTGTCTACATCAGTGCCTGACCTCACAAATGCGCTTCTGGAAGAATGGTCAAACATTCCCATAGACACACTCCTAAACCTTATGGACAGCCTTCCCAGAGAAGTTGAAGCTATTATAGCTGTGAAGGATGAGCCAATTTAATATTGAACCCTACGGACCAAGACTGGGATGCCATCAAAGTCAATGTGTGTGTAAAAGCAGGCGTCCCAATACTTTGACAATATAGTGTAAGAGAAAGTTTTACCTTGAAACGGCCACTCGCCATAGCTGATCCTAGTTAGGTGTATAGATGAAAAAGCATCAGTCTATGATGCTCCTCGGGTCACGCCCCTGACATGTTTCGCCCCATCCACTGGGGGCTTAATCATAGGGGACCCCTAAAATGTTTATTGGTCACTGAATGAGTTTTTCTTACTCTGGCATTCCTTCCATCGTGAATGCCAATGGGGCTCTACACCTCAGCCTGGAGCGGCACCACCAAGTACTTATGGCCTTATTATGCAAGAGAAAGGATGGCATGCACAGAACACTTAACAAGAGGCTTTATTCCAACCAAAATACATTCTCAATGCCTTGCTCATTTTGGTTACAAAGGACAAGGGGAAAATTAAATAAAACTTGAACTTAAGTATAGAAATGTTAAAACTGGTTATTTTTTTTTTTTACGTTTTTTATATGGAAGGGCCTGGTAGAGCCTGTTGAACTTTTTTGCTGTATGCATCCAATTGAGGAGGTTTCCCTTAATTTTCTTCTTGGAGAGAGGTAGTAAAAGATAATCCTTCCAAAGTTAAGCGTAGACCCCTCATACACAGTTGTCACTGGAACAAGTAACATAACTATAGCCATAACATCCCATGGGGCTGCTATGGATCCTGGGGTTGGAAGGGGCTCCAGTAGGGGGGCTGTTGAGGCAAAATAAACATAGAAAATCTGTGTGCATGTCAAAAGAATACATATCCATTGTTGCAGTCAGGAGCAGGGCTGGATTAACATAGGGGCTATTGGAATTGTCGCTCCAGGCTCCTACCTTAAGATAGGCCCAGCCCAGTGTGTTATTAATGTTGCCCAGCCCTGCTCTTTGTGTGTGCATATGATTGATATGTAAATCATAAGCTTCGTTCATAGGTAAATCACAAAGGGATGGCAACATTGATATGTAAATCGTGGGTGGACAGCAGCATTGATACGTAAATCACAAGCAGCAGGTGACACTGATATGGCGTATCCATAGGCGTATCAAACTCCCCTGAGCCCCCATCCACCATCACCTCTACTAAATGCTGCCGATATTGGGGATGTCCTCCAGTGGCGGCCCATCCATTTTGGGCGCGGGTGCACTGCCCCCCTATCAATGCGTCCGGCCCCCTAATCTACATGCAGGGCGCCAGACGCATGGTTTCCAATGTTTTTTTTTTTTTTTGAAGCACGTGATTAGAGCCAGAGGCACTAATAGGCTTCAAAAAAGGGTGGGCTTGGGGCGCAGAGCACTGGTGTGCGGGCTGGAGCTAGTGTAGTCCAGGGGGGTATGGTGTGGTCCGTCTGCCGCCCCTCCCGCAGCCCATGGAGCACCAGCCGCCACTTCTGTCCTCCCTCTCTCTCACCCCCCATTTCATTTAATTTGTTTTAACAAAAAAATGTAGTGTTTTTATTATATTTATTCTTAAAAAGGCCCATCAAAATCCTCAGCACCAGGCCCATGATGCACTTAATTCAGCCCTGGCCAGGAGAATTTTTTTTAGCGGTCTCAAAGTGGTTGTTAAGGGTGAAGGTTTTTTTAGGGAGGGTGAATCATAGCCAGTGAGGAGGGAGCAGGGGATGGAGCAGAGTCCCTCTCTCTGTGTCTTATGGACACAGAGATCGGGGTTCGGAGTGAGAATGCATGAGTGCCCCCTTAGCAAGTGGCTTTCTATGGGGGGCACTCTGCAGAGGAGGGGGGGAGTAAATAAAGTGTTGAGTTATTCACTTTAAGGGTGGAGGAAAAGAGATTTAATCTCCAAATACGAAAATGTTTCTTCACAATCAGAGCTGTGAAAATGTGGAATAGACTCCCTCCAGAGGTGGTTCTGGCCAGCTCACTAGATTGCTTTAAAAGAGGCCTGGATTCTTTCCTGGGTGGACTTAATATAAGTGGATACTAAAATTTAAAGGTAAAATTGATCCAGGGAATATTTGATTGCCTCTTGGGGGATCAGGGAGAATTTTGTTCCCCTGCTGGAGCAAATTGGATCATGCTTTGCTGGGCTTTTTTTCTGCCTTTCTCTTGATCAACTGTGGGTATAGGATCAGTGTCATCTTAAGAGCATTATAGGCCCCCCAGTGGGGCTCTGCCTACACAATCACCCACAAGAATAAAAATGCAAATTATTGATCAGGCGATATTTATTGATACAGCAGTGCCAAGCTAATGACAGCCTCGAAGTTCAGCGGCTGGGTTCGGTGAACACACACACAGACGGGAGTCAGACTCGACTGTCCTGTGTGCGCCTGTTCCAGTGGAGGCAGACCGGCATTCCTGTAGTTGTGGGCTCCCTCTCCATGGCCCAAGTGGCCTGACAGCAGCGCAGGGCCGACACGCGCTTGCCCCCTGCTAAGTTCGGCGGTGGGATGCACACGGGAGTCGGGACTAATGCTTGGCTAGGGCTAGGTCGCTGGGCAGGTGGGGCCCCCAGAGCGAGTGGGGTCCCTGGGCAACTGCCCAGCGTGCCCATTCGGTAAGATGGCCCTGTATAGGATTGTGTGTATAGGATTGTATGATCTTTTTTTCCATTTCATTGGTTCAACTGGACAGACTTGTATTTTTTTTTTCAAACAGACTATCTATGTAACTTTGTAGAATATACCGTATATACTCGAGTATAAGCCGACCCAAATATAAGCCGAGGCACCTAATTTTACCACAAAAAACTGTGAAAGCATATTGACTTGAGTATAAGCCTAGGGTGGGAAATGCAGCAGCTACTGGACCCAACTGGACCACCATGAGACCCAAAACAGGGGCTGTGGACATGGCACAGGAGATGCAGGGCTGTGGGCATAGTACAGGAGAATCTCTTGTACCATGCCCGCAGCCCTGCATCTCCCGAGGAGATGCAGGGCTGTGGGCATGGTACAGGATATAGTACTATAGTACAAGCGGGTTCAGGGCTGTGGGCATGGTACAGGAGATGGTACACGCGATGGTACAGGCGATGCAGGGCTGTGGGCATGGTACAGGAGATGGTACAGGCGATGCAGGGCTGTGGGCATGGTACAGGAGATGGTACACGCGATGGTACAGGCGATGCAGGGCTGTGGCCATGGTACAGGAGATGGTACACGTGATGGTACAGGTGATGCAGGGCTGTGGGCATGGTACAGGAGATGGTACACGCGATGGTACAGGCGATGCAGGGCTGTGGGCATGGTACAGGAGATGGTACAGGCGATGGTACAGGCGATGCAGGGCTGTGGGCATAGTACAGGAGATGGTACAGGTGATGCAGGGCTGTGGGCATGGTACAGGAGATGGTACACGCGATGGTACAGGCTATGCAGGGCTGTGGCCATGGTACAGGAGATGGTACACGTGATGGTACAGGAGATGCAGGGCTGTGGGCATGGTACAGGAGATGGTACACGCGATGGTACAGGCGATGCAGGGCTGTGGGCATGGTACAGGAGATGGTACAGGCGATGGTACAGGCGATGCAGGGCTGTGGGCATAGTACAGGAGATGGTACAGGCGATGGTTCAGGCGATGCAGGGCTGTGGGCATGGTACAGGAGATGGTACACGCGATGGTACAGGCGATGCAGGGCTGTGGGCATGGTACAGGAGATGGTACACGTGATGGTACAGGTGATGCAGGGCTGTGGGCATGGTACAGGAGATGGTACACGCGATGGTACAGGCGATGCAGGGCTGTGGGCATGGTACAGGAGATGGTACAGGCGATGGTACAGGCGATGCAGGGCTGCGGGTATAGTGCAGGAGATGCAGTGCTGAGGGCATGGTACAGGAGAACCTCCTGTACCATGCCCGCAGCACTGCATCTCCTAAGGAGATGCAGGGACTGCGGAGGAATCTCACTTACCTTTCAGTGAGACGCCTTACATTTAAAAATGGCACCGCCCGGCACCAACACATCACCGCGCATGCGCCGTCTACCTGGGAATAGCCGAACATGTATGGGCTTTTGCACTGCACCAGAGAACAGGTAAATGGGACCCTCACTCGAGTATAAGCAGAGGGGAGCTTTTTCAGCCTAAAAAACGTGCTGAAAAAGTCGGCTTATACTCGAAAATATATGGTAAGCAGAATAAACTTCAGCTTTAACGCCGAAATTCTGTGTCGACCTTGAATAAACATCTTGGATATTATATTACTGATAATAACGCACAGCAAATGCATATCTGAAAATATCTTTAAATACAATGGAACTGAAAAAGTCACCCTCCAGGACAAACATAAATACATAAGTAAATGTAATAAATCATTACTGACTGGAGATAAATCGATAGTTATTAAAAGTCAGACTGGACATCCTTACCTGCCTGGAATATTGTTACCTTTTCATTCATCTCATCGTATCATCCATCTACAGGTATAACTAAATGCTGATTGGGACAATTTTATACTTTTCTTTTGAAGGTTATTTCCTATTTTAATTAGTAACCAACATAGGCTGTGGGAGTGTACAGAGGCAATGATGCCAGTCTCTGGCCCAGAGGAGCTTAGATTTGACCTCCAGCCTTCCCTTTAGTCTTGCACAGTTATACAAGGCATAGAATACATTAACCCCTTAAGCCCCGGAAGATTTTACCCCCTTCCTGACCAGGGCCTATTTTGCGATTCGGCACTGTGTGAATTTAACAGACAATTGCGCGGTCATGCGACGCTGTACCCAAATGAAATTGACATCCTTTTTTTCCTACAAACAGAACTTTCTTTTGGTGGTATTTGATCACCTGTGCGATTTTTTGATCATACACTATAAACAAAAAATTAGCGACAATTTTGCAAAAATAACAATATTTTTTACATTTTTTATATGAAATTCCCCCAAAAAAATTTAAAAATCAAAATTTTTTAACATTTTAGGCCAATTTGTTTTCTGCTACATATGTTTGGTAAAAAAAAAAAATCGCAAAAAGCGTATTTTGATTGGTTTGCGCAAAAGTTATTGCGTTTAATAACTAAGGGAAAGATTTTTGTAATTTTTATTGTTTTTTTTTTTTTAACGAGTAATGGCGGCGATCTGGGGTTATTTTTTGCGGGACTGCGACATTGGGGCGGACAGATTGGACACTTGACTGACATTTTTGACACTTTTGGGGGTACCAGTGACATTACTACAGTAATCAGTGCTATACATATGCACTGTTACTGTAAAAATGACACTGGGAGGGAAGGGGTTAACTTTATTGGAGATCCAGGGGTTAAGTGTGTCCCTAGGGGCGTGCTTCTAACTGTGATTGGATGTGGCTGTGTGTGTAACAGCAGAGATCAACGGTCCTACATAGCAGGACCGTATGATCTGTGCTTTTACACAAGGGAGAATGACAGGCGGCTGTGTTTACATTAGCCGCCTGCTTTTCTCCCTCTCCACCCGACGATCGCGAGTGACCGGCGGACATCGGGTCCGCTTGTCACACATGCGGGCTGCTTAGTGAACGAGCGGGGGCGGGAGCGCGCCTCCGGCGGCGCGCGCTCTCCCCCTATTGGCTCACAGGCTAGTGACGTACCGTTACGTCACTTTGCCTGTGAGGGGCTGACCGCCGCCGTATATAGTCAGGTGGCGGTCGGCAAGTGGTTAAGGTAAAAAAACCTTGAAGTGGATATAAACCCTCACATATACCCAGTGAAGTGAATAGCCTCAGATGATACACAGAGATGGAACAAAAATTTCCCTACATAAGTTTTATTTTTAAACCTGCTGTCTTCCCCCTTCTACACTGTTTAGTAAGTGAACATTGTGTTAGAATTTTTTCTTCCTGTTCCAGCACTGGGTGTGCAGTCTTGGCATACACAGCGTGACAGCTGATTGGAGGAAAGGCACACCCCCCTCCCCCTCCACATAGGCAGAGAAAGGAAGAAACATGCAGAGCTGTGCTGTGAATAAACCAGCTCTCTGCTAATCTATCTCTGTGCACCCACCCTGATACAAATTGTCAGCTGCTTTTATCTTCTGTGTCAGAGAACTTGTCAGAAGTTATCATGCTGATAACAGAGGAACGGAGCAGCAGAAAGACATGGGGCTTAGAGCTTTGGAGAGAGATAAGTATACACTACAGATATTTGTGCGCAGGTCCAATTTCATGAATGGGGTTTACATCCACTTTAAGGCTTTAGAACCTCTTGAAGCAATGCTGATTTTGTCACTTCTGGTTTTGGAACTGTCAGCTAGGGAAGTAGCTATTGAAGCAAGATCTATCCTTGATTAGCTGCTTTGGAGAGCAGGGGAGACATTGGAGGTCTAATAGGCCCCTGATGTCCAAATAAAGAGTACCTGCCCAAAGCTATTACATTACTTTTGACAGAAATAAAGTTAAATTAAAAAATAAAAAAATAAATAAAAATAATGAAAAAAAATTAAAAGCTCTGTGCAGGCCAGTCAAGTTCCTCAACCCAAATTCACTCATCCATGTCTTTATGGACCTTGCTTTGGAGGGGGGATAATGGTGTGGGGTTGTTTTTCAGGGGTTGGGCTTGGCCTCTAAGTTCCAATGAAGGGAACTCTTAAAGTTCAGCATACCAAGACATTTTGGACAATTTCATGCTCCCAATTTTGTGGAAACAGTTTGGGGATGGCCCCTTCCTGTTCCAACATGACTGCGCACCAGTGCACAAAGCAAGGTCCATAGAGACATGGATGAGCGAGTCACGCTGTGCGGTCCACGTTCTGACGCGTTTCGTCACATCCGGTGACGTTTTCAAAGGGTCTCTTCTTTTAAAATAACATTACATGCTTTCTTATGGCATCCACGAGGCTCACAGGGACTCAGAAGAGACCCCTGGGGCCTGGGCCACAACTCTACAGCAGGAGGGGGAACCGGGCCACAGGACCACAACACTGTCAGCGCCCACCCCATCAGGGAAGCTTGCCAGCTCCCCCTGTACTGTGCTGCACGTATCAGCCCACATCCACCTATGCTACCCTGGGGGGGTACAAAGATAACCCACACAAAAGAGAGGGGGGCGTGGGGGGAAGAAGGGGAAACTGTACGTCTGACCGTGCCAGCGCCCACCCCCCACGACATCCAGGGGGAGAGTAGGTACATCTTACTCACCATACCACCGAACCAGGCGGGCACCACTCCAGACAGAACCCCTCGCTACCGAAATGGGGAGACTGTCAGCCAGAAGGTACACTGTGACTCAGGCCAAGACCCGGTTGTATGCGACCTTGTGTTTAACTCGCAGGCCAGCCTCCGTCCAGTGGGGCTATGTCGTGGCTAGCCCTGCGTGGAGCACTGGTCTGCGCTCGTTGGCAAGACTGGGGGGGGCGGGCACTGTATCTGGCTATCCAACCTGCAGTTGATTGTAGATCTCACAGGAAAAAAAAGCAGGGGAAAAAATGCCATTTTAAAGAAAAAACTTGCCAGAACCAAAGATCCCGACAGGGAACTAGGTCCCTACTCCTGACTAGGCAGAAACAAACTGAAGGCCTATAGCAGAGAGGGGGATGTATACCAGCTAGGACTGCCCATAGGCGTAGCCAAGTCTTTTTTCTGCCTAGTGTCCTACTCCTATAGGAGGCAATATAACCCAATGGTTCTGAATAATTGAGCGCTGTGTCCGTCAACGAACGAAAGAGACATTTGATTTTAACATTTGTGTGATTTACTAAATGCCCTAGACAGCAAGTGGTTAATTCCTGCAACCCTGAAATTTGGGACATGTTAGCAGACAGAAGTGCTTTCAATAGAAATAGAGAACAAAGAGATACCCTTTACTATTGCATGGTGCCCACTTACAAGGGAGAGGAGCTCAATTTAGTAACTTTTTCAGTGCTGAAAGTCTGCTGTAAATCCGACCGCTGTCATTTCAATTTCAAAATGTTTTTTTTTTTTTTTTTTCCAAGCAAAACTTAAGAAAACATACCTGAAATGTCTTCATAAAATTACATTCAATCTTATCAAAATGGGTTTGGATGGAATTGGTTCTGAGCACTCCATCACAAAATAAGTAATGTTTGGCAAAATGTGATAAATACACAAAGAGCTCTCTGCGGTGCTTCCGGGGCCATCCAATTTCATGAATTGCCTCAGCCGCTGAAATAGAAAAGAGCCGGCAGAACGAATGTCTGTTTTATAGAAACGACAAGCCTGGGCTGAAAAGCTGCGGATAAAGCTGATGGCCGTATCAGTAGAGAGAGAAGTAACAAAGTTGCAAAATAACACATTTCACATTGCTGCTTTGTGTAATAAAGGTTGGATATAAAAAAAAAATAAAATAAAAAATAGTTTCAAAATGATACAGACAGTAGAATTACAAAATGAATACCAATTATTCTGACTCTTAAAGCGGTATTACCCACTTCTGGGCCGAAAGGATTTGCCCCCTACCAGAGTTGTATAAAGTACTTGAAACCCATACTTGAGTAAAAGTACAAGTATTCGATCAAAAAGTGACTTGAGTAGAAGTGGAAGTGCTCTATCAAAAAATGACTTGAGTAGAAGTGCTAAAGTATTCAACATTTTTTGTACTTAAGTATTGCAAGTAGTTTTTTAAAAAATTTTGCTACTCAAGTACTGAAAGTAAAAGTACCAGTAGTTTTGCAAAAAAAATTGCTACTCAAGTACTGAAAGTAGAAGTACAAGTACTGTGTTATGTAGTTATTAAAGAAAGAAGTCAAAAGTTTGAACATCATATTGTTTTTTATTATTTCAAATGCAGCTTTTATTTATACATACAGTAGCATTTATTTTCGTATGCGCTGATAATACACATGTTTTGAGCTTCATGAAACCTGCCATCTACTGTTCTGGCAGTGGTAATTTTTATAATAGTAACGAGTAACTATGCAGCACAAAAAAAAAAATATTGAAGTAGAAGTATTGAAATCATTGAAAAAATGTAGTGAAGTAAAAGTAGAAGTAGGAGAAAAAAATTATACTCTAGGAAAGTACAGATACCGCCTTTCCGTACTTAAGTACAGTAGTGAAGTAGTTCTACTTAGTTACTATACATCTCTGCTAATGACCAGGCCATTTTTTGCAATTGCGTTATTTTAACCACTTAAGCCCCGGAAGATTTTACCCCCTTCCTGACCAGGGCCTATTTTGCGATTCGGCACTGCGTGACTTTAACGGACAATTGCGCGGTCGTGCGACGCTGTACTCAAACTAATTTGACGTCCTTTTTTTCCCCACAAACAGAGCTTTCTTTTGGTGGTATTTGATCACCTGTGCGATTTTTTGATCATGCGCTATAAACAAAAAAATAGCGACAATTTTGCAAAAACAACAATATTTTTCAAATTTTTTTATATGAAATTCCCCCCCCCCCCCAAAAAAAAATGTAAAAATACATTTTTTTTAACATTTTAGGCCAATTTGTTTTCTGCTACATATGTTTGGTAAAAAAAAAAAACGCAAAAAGCTTATTTTGTATGGCTTGCGCAAAAGTTATTGCGTTTACTAACTAAGGGAAAGATTTTTGTCATTTTTATTGTTTTTTTTTAACGAGTAATGGCGGGGATCTGCGATTTTTTTTTTTTGCGGGACTTTTGCGGGACTGCGACATTGCTGCGGTAAGATCGGACCCTAGACTGACATTTTTGACACTTTTGGGGGTACCAGTGACATTACTACAGTAATCAGTGCTATACATATGCACTGTTACTGTAAAAATGACACTGGCAGGGAAGGGGTTAACTTTATTTGAGAGGGAGGGGTTTCCCTAGGGGCGTGCTTCTAACTGTGATTGGATGTGGCTTGTGATGTAACAGCACAGATCTACGGTCCTACATAGCAGGACCGTATGATCTCTGCTGTTACACAGGGGAGAAAGACAGGCGGCTTTATTTACATTAGCCGCCTGCCTTTCTCCCGGTGTAACCGACGATCGCGAGTGACCGGCGTACATCGGGTCCGCCAGTCACTTGCGCGGGGCGGGGGGTCCGTGAGCGAGCGGGAGCGCGCCTCCAGCGGTGCGCGCTCGCTCCCTAGAGCCTCACAGGCTAGCGATGTAGTACTACGTCGCTTTGCTTGTGAGGGGCTGACTGCCGACGTAAATAGTCGTCAGGCAGTCGGCAAGTGGTTAACGGAAAATTGCGCGGTCGTGCAACGCTGTACCCAAATAAAATTGATGCCCTTTTTTTCCCATAAATAGAGCTTTCTTTTGGTGGTATTTGATCACCTGTCCGATTTTTATTTTTTGCGCTATAAACAAAAAAAGAGCGACTGGGAATGGTATCACTCCCAAAGGGGGGGAAGGCGTTGTGTTCCACCAATGCATCCGCACCTAACCCACGCTCACCAATTCAAAGATCTCCATGCAGCCATCACGTAGGAAAACAATAGAGGCTCCATAGTGTAAATCAGTAAATATAATTAATAAAAAATAAAGAGTAACACTTACAAATATAAGAACTGTGTACGCTAAAAAGATAAGCCGGCCGGCTCGCCGCTCTACCCGTCCTTACGGATAACGCTGGTGACGTCAGCACGCCGTGACCCAAAGGGTCAAGTTATGTATATATATTTTCTTATTGTGTTATCTCACTGGAAGTTGCTGCTTCTATATTTTCACTAGCGCGGTTATAATTTTTGTTTTCATACTTGGAGAAGGGGTTGTTACGCCAAATACACAGATCCTCCCAATGTCCCAAATGATGTTAGCATAACAAGGGGCAAAATTTGCACCCATGGCTTTTGCCCTGGATCTGTAAATAGAATTTGTCAAGAAACACAAAATAATTGTGTTCCAGCCAAAAGTCCACGCCATCAACTAAAAATTGGGCCCGTCTGTAATTTAGACTGGAGTTCTTAAACAAAAAATATCAAAGGGCCCTAAGGCCCACCTGATGGGGGGATGGATTTATACAAGGAGCACACATCCAGGGAAACCCACAAGTAGTCAAATTCCCAACTGT
The DNA here is from genome assembly GCF_965119305.1 of Pelophylax lessonae. NCBI lineage: Eukaryota > Metazoa > Chordata > Amphibia > Anura > Ranidae > Pelophylax > Pelophylax lessonae. Next base: position 539,234,474 of record NC_138772.1, on the reverse strand, counting down.
CATTCTTAAGGATGTTGATGACCTGACCTGAGTCCCTGATGTAGGATGGAAGTTGGGACACAATTGTTTGTAAAAAGTAATCGATGTACTGGGATGTGCCATTTAGAAAGCTGTTGGTCCTGGCCACAATGGGCACTCGGTGGATTTAAAAACTTATATGTATTGGTGTATTTTCTGAATAAACTATCCCTGCCTCTTCGCTTACATGGATAGGGATTTCTGACCATGTAAGTAAATCGGCCAATGACGTCAATGGTTGGTAAAACTGAATTTTGTCGAAAAAAAAAATGTTTCTCCATGCGGTGGGGCTGTGCCTACACTGCACAGGTCAACTGCTCATTTCTGCCTAGAGGATTGGAGAATGGAGATATACTTATCTTATCCTCCTATCCACCCCACACAAGACAGGTCCATGTGGCTCCTGCACCCAGTGCTGTATTTTGGCCTAGGCCAACAAGGCCCAGGCCTAGGGCGGCACTTTGTAGGGGGGCAGCAAAAAAGCTGCCCCCCTCCACCTGAGACTCTTTTGGGCACTGGTTGCTAGAGCCGCCTCTCCCATCTCCTTTCTCTCACCTCTCTCACACCCCCTCTCTCTCTCACACCCCCCCCTCTCTCAACCCCTCCTCTCTTACCCCCCTCTCTTTCTCTCTCCCCCCTTTCTCTCACTCCCTCCCTCACCCACCCCCCCCATTTCCCTCCCTCACCCACCCCCCTCTCTCTCTCTCTCCCACCCTTTCTTACCACCCCCCCCCTCTCGGGTTCATGCTGGGACTTGGAGTCCTTCCATTTTGCATGGAGTCATATCCCTTAAAAAGGAAGGAGTCGGGCAAATTTACATAGGAGTCAGAAGGGGGGGGGGGGGGGGCGCCCAATTTTAGTCTTGCCTAGGGCAGCACAAAACCAAAATACACCATTGCCTGCACCTCCCCCCCGTGGTATAACAATATTATGCAGTGGACTGTTCCTGACATCCTCAAGTCCATAGCCCTGCTCTGGCCGTGAAGGCATCAGGAACAGTCCACCACTTTTCACAGGTAGAACAGAGGACTGGCTGAGTATAGGTTTTTTACTCTTCCCTTGTTAAAACAAGCACTTAACTGTTGCCACAATTGTGCTTTAAGGGCTCAGCGGTATCTGCACCTGCCATTGTCCTCAACAACCACTGACAGGGGGAAGCGTAAGTAGTACCGCTATCATACATGACATTTGTCTCCCGCTGAAAGGGTAAATATTCAGGCATTTGTCCAAACACCTTGACGGCCAAATTTCATTCAGAACTTGTGTCCAGGCTGAAACTTGAGCTCAAATCTACTGGCAGCTAACCCTTTTAAGCAGGTTTATGTGTTTTTCCATGGAAAAGACAGTTACGCCACTAGCTACACTTTGTATTTTAATGGATGTTGGATTCAGAAAAGCAATTTTCCAGACTGGACATTCCAATATTGGGCAACCTTGGATGAATGTTATGCCTAATCTGGCATGAAGGGTTAGCATACCCTAAAGGCTTGTAGTATAGCTTGGGAAGGTGACCGGTATTCAGTGGCGTAGCGTGGGTTGTCAGCACCTGGGGCAAGTCAAGTAATTTGCGCCCCCTAACCCACGGGATTTTAGCACTCGAGTCTCTTCCACTAGATTAGTTAAAGAAACCCTTATCCCCTAAGCACATGTATTGTTTGTTATGAAAATACTGATGTAATTAAAGTAAAATGCATCTAAATACAAGTTTGAATGACCAGCGTGCCCCCTTTCAATGCAGAGAGACCAGCGTGTCCCCTTTCAATGCAGAATGACCAGCGTGCCCCCTTTCAATGCAGAAAGACCAGAGTGCCCCCTTTCAATGCAGAATGACCAGCGTGCCCCCATTCAATGCAGAATGACCAGCGTGCCCCCTTTCAATGCAGAGAGATCATCGTGCCCCCTTTCAATGCAGAATGACCTGCGTGCCCCCATTCAATGCAGAATGGCCAGCGTGCCCTCTTTCAATGCAGAATGACCAGTGTGCCCCCTTTCCATGCAGAGAGATCATTGTGCCCCCTTTCAATGCAGAAAGACCAGCGTGCCGTGCCCCCTTCAATGCAGAGAGACATGTCATGATGGATACGTATCTGCCTGTATTTCTCAACATTAAGGACACCATTGATCCTGACCAAATCTCCAACTCCATTTGCAGAAATGCAACTCCAAACTTGCAAGGAACCTCCACCATGCATTACTGTTGCCTGCAGGCACTCATTATTGTACCACTCTCCAGCCCTTCCCCCAAGAAACTGCCTTCTGCTACAGCCACATATTTCACTCATCAGTCCAGAGCACCTGCTTCTATTTCTCTGCACCCTAGTTCCTGTGTTTTCCCACATAGTTGAATGGCTTAGCCCTGTTTCCACATAAGAGGTATGGCTTCTCCAGACAGTACATGGGTGTATCACTGGGTTCCTCCAGTTCTGTGCTGATGGCACTGCTGGACCTCTTCCAGTGTTGAAGGAAAAATATAATTTTTGTAAGAACTTACCGTAAAATTATTTTCTCTAAGTCCTCTGACAGTCACCGCCCATCCATATTAGCCTTCACTATTGGGTAATGGCGCCCTCTGCAGGAGTAAGCTAGGCAGATAGAAATGTTAATACAAAACTTTTCTATACTTAGACACACCTCTAGGGGGCCGTCCCCAGCCATTATCCCTGATCCAGTTACAACTGGTCCTCAGTTTGTAGCAAGCAGTCAGAGGACTCAGAGAAAAGAATTTTACGGTAAGTTCTTACAAAAATTCTATTTTCTCTAACGTCCTCTGGCAGTCGCCGCCCATCCATATTAGCCTTCACTATTGGGATGTCCCAAAGCAGTGCAGGTGTGAGGGGTGGGAAGACGCAACCAACTGAAAAGGTAACGAAAAAACACACCAAGGAAGAGACAGAAAAAAATATGTCTCTGCAAACAACCGCCACACTTAAAATTTTTTGTGTCTGCCAGGTGTGGCCAGCCTACCAAGATTACTCCATGAGAAGAACATATAAAGAACTGCAGGCCTCACTTGCCTCAAGTAAGGGCAGTGCTTGTGATTCAACAATAAGAAACAGACCGGGTAGAAAGAGCTTTCATGAAAGAGTTCCAAGGTCAAAGCCACTGCTGACCAAAAAGAACACAAAGGCTCATCTCATATTTGCCACAAAAAAAAACATCTTGATTATCCTCAGGATACCCCCCCCCCTTTTTGGTAAATATTCCGTGGACTGATGGGACAAAAGTTGAACTTTTTTGGAAGGTCTGTGTCCCGTTACTTCATACCAACAGTCAGACGTGGTGGTAGTAGTATGATGGTCTGGTGCTGCTTTGAAGCTTCAGGGCCAGGACGACTTGCCATCATTGATGGAACCATGAATTCTGCGCTCTACCAGAAATTCCTGAAAGAGAATGTCCGGCCACCAGTTCTTCAAGTGTTGTTCAAGCGCACTTAGGTTATGCAGCAGGACAATGATCCAATGATCTGAAACACACCAGCAAGTCCACTTCTGAATGGCTCAAAAAAAGCAAAATTAGGTTTTGGAGTGGCATTGTCAAAACCTGAACTTAAATCCAATTGAGATGCTGTGGCATGACCTTTAACAGGCCGTTCATGCTGGAAAATTCTCCAATGTGGCTAAATTAAAACAGTTCTGCAAAGAACAGTGGGCCAAAATTCCTCCGCAGTGATGTGAAAGACTCATTGCCAGTTAACGCAAATGCTTGATTGCACTTGTTGCAACCAAGGGGTGGCACAACCGATTATTAGATTTAGGGGACAACTACTTTCTTTTACATTGAGCCAGGCAGGTTTGGATAGCTTTTTTCCCTTAACCTCCCTGGCGGTATGATTCTTTCCGATTTTAGGTGCTGAAAGCGGTACCATTATTTTGCATGTAATTCTTAAGAACGAGCAGCCCAAACCAACTATTTACATATGATTTTTTTTTACTGTGCGTTCTTCTTTATAACATCTCGGGTATGATAAAGTTTTAAACACAAAATCATAAATTATAATATAATAAATAACTATAAATAAGTTAAAGTATGTATGTGTATATGTATATATATATATATATATATATATATATGTGTGTGTATATATGTGTGTGTATATATATGTGTGTGTGTATATATGTGTGTGTATATATATGTGTGTATACATATATATATATATATATATATATATATATATATTGTAAGCTGGGGAACAGGTAGCAGGTGCAAAACTCCCTGGGATGAGCAGTCTTTCAGGCACAGATACCAAATCCACTAAGGGAGTGACAAACAGTGAGGTGTTTAGGCCCCATGCACACGGGGCGTTAGAAAAAACGTACGTCAAAGTTAGTTCTGACGCCGGAAAAAGCAGCTGTAAAAACGTGCTTTCAGTAGCTTTTTCCATTGGCGTTATTGCACGTTTTGCCACGTTGCTTTTAGCAGCGTTTTTTTTTCTTCCATTCAAAATCAATGGTTCCCTATGGGAGCCTATTGATTTGAATGGAGGTCGCACCGCAACACCGCAAGTCGGATCCGACTTGCGCTGTGAGAATCTTGAGGGGGAACTCCACGCCAAAATGGGAAAAAAACGGCGTGGGGGTCCCCCCCAGGGTTCCAAACCAGGCCCTTCGGGTCTGTTATGGAATTTGAGGGTAGCCCCATGCCGAAAAAACGGCATGGGGTCCCCCCCAAAATCCATACCAAACCCTTATCCGAGCATGCAGCCCGGCAGGCCAGGAAAGGGGAGGGGACGAGCGAGCGGCCCCACCCCCCCTGGACCACACCAGGCCACATGCCCTCAACATGGGGGGGTGTTGGTGCTTTGGGGCAGGGGGAGCTCTGCACCCCCCACCTCAAAGCACCTTGCCCCCATGTTGATGAGGACAAGGGCCTCATCCCCACAACCCTGGCCGGTGGTTGTGGGGGTCTGCGGGCAGGGGGCTCATCGGAATCTGGAAGCCCCCTTTAACAAGGGGGCACCCCAGATCCCGGACCCCCTCCCTATGTGAATGGGTATGGGGTACACTGTACCCCTACCCATTCACCCCATAAAAGGCAGTGTATGGAAATAACGACAAGAGACGTTTTGGAAAGTTTATTAAAAATCTTCATCCGACTCTTCTTGTCTTCTCCTCTCCGGGGTCTTCTCCGGGGTCTTCTCCGGGGTCTTCTGCTCTTTTGCTGTCCGCCCTTCTTGTCTTCTCCTCTCCGGGGTCTTCTGCTCTTTTGCTGTCCCCCTCTTCTTGTGTTCTTGTCTCCGGGGTCTTCTGCTGTCCCCTCTTCTGCTGTCCTCTCTTCTTTTCTTCTCCTCTCCGGTCTTCTGCTCTTTTGCTGTCGGCTGTCGGCTGTCGGCTGTCTTCTTCCTCCGGTCCTCCTCCGACGACGTCTCCGCTGATTATGCCTATCTCCGGTCTCTTCAGCTTATTATATAGCCATTAGGGGCTAGCCCCGATGACGTCATCTGGAGGCCCCGCCCCCTCATGTAACAGATGACGTCATCTGTGACATGAGGGGGCAGGGGCCTCCAGATGACGTCATCGGGGCCACGCCCCTAATGGCTATATAATAAGCTGAAGAGACCGGAGATAGGCATAATCAGCGGAGACGTCGTCGGAGGAGGACCGGAGGAAGAAGACAGCCGACAGCCGACAGCAAAAGAGCAGAAGACCGGAGAGGAGAAGAAAAGAAGAGAGGACAGCAGAAGAGGGGACAGCAGAAGACCCCGCAGACAAGAACACAAGAAGAGGGGGACAGCAAAAGAGCAGAAGACCCCGGAGAGGAGAAGACAAGAAGGGCGGACAGCAAAAGAGCAGAAGACCCCGGAGAAGACCCCGGAGAGGAGAAGACAAGAAGAGTCGGATGAAGATTTTTAATAAACTTTCCAAAACGTCTCTTGTCGTTATTTCCATACACTGCCTTTTATGGGGTGAATGGGTAGGGGTACAGTGTACCCCATACCCATTCACATAGGGAGGGGGTCCGGGATCTGGGGTGCCCCCTTGTTAAAGGGGGCTTCCAGATTCCGATGAGCCCCCTGCCCGCAGACCCCCACAACCACCGGCCAGGGTTGTGGGGATGAGGCCCTTGTCCTCATCAACATGGGGGCAAGGTGCTTTGAGGTGGGGGGTGCAGAGCTCCCCCTGCACCAACACCCCCCCATGTTGAGGGCATGTGGCCTGGTGTGGTCCAGGGGGGGTGGGGCCGCTCGCTCGTCCCCTCCCCTTTCCTGGCCTGCCGGGCTGCATGCTCGGTTAAGGGTCTGGTATGGATTTTGGGGGGGACCCCATGCCGTTTTTTCGGCATGGGGCTACCCTCAAATTCCATAACAGACCCGAAGGGCCTGGTTTGGAACCCTGGGGGGGACCCCACGCCGTTTTTTTCCCATTTTGGCGTGGCGTTCCCCCTCAAGATTCCCACAGCGCAAGTCACCCCGCAAGTCGGATCCGACTTGCGGTGTTGCGGTGCGACCTCCATTCAAATCAATAGGATCCCATAGGGAACCATTGATTTTGAATGGAAGAAAAAAAAACGTATAACGTGGCTTAACGCACGTTAAGCAACGTTATAGCAAAGTTATTCAGCTTTTAGCAGCGTCAGGCGTTTTTAACGCTGTAACGCTGGTCCTCAGAACGCGCAGGTGGTGGGTTCTTGTTGCAGCCTAAAAACGTCTAAGCCACTTACAGCTCAAAAACGTCTGAGTGTGCATGAGGCCATAGAATAACATGGAGGGGCGTTTTTAGGCTGCAAAAAGAAAACGCCTGACGCTGCTTACAGCGGCGTTAAAAACGGCCCGTGTGCATGGGGCCTTATTGGTGCTATATACAAGTTTATAAACAGGTGCTGTACAGTGCTTTAAGGAAAACAAACAGGAATAATAATAATAAACAAAAGCCTAGCCGTGTCCCGGCGCTTACTACACACAATGCAGTCCCTAACTAACCCAGACTGAGCAAGCCTACAGCTTGTCAGCTTCCAAAGACACACACTGACCGTGTTACCAACCTTCTGCTCTCCTAGACAAACGTTGTCTAATTTCCCAGGCTGAGAGAGAGCTGCTGTCTGTCTCAGGTGAGATTAAATTGGCCTGGTGAAGAGGGCCAAGATCCGCACTGGATCATGGCTCAGAGATACCTAAAGGTATACGAGAGATGCCTGGGTGATGTATAAACCCCGAACAGGACTTTTCCTGGCTCTCTCTGGGACACTCTGCTACAATATATATATATATATATGTATATATACGTATATATATAAAGTACAGTAAAACTGCAGGAAAGGGCACTGGGGGGGCAAACTAATGTCAATTTATTTTATTTTGTAATGTAATCACTGTGTTTGGTGTGTTTTACTATTTGAATTTGCCGTCGGTTCCACCCCCCTGTGAGCGTCACGTCACAGGAGACGGAAGCCGGGGCTCATAGCATCGTGTGGAAGATCCGGCCACCGTATGCTGCAGGGACACTTTGCGGGATCCTGGCGACAAGATAAGTACCCTCTCTTACAGGACCCGGCGATCTCCCTAGCGGTACCCCGAGTGTGGCTCGGGGTTACCGCTAATGGCTCTGAAATTTCACGGCTAAGGAGGTTAATAAATGATCATTTAAAAACTGCATTTTGTATTTACTTGGGTTATCTTTGTATCATATTAAAATTTGTTTGATGATCTGAATAATGTAAGTGTAACAATTATGCAAAAAAATAAAAGTTCAGGAAGGGGGGCAAATCTTTTTTCACAGCACAAACCCAAAACTCAGTATCTCAGAAAATTAGAATATTACATAAAACCAATAAAAAAAAAGGATTTGTAATACAGAAATGTTGGCTTACTGAAAAGTATGTCCATGTACAGTATAGAATGCACTCAGTACTTGGTCGGGGCTCCATTTACATGAATTACTGCATCAATGCGGTGTGACATGGAGGGGATCAGCCTGTGGCACTGCTGAGGTGTCATGGAAGATCAGGTTGCTTTGATAGCGGCCTTCATCTCGTCTGAATTGTTGGGTCTGATGTCTCTCATCTTCCTCTTGACAATACCCCACAGGTTCCTCAGGGGGTTTAGGTCAGGCAAGTTTGCTTGCCAATCAAGCACAGTGATACCATGATCAATAAACCAGGTGTTGGTACCTTTGGCAGTGTGGACAGGTTCCAAGTCCTGCTGGAAAATGAAATCAGAATCTCTATAAAGCTGGTCAGCAGAGGGAAGCATGAAGTGCTCTAGAACAGTGTTTCTCAACCATTTTTCAGCCAAGGCACCCTCTACATGTATGCCCAATCTCGGGGCACCCTTTTTTAAAATGACAAAAACAGAAACTAATAGTTCTACATAATGCAGCATTATAGACACACGTAGGACACCCAGCATTGGAGGTGGTTTATTTTTACAAAGCAAATATACCTTTTCACACTGTCACTGACTAGTGTTCCAACATTTCTCTTGTCCCTTCGTTTTTCTCTGTCATTTAGCTAATTTGACCCTGGTGCTGACGGAGAGAGGCAAACAAGGACGTCCTCAGGAGCCCAATGTCCTCCTTATCATCCTTCAACATCATTGATTGTTAGAGTGCCAGCAGCTGGCCCACATGGTGCCCAAGGTGGTAATGCTAAACAATTAATACCTGTGACTTTGAGTAAGAGGAAAAAAGGCAAGCTTTATCCACCTGCTGGCTTGTTAACAACTTTTTGGTCAATTTGAGGCAATTTTCAGGCATTTTGCCAAAGCATCCCTGGACAGCTCAGAAGGCACCCCAGGGTGTCATGGCACACTGGTTGAAAATGGCTGCTCTAGAATTTCCTGCTAGAGGGCTGCACTGACTTTGGACTTGATAAAACACAGTGGACCAACACCAGCAGATGACATGGCTCCCCAAATCATCACTGACTGTGGACAATTTTGCATTTCATTTGGAAATCAAGGTCCCAGAGTCTGGAAGAAAAGTGGAGAGGCACAGAATCCAAGTTGCATGAGGTCCAGTGTGAAGTTTCCGCAATTAGTGATGATTTGGGGAGATTTGCTCCTCCTGTGTTTTTTAAATCGCATATCCGCTGGTAAGAAAAGGGTCTAATTGATCCTTTGCTGCTTTATTGATATCTCCTTATGTGTCCGCAAGCTAATACGACCCTGGTACTGATGGAGAGAGGCAAACAAGGACATCCTCAGGAGCCCAATGTCCTCCTTATCATTCTACGACATTGTTGATTGTTAGAGTGCCAGCAGCTGGCCCATATGGTGCCCAAGGTGGTAATGCTACACAATTAATACCTGTGGCTTTGAGTAACAGAAAAAAGGCAAGCTTTACCCACCTGCTGGCTTATTAACAACTTTTTGGTCAATTTGAAGCAATTTTTAGGCATTTTGCCAAGGCACCCCTGGACAACTCAGAAGGCACCCCAGGGTGCCATGGCACACTAGTTGAAAAAGGCTGCTCTAGAATTTCCTGGTAGAGGGCTGCACTGACTTTGGATTTGATATATCACAGTGGGACCAACACCAGCAGATGACATGACTCCCCAAATCATCACTGACTGTGGAAAATTTAGCTTTTCATTTGGAAATCAAGGTCCCAGAGTCTGGAGGAGGAGTGGAGAGGCACAGAATCCAAGTTGCATGAGGTCCAGTGTGACGTTTCCACAGTCAGTGATGATTTGGGGAGATTTTCCCCTCCTTAACTGTGTTTTTTAAATCGCATATCCACTGGTAAGAAAAGGGTCCTAATTGATCCTTTGCTGCTTTATTGATATCTCCTTATGTGTCTGCAACCTTTATTAATCTGTTGGTGGGAACATTTGGCCAGCAGCATATGCAGTTGGTGGATGCTAAGCGTTAGATTGCCGGTCTTTGTTTGATTTGTTGTCCAACACATAAAAGAATAAAAAGGTATCAGGTTTGTTACAGAGAGATAAAAAGGGAAAAATTATCAACTCAGCTTTGCTTTAGCACGGCATTTGTGCAGCTGCATTCGCAAGCGAGTGTTTAGTGAGTGGGAGTCGCGGAGTGTGCTCTTTTATCTATCACATTACCCCGATAATTAAACTGTCAGTGAGCAATGTCAGGTCTTTGGTGGGGGGAGCAAGGGGAAACGACAGCCATGTTATAAGGAACGATGAATATTTGCCGCTATTACCCTGTAATTTCTCTTTAGTCTGATCATTGTGTTTTCACATAACTCAAAGCAAAGAACTTTCCTGTACTTAAATTAGGCTGTATTATTGTTTTTTTTTTTTTTTCAGATCAGGCCATTTTGTAATTTTAGTGTAGAAAGTTCTGCATTAAAGGAATCCTCTACTGGGGAAGAATGGAGGCTGCCATTGGCGGTTTCCTGACTGTTATGTTTATCCAGTGACTTCAGTACTCAGCAACACCCAACAAGTATGAAGATCAAGAGTTCTAACTATTTACAGACCTGTCATGAGTACAATAAAGTGGGAGGCATTGCTGACCCTACATTTGTGAGCTTTATTACTTCCGTCCTCCTTTCCTTCTTTCCTCCTTCCTTCATATTTCTTCTGTCTTCCCTTCCATTGCTTCCTACATTTTTTTCATTCCTCCCTTCCCCCTTTCCGACATCCTTCCTTCCTTTCCCTCTTCCTTTCACCCTACCTCAATTTCTTCTTCTTTTTTTTTTTTTTACCCCCTTTCTCTCCTCTTTCACCTTCATTCCCTCCTTCCTCCCTTCCATTCTCCCTCTTTCCCTGCCATTTCTCCTTTCCTTCCCTTCTCCCTCTTCCCCTTCTCTTCCTTCCCTCCTTCCTTCATTTCCCTTTCTTTCCTTTCCTTTCCTTACCTCTCTCTAATTATTCTTTTCTCCTTTCCTTCCTCCCTTCTATCGGTTCCTCCATTTTTTCATTCCTCCCTTCCCTCATTCCTTCACTCTCATTCCTCCATTCTTCCATCCATCTTATCTTTTCCCTCCTTCCTTCATTCTCATTCTTCCTTCCTTCCTTCCTTCCTTCCTTCCTTCCTTCCTTCCTTCCTTCCTTCCTTCCCTCCCTCCCTCCCTCCCCCCTTTCTTCCTTCCTTCCTTCCTTCCTTCCTTCCTTCCTTCCTTCCTTCCTTCCTTCCTTCCTTCCTTCCTTCCTTCCTTCCTTCCTTCCTTCCTTCCATTCTTCCTTCATCCCTCTTTCTCTTCCTTTTCCTGCATTCCTTTCCTCCTTTCCTCTCTTCCTGTCTTCCTTTTTTTCCTTTCGGCCTTCCTTCCTTCCTACTCTTCCTGTCTTCCTTCCCTTTCCCCTTAATATATGTAGCGCTACCCCCCACAGGAGCTGCTGGTTGAATTGGGTCCTCTGTTCTTACCTTGACCTCTACAAAGACCTCTGTACCTCTGACACCTTGGGTATACCCATCAACAGACCCAAATTGACAAGGTTTGGTAAATGTCTTCTCCCTCTTCCCCTTCTCTTCCTTCCCTCCTTCCTTCATTTCCCTTCCCTTTCCTTTCCTTTCCCTTTTCCTCTCTCTAATTATTCTTCCCTTCTATTGCTTCCTACATTTTTTTTCATTCCTCCCTTCACTCATTCCTTCACTTTTATTCCTCATTCTTCCATTCATCTTATCCATCTTATATTTTCCTTCCTTCCTTCCTTGCTTCCTTTCCACTTTCTCTTCCAATTCCTCCATTCATTTCCTCCTTCATTTCCCGCCTTCCTTCCTTCCTCTCTCCCTCCCTTCCTTCCTTCTTATTCCTTCATTCCTTTCCTCCTTCTTTTCCCTTATTTCCACTCTTCCTTCCTTTCCATCCTTCCTTCCTTCCTTCCTTTCTTCCTTTCCTCCTTTCCTCCCTTCCTCCCTTCCTCCCTTCCTCCCTTCCTTCCTTCCTTCCTTCCATTCTTCCTACATCCCTCTTTCTATTCCTTTTCCCTCCTTCTTTTCCCTCCTTTCCTCTCTTCCCGTATTCCTTTTTTCCTTTCGTCCTTCCCTTCCATCCCTCCCTCCCTCCCTTTCCTCTTTCTTTTCCCCCCTTTCTACTCTTCCTGTCTTCCTTCCCTTTCACCTTAATATATGTAGCGCTACCTCCCGCAGGAGCTGCTGGTTGAATTGGGTCCTCTGTTCTTACCTTGACCTCTACAAAGACCTCTGTACCTCTGACACCTTGGGTATAGCCATCAACAGACCCAAATTGACAAGGTTTGGTAAATGTCTTCTCCCTCTTCCCCTTCTCTTCCTTCCCTCCTTCCTTCATTTCCCTTCCCTTTCCTTTCCTTTCCCTTTTCCTCTCTCTAATTATTCTTCCCTTCTATTGCTTCCTACATTTTTTTTCATTCCTCCCTTCCCTCATTCCTTCACTTTTATTCCTCATTCTTCCATTCATCTTATCCATCTTATATTTTCCTTCCTTCCTTCCTTGCTTCCTTTCCACTTTCTCTTCCTATTCCTCCATTTATTTCCTCCTTCATTTCCCTCCTTCCTTCCTTCCTCTCTCCCTCCCTTCCTTCCTTCTTATTCCTTCTTTCCTTTCCTCCTTCTTTTCCCTTATTTCCACTCTTCCTTCCTTTCCTTTCCTTCCTTCCTTCCTTCCTTCCTTCCTTCCTTCCTTCCTTCCTTCCTTCCCTTCCTTCCTTCCTTCCCTTCCTTCCTTCCTTCCTTCCTTCCTTCCTTCCTTCCTTCCTTCCTTCCCTTCCTTCCTTCCCTTCCTTCCTTCCTTCCTTCCCTTCCTTCCCTTCCTTCCCTTCCTTCCTTCCCTTCCTTCCTTCCTTCCTTCCTTCCTTCCTTCCTTCCTTCCTTCCTTCCTTCCTTCCTTCCTTCCTCCCTCTTTCTATTCCTTTTCCCTCCTTCTTTTTCCTCCTTTCCTCTCTTCCCGTATTCCTTTTTTCCTTTCGTCCTTCCCTTCCATCCCTCCCTCCCTTTCCTCTTTCTTTTCCCCCCTTTCTACTCTTCCTGTCTTCCTTCCCTTTCACCTTAATATATGTAGCGCTACCCCCCGCAGGAGCCGCTGGTTGAATTGGGTCCTCTGTTCTTACCTTGACCTCTACAAAGACCTCTGTACCTCTGACACCTTGGGTATACCCATCAACAGACACAAATGGACAAGGTTTGGTAAATGTCTCAGGGTCAGCCTGAAATGAGACTCAAGTCCTTGGAGTATGATAACAAGTTATATTAGGAATATGAGTAGTCAAAAATAACAGGAAATCACAATGCAGTTCACGTTTTAGCATATACAGTTTTGAAACTCAATTAATGCAGTAGGAGTGCCTCCTTAGGTTTTAATAAAGCTGCATAAAGTGTACCTTTCCCCACTGGAAATGAACAACATAAGGCGATGGTGAATTTGGTATCAATAGAACTATGACTAAGTCGCCTAGAGTTACTTACAGTGAGGAGGCTGGGGCCTAGGCTGCAATGCATTGACTGTAAAATAACTATAAACTCTTGATTAAACAGGGTAACAAGCGCTCTAATGCAGTCTTCAAAGTAAATCTTCGGCCAGCCACATTGGAGCTATTGAAAAAGTTTAAGAAATAAAGAAAATGTTTTCTGTAATAAAGAAATGGTTGTAGAACACTGAGTTCCCAAGGGTACTGAGTGGCAAAGTGTCCAGTGAGGGGTTAATTATCAGGAGTATATTATGAGATTTATCTCGAATGTTCAGGGTTATAATTCTAAATAGCAGGATTGTTGCTAACATCAAAGGATAGTGGGTGGTGCCTTTAACCGCTTGCCGACAGCCGCAAGTACATACTATACTGCAGCAGTCAGCCCTGGCCAGGCAAAGTGACGTACCGGTATGTCACTAACCTGGGAGCCAATAGCGGGCGCGCGCCCTGCCGGAGGCACGCTCCCGCCCCGGCTCATTCACGGACACCTCCGCGCGTGTGACGGCGGACCCGATGTCCGCCGGTCACTCGCGATCGTCCGCTGTGAAGGTAGAAAGGCAGGCGGCTAATGTAAACAAAGCCGCCTGTCATTCTCCCCTGTGTAACAGCAAAGATCTAACGGTCCTGCTATGTAGGACCGTTGATCTGTGCTGTTACATGTAAAGCCACATCCCAGCACAGTTAGAAACACACCCCTAGGGACACACTTAACCCCTCCTTCCCCAATAAAGTTGACCCCTTCCCTGCCAGTGTCATTTTTACAGTAACAGTGCATATGTATAGCACTGATTACTGTAGTAATGTCACTGGTAACCCCAAAAGTGTCAAAAATGTCAGTTAAGGGTCCGATCTGTCGGCCGCAATGTCACAGTCCCGCAAAAAAAAAAAAAAAATCACAGATCGCCGCCATTACTCGTTAAAAAAAAAAAACAACAAAAATGACAAAAATCTTTCCCTTAGTTAGTAAACGCAATAACTTTTGCGCAAACCAATCAAAATACGCTTATTGTGATTTTTTTTTTACCAAACATATGTAGCAGAAAACTAATTGGCCGAAAATGTTAAAAAACTTAGATTTTTACATTTTTGGGGGGGGGGGGGGTATTTCATATAAAAACATTTGAAAAAATATTGTTATTTTTGCAAAATTGTCGCTCTTTTTTTGTTTATAGCGCATGATCAAAAAATCGCACAGGTGATCAAATGCCACCAAAAGAAAGCTCTGTTTGTGGGAAAAAAAGGACGTCAAATTAGTTTATGTACAGCGTCGCACGAACGCGCAATTGTCCGTTAAAGTCACGCAGTGCCGAATCGCAAAATAGGCCCTGGTCAGGAAGGGGGTAAAATCTTCCGGGGCTTAAGTGGTTAAGAAGGATAGTTCAGTTTATCTTATAATGAATTTCACTACAGAGTCAGTCAGTGTGACACAAAGGGTTAATATTCCACTCACCAACAGCACAATATTTGTAGCAGCAGGTCTCCCTTGGTGATGAACGGGGGCCCCCTTTAAGATAAAACAATTCCAGGTGTACCTCTGCAGTATTCAGGCAGCAGTAACTCTGCGATGCAGCAACAGCCTTTAGATAGACTCAGCAGGGTCACAGCAGAAATCAGCAGGTCTGAGTCTCCAGCTCTAGGCCTCAGGATGATCGCTGGCTCCCGAACACAGTGAGATGGATGCAAACTTGTCTTGGCAGATAGCAGCAGCTTCACCGGTTCTCCAGAACTGATAGGCACTGTCTCTACTGTAAAGCACAGTCTTCTCCTGTATATTTCCCACCGTCTCTTTCCCAGACAGGGCCTGCACACACCAGTCTCCTTTCCCAGACTCCCCTCTGGCTTCCTGGGTTTTCTAATTTATATAACCTCTTCCATACAAAAGCAGGCTGGTCTTAGAAGTCCTTTTGGGTTGGTTTAACATTGGAGTTCTTTCTGGCTGGAACCACAACTCCCAAAATGCAATCCTCCTAACTGATGATTAATCCAAGTTCATAAAGCTCCATCTTGTGGCAGAAAAAAAGAACTTCTTGCAATAAAGATTAACTATGATAATGCATTAGTAAATCTGTACATTACAGTTACAATGAGCATTGTTACATATACAAATGTAAATAAAAAGTAAATTACATTAAAGTCTGCAGTCCCACATATCTGGCAGTTCTATACTTCCTTGTTCACACCCTTTAAGAAATGTCTTTTCTAATTGCTAGAAATTAGCAGTCTGCTAAATTAGCAGAAGGAAAAAGAACGGAAGTAATAGAGGAAGGAAATCCAGCTCACAAAAGTAGGGATGTATATTGCACACTACCCTATTTTCAGAGGAAGGTCACTACCCTATTTTCAGAGGAAGGTCAGCTCCTTCTCCTTCCTTCATTCCTTCTGTCTTCTCTTCCATTGCTTCCTACATTTTTTTCATTCCTACCTTCCCCCTTTCTTTCATCCTTCCTTCCTTTCCCTCTTCCTTTTATCCTACCTCAATTTCTTGTTTTTTTTTTTTTTTACCCCCCCCCCTTTCTTTCCTCTTTCACCTTCCTTCAGTTATTCCTCCCTTCCCGTCTCTCTTTTTCCCTGCCATTTCTCCTTTCCTTCTTTTCTCCCTCTTCCCCTTCTCTTCCTTCCCTCCTTCCTTCATTTCCCTTTCCTCTCCTTTCCCTCTCTCTAATTATTCTTCCCTTATTTCCTTCCTCCCTTCTATTGCTTCCTACATTTTTTCATTCCTCCCTTCCCTCATTCCTTCACTTTAATTCCTCATTCTTCCATCCATCTTATCCATCTTATCTTTTTCCTTCCTTCCTTGCTTTCTTTCCACTTTCTCTTCCTATTCCTTCATTCATTTCCTCCTTCGTTTCCCTCCTTCCTTCTGTCAGATGCCGCAGTGCGGCCAACGATCTCCCCAGGCCAGTGCGCAGGCACGCAGACGTGATGGCGCGGCGCGCGTGCGTCATGACGCACACCGCACCAATTCAGCCTCCGCTTAAGGATCGCTCACCCCGCCATCTGGCGCTGGATTATTGACAGCTTCCTGTACCTTTGCCCTGTGATTGTTTCCTGCTTCCTTGTTGTGACCCGGCTTTCCTTCTGACCTGTTGATCTCGCTCCTGTCCCTGACCTCTGGCTTGTTTGACCATCCCTACGTCTGCTGCTCCTTCTGCCTGATTACTTGTGTACCGACCCCGGCTTGCTCAACAAACCTGCTCCTGCTAAAACCCTCTGGCCACGGCCCCCCCGGCTCGCTACACTAGTAGCTTGCTGTTACTTCGGACTGACCACACGTGTATGACCCCCGGCCTGGCATTTACTACCGCATTGCTTGTTTCTATCGAAGTTTCTAGAAGTATACCCGAATATTCTTCTCAGCCATCCACCTGCACTCCACAAGCATCCAGTGCTACTTGGGTCGCGTCACCTCCTGTCTCACTTCCAGGGGTGATTCGCACCGAGCTGCAAGGGAAGCCCTCTCAGCACTTCGGCCTCCACCAAGAGATCTGACACCTTCCTTCCTCTCTCCCTCCCTTCCTTCCTTCTTATTCCTTCATTCCTTTCCTCCTTCTTTTCCCTTCTTTCCTCTCTTCCTTCCTTTCTTTCCTTCTTTCCTTTCCTTCCTTGCTTCCTTCCTTCCTTCCTTCCTTCCTCTTTCCCTTCCTATTCCTTCATTCCTTTCGTCCTTCTTTTCCATCCTTTCCTCTCTTCCTTCTTATTCACCCTAATATACAAATGTAAATAAAAAGTAAATTAAATTAAAGATCACAGTCCCACATATCTGGCAGTTCTATATTTCCCTGTTCACAACCTTTAAGAAATGTCTTTTCTAATTGCTATAAATTAGCAGTCAGCGGATCTAAGTGGTGATCAGTAAATGTGTTTCTTGGCTGACGATGGCACTGAGATAATGAAATGTTTGCTTTGTCTACAAAACACAACTCTATTGCCCAATTTATCCCGGCAATCTGCATTCTATTGTCAGGCGTCTTATTAATAAACTTTATTCTGTTTTGTCGTCATCAATTAGATGGTGACTGAGCGGCGGGGGAAGATATGCTGGGGTGTTATCCTGGGAATCACCACAGTAGGCATTGCCTTGTCATTTAGTGACGGTTCAGCCCCAGACCATATGACTGGTGGCATCTTTTCCTTAAATCAATTATTATCATACATACATATCTGAATGCATTACTGGAGGCAGGGGCGTAACTACAGGGGTTGCAATTGCAACCGGGCCCCATGCTCCAGGCCTGTGCGGCTCCCCTGTACACCTGGATTGGAGGGGTGGCGGGGCAGCATGTAGAGAAATCTCTGTCCTCCTTTTTCCTCCTGTAGCTGCAGGGGGAAAATGGAGGTGATTGATTCCTCTGTATGCTGCCCCCGCCACTCCTCCTATCCAGTTCACTTGTGTTCTGCTGTCTCTGGGCCCCTGTGTGCTCCCCTGCCCCCCCTACTGCGTTGCCTCCCCCCCCCCAAGCAGAACCTGTGAAAGGGTCCCGCTGCGGGACCGTAATAAAGGGCTGGCAACGAGAGTAAAGGGCCCCAGGATCAGTATGAGGAGCCCCAGGCTTATAGGGAAGGGCCCCGGCCATGGGCGGGGGGCCCTTCATGGTTTCTTGCACCGGGGCCCTGCAGGTTCTACTTACGCCTCTGACTGGAGGTCGCTGATCTCTGCTTGGGCAGTCCACCAATTTAACCACTTGCCACCAAATCACGTACCTGTACATCATTTGACCTCAAGTTGTTGTCCGTGGTAACGGGGCGATGCCTGAAGCTGCATATCACCACTTTTAAGGAGCAGACGGTCGGCTCTCTTGTAATAACAAGCAGCGAGAGGGGATGTCCTCCCGCTCCCGCAGCTCACCTGGGCTCTCCTGCCCTACCGGGGGACCCGAAGGACCCGCCGGATGGCCGAGATCGGCTTTGTTTGGGTCCCGGATGTGGTAACCCGGGAGGGATGTCATGACATCACTTCCGGTTTACAGACATCCTAAAGGCGGCAGTTTTAAAAAATCAAAAGTATTAAAAAATGCCAATCCTGGCATTTTGAATGCTTTCAAGTGCAAAGGAGGGATTTGGGGTCTCATAGACCCCAGATACCTCCATAAAGAGTACCTGTCATTTTTAACCGGTTCCGGATCGCACACTGCATATATACTGCGGCAGGCTGGCCCAACATAGGGCTACATCGGTTGCGCACCGCCGGCAGTGTGCTCCCGCCCCCACTCGGCAGCAGGGAGTCTGATGCACGGGGCAGGCGACTCCGATTGCCGCCTGACACCCGCGATCATTCCCCCCTGAGAAAGAAGAACGGTCAGCTGTTGTAAACACAGCAGACCGTACTTCTCTCTGGAATCATCACAGAGCCCCTGTGATCCTTCTATATAGGATCACAGGTCTCTATAGTCATTCCATAAGCCCCACCCCCATACAGTTAGAATCACTCCCCTAGGCTCATATTTAACCCATTGATCCCCCACAGTGTTAACCCCTTCCCTGCCAGTGTCATTATTACAATAACAAAAAAATTAGTTCCTTCCAGCCTGGACCGGAAGTGACGTCATGAAGGTCCTCCGAGGTCATAGAGTCAATCAAAGAGTATTAGCTCTTTAAACACCTATGGGAGCAGCCAGCTGCACCATTGGATTGTTGCCCCCAGGTCTCACATTAAAGAGGAGCTGTCCTGCTTATTTCTATTACAAGGGATGTTTACATTCCTTGTAATACGAATAAAAATGATAAAAAAAAAAATGTTTTAAAGGGACAGTGTAAAAATAAAAGGTAAAACAAATAAGAAAAAAATAAAATAAATTAAAGTGCCCCATCCCTACCTATAGCCCGGAGCCAATATAATCCTTTCAGTGGCTGGGTAGAAAGCCGAGTAAGAGCGAGATAGCCCCCGCTCAGCTCTATGGCCTTGGGGGCCGCATTCCAGCCTTAAAGGGATGATTTTTTTTCATCTCTTAAGGGAAAAATTACTTTTTTTTTTTTTTTGCTTTTAAGTGTAAATGTGAGATATGAGGTCTTTTTGACCCCAGACCTCGCAATAAATAGGCCCTGTCATGCTTATTTTTATTACAAGGGATGTTTACATTCCTTTTAACCGGTTGCCGACGGCCAGGCAAAGTGACGTATGGGTACGTCACTAGCCTGGGAGCCAATAGCGGGCGGGCGCACGCCCGCCTCGGCTCGTTCACGGACACCTCCGTGCGTGTGACCGGCGGACCCGATGTCCGCCGGTCACTCGCGATCGTCCGCTGTGAAGGGAGAAAGGCAGGCGGCTGATGTAAACAAAGCTGCCTGTCATTCTCCCCTGTGTAAAAGCACAGATCATAATGTCCTGCTATGTAGGACCGTTGATCTGTGCTGTTAAACATACAGCCACATCCCTGCACAGTAAGAAGCACGCCCCTAGGGACACACATAGTCACTGCATCTCTAATAAAGTTAACCCCTTCCCGGCCAGTGTCATTTTTACTGTAACAGTGCATATGTATAGCACTGATTACTGTAGCATTGTCACTGGTAACCCCAAAAATGTCAAAAATGTCAGTCAAGGGTCCGATCTGTCCGCCGCAATGTCGCAGTCCCGCAAAAAAAATCGCAGATCGCCGCCATTACTCGTTAAAAAAAAAACAACAAAAATGACAAAAATCTTTCCCTTAGTTAGTAAACGCAATAACTTTTGCGCAAACCAATCAAAATACACTTATTGTGATTTTTTTCTTACCAAACATAGGTAGCAGAAAACAAATTGGCCAAAAATTTAAAAAAAATTTGATTTTTACATTTGTTTTGGGGGGATTTCATATAAAAAAATGTGAAAAATATTGTTATTTTTGCAAAATTGTCGCTCTTTTTTTGATTATAGCGCGTGATCAAAAAAATCGCACAGGTGATCAAATACCACCAAAAGAAAGCTCTGTTTGTGGGAAAAAAAGGACGTCAAATTCGTTTAGGTACAGCGTCGCACGACAGCGCAATTGTCCGTTAAAGTCATGCAGTGCCGAATCGCAAAATACCCCCTGGTCAGAAAGGGGGTAAAATCTTCCGGGGCTTAAGTGGTTAATAGGAATAAAAGTGATCAATTTTTTTTTTAAAGGGACAGTGTAAAAAAAAAATAACAAAAATTGAAATAAATCAGAAAAAAAAAATCAAGTGCTCCGTCCTTCATGTGAGGTTACATAGTTACATAGTAGATGAGGTTGAATAAAGACAATAGTCCATCCAGTTCAACCTGTGTAGGTGTGTGTGGCTGTAATCATCTAACATAGCTCTGAATGTTCTGATCCTTGAGATGTACGTCTAAGAGTCTTTTGAAAGCCACCATACTTCCCGCAGAAACCACCTCTTGTGGTAGAGAATTCCACAATCTTGTAGCCCTCACAGTAAAGAACCCCCCACGTTGCCTGAGGTTAAAACGCTTCTCCTCTAATCGCATTGTATGCCCTCGAGTCCTCATGCAATCCCTACGTCTGAACAGCTTTTTTTCTAAGCTGAGATCCCCATTGAGATATTTGTAAATTGCTATCATGTCCCCCCCTCAGGCATCTCTTCTCCAGGCTCTGGCCGCGAACATTAGAGCGAGAGCAGCAATTCTTGAACAAGAATTCCTCTGTATCTCTAAACTGGTAACCTGTAAACATTTTTAAAGCATTGCTTATGGAGATTTTTAAGTACCGTAGTTTGTCGCCATTGCACGAGCGTGAGCAATTATAAAGCATGACATGTTAGGTATCAATTTACTCGGCGTAACATCATCTTTCACAATATAGAAAAAAATTTGACTAACTTTACTGTTTTTTTTTTCTATTAACCACTTAAGCCCCGGAGGATTTGGCTGCTAAAGGACCAGGGTTTTTTTTGCGATTTTTTACTGCGTGACTTTAACTGACAATTGCGCGATCGTGCAACGCTGTACCTAAACAAATTTGACGTCCTTTTTTTCCCACAAACAGAGCTTTCTTTTGGTGGTATTTGATCACCTGTGCGATTTTTTGATCACGCGCTATAAACAAAAAAATAGCGTAAATTTTGCAAAAATAACAATATTTTTCACATTTTTTTTATATGAAATTCCCCAAAAAAAAAAGTAAAAATCAAAATTTTTTAACATTTTTCGGCCAATTTGTTTTATGCTACCTATGTTTGGTAAAAAAAAATCACAAAAAGCGTATTTTGATTGGTTTGCGCAAAAGTTATCGCGTTTACTAACAAAGGGAAAGATTTTTGTCATTTTTGGTGTTTTTTTTTTTAACGCGTAATGGCGGCGATCTGCGATTTTTTTTTTCGGTACTGCGACATTGCGGCGGACAGATCGGACCCTTGACTGACATTTTTGACACTTTTGGGGGTACCAGTGACATTACTGCAGTAATCAGTGCTATACATATGCACTGTTACTGCAAAAATGACACTGGCAGGGAAGGGGTTAACTTTATTGGACAGGGAGGGGTTAAGTGTGTCCTAGGGGCGTGATTCTAACTGTGTAAGGACATTCCTATTGGTGTAAAAGCAAAGATCAACCGTTCTACATAGTAGAACGGACAGATCTTCACTTTTACACAGGGAGAACTGACAGGCAGCTTGTTTACACAAGCCGCTCTGTCTTTCTCCCTTCACAGGAGCGATCGTAGTGTGACTGGCGGACATCGAGTCCGCCGGTCACACGCACTGACTTGTCTGTGAATGACCCGCCCGCGATAGGCTCGCAAGTCAGTGACAGGCGAGTGACGTACTGATACGTCATTCTGCCTGGCCGGGGCTGACCGCTGCAGTATATAGTCGTGCGGCGGTCGGCAACCAGTTAAAAAAGTGTATTTTTTATCAAAACAATTGTATTTTTAAGACCGCTGCACAAATACGGTGTGATATAAAATATTGCTAAAAAATATATATATAATGTTTGGGGGTTCTAAGTAATTTTCTAGCAAAAAAAATACTGATTTTAATTGGTAAACAACAAATGTCATACATAGAACTGGCCCGGCTTGTCATCTTGGTCACTGAGTAGGAAAGCACCAAGCGCTTGTTATATATTATGGCCGAACCATTGACATACGCAACATTTCACGGTGGCGTTTGCAGCAAGATCGATTCCCTGCTCTTGGGTGTTTTGCATGAACTTCGATAAATCATCTGTCAGGCAGAATGAACTTTTTAACTAATTGGAGGACCCAGACATTCATCTTATTGGTTTTACAAGCCGCTTTGAATTGTTTGGGGTTTTTTATTTTTTTTTATTACTAAAATATGCGCCTTAAAAAAAGGATTACTACATTGGCAATGACTAATGACTTATTTAGACTACCAGAATTAATTGACATAACTTAATTAACTAATGGACTGCAGGGAATGGCTATGGCATGGGAACAAAATGGAGCGCTTTGTGCCAAAAACATCAATATTGCTTCAATGCTTAGGATACAATGGCAGTTTGGGTTTTATCTAATTAAAAAGAGATATCCTTGTTTTGAAATTCTGTGTAACATTTACATTTAATATTATATAGAGACAATCCTGACTCCTTTCGAAATTTGTGCCTGAAAGGAAAGAATAATTTTTTTATAGGGAAATGGAGAGAGCTAAGTGTATATTTATATACATACACCGATCAGCCATAGCATTGAGACCACTGACAGGTAAAGTGCATCACATTGATTATCTCATTACAATGGCATCTGAAAGTGGGTGGGCTATATTAGGCAGCAAGTGAACATGTCATCCCTGAAGATGATGTGTTGAAAGCAGAAAAAAATGGGTAAGCCTACAGATTTAACCACTTACCGCAAAGTGACGTAGGACTAGGTCGGCAAACTTTGCGGTAGTATACCGAGATGATGCCTCTAGCTAGAGACACCATCCCGGTACCATGGTTTAGAGCCAACGGTCGGCTTTCTGTCGGTAATGACTGATGCGGCTCGGGAGCCGCTCGATCGTTACCCGGGTGAGCGGGAGGGGATGTTCCCCCCCCCTTCCGCCGCCTTCCGTGACTTTGCTCGGGGCTCCCGTCCCACCGGGAGCCCCGAGCACCCAGCCGGCATGTCCGCCGGCTGGATGGAGTCCCGATCAATGCCAGAAACAGCATCGATCGGGTCTCTGATGACGTAACCCGGAGGTGGCGTCCATGACTCTGTATAAAACACACCCCTGAACTCTGCAAGCTGTACACAGCACACCTCTGAACTCTGCACTCTGTATAAAACACACCCCTGAACTCTGCAAGCTGTACACAGCACATCCCTGAACCCTTCACTCTGTACGTAATGCACCCCTGAACTCTGCACTCTGTACAAAACACACCCTTTAACTCTGCACTCTGTACACAGCACATCCCTGCACTCTGTACGTAATGCACTCCTGAACTCTGAACTCTGTGCATAGGGCTTCCCTGCCTGAACTCTGCACTCTGTGCAAAACACACCCCTGAACTCTGCACTCTGTACAAAACATATCCTTGAACTCTGCACTCTGTACACAGCACATCCCTGCATCATCCTTGAGCCCTGGTCTGGAGAAGAATCTTTCGTCTCCCTTTCTGAGGAACTGGCTGTGGATGCTGGGTGACAGACATCTCCGGGGTACATAGTAAGTAAAGAGTTTGTCATGGACTCTTGGATTTGCATGATAGAAGGGAAGCAGTGGCAGAAGATGCTATATGGACTGGGACTGCTCTTATATCTCTTATATATTCCTAGATATACTGCCCCCCCCCCCCACCATGTTACCTTCAGAAGGGCTACTGAGAATAAATTAGTGAGAACTTGTCCTCCTGTAATTTTTGCTATTGTTTTGGGGTATCCTGTGACCAATGGCGTACCGTGGGGTTGGCCAGAACGGCGCCCACCAGGGGCGCAGGCCGAGGGGGGGGCGCAAAAACATTGGCAGTGCAGCAGTGAATTACCGCTCCTCCGTGCAGCCTGCGCCCCTCCCCCCGACGCCCCCCCCCCTTTTTTCACCTCGCCTTCGGCCCATCATATGTACAGCTTTAGATGTGATCCGACGGCGGCCCCGCCCCCTGCTGTGTTTGTACTGGAAGGTGGCTGTCCCACCCACCCTGTCCCACCCACCCGGCTGCTCGTGGACAAGTGCTGCCATTGAGATGAGTGGAGATGCTGCAGCTGTTGCTGATCGGAGGTGAGGGGGAGCGCGCCCGGTGACAAGTTCACGGGGGAGGAGAGTTTGTCTGCGGGGAGCCAGTCCGCGATGCTGTTGTGAGGTAGGAGAGTGTGCGGACCGGTATGTGTGATCTCCGGGGAGGAGGTCCTCTGCCCATAGTGTGCCTGGGAAAACTCCATCCGGTCATGCACTGCACACAATGTCACCCCCCCACTCCTTGTCACCTGCCCCCCTCTCTCTCCCTGTCACCTGCCCCCCTCTCTCTCCCTGTCACCTGCCCCCCCTCTCTCTCCCTGTCCCCTGCCCCCCCTCTCTCTCCCTGTCACCTGCCCCCTCTCTCTCCATGTCACCTGCTCCCCTCTCTCTCCCTGTCACCTGCCCCCCCTCTCTCTCCCTGTCCCCTGCCCCCTCTCTCTCTCCCTGTCATCTGCCCCCCTCTCTCTCCCTGTCATCTGCCCCCTCTCCCTGTCATCTTCCCCCTCTCTCTCTCCCGGTCATCTGCCCCCTCTCTCTCTCTCCCTGTCATCTGCCTCCTCTCTCTCTCTCCCTGTCACCTGCCCCCTCTCTCTCTCCCTGTCATCTGCCCCCTCTCCCTGTCATCTTCCCTCTCTCTCTCTCTCCCTGTCATCTGCCTCCTCTCTCTCTATCGGGGGGGCGCCGATACAGTTCCTCGCCAAGGGCGCTGGAGACCCTAGGTACGCCTCTGCCTGTGACTCCAAACCTCTCTCCTCTTCACGTTCTTCAGCAATAGAAAAAAAAATCTCCTAGACAGAGCTATTATTGTTGACTGTGCTTGTGACTGCCAGCCTCTGTGTGTTTTTTTTACAGAGTGCAGAGTTCAGGGGTGTGCTGTGTACAGAGTGCAGAGTTCAGGGGTGTGTTTTGTACAGAGTGCAGAGTTCAGGAGTGCATTACGTACAGAGTGCAGGGATGTGCTGTGTACAGAGTGCAGAGTTCAAGGATATGTTTTGTACAGAGTGCAGAGTTCAGGGGTGTGTTTTATACAGAGTGCAGAGTTCAGGGGTGTGCTGTGTACAGAGTGCAGAGTTCAGGGGTGTGTTTTATACAGAGTGCAGAGTTCAGGGGTGTGCTGTGTACAGAGTGCAGAGTTCAGGGCTGTGCTGTGTACAGAGTGCAGAGTTCAGGGGTGTGTTTTGTACAGAGTGCAGAGTTCAGGGGTGTGCTGTGTACAGAGTGCAGAGTTCAGGGGGTGTGTTTTGTACAGAGTGCAGGGTTCAGGATTGTGCTATGTACAGAGTGCAGGGTTCAGGAGTGCATTACGAACAGAGTGCAGAGTTCAGGGGTGTGCTATGTACAGAGTGCAGGGTTCAGGAGTGCATTACGAACAGAATGCAGAGTTCCGGGGTGTGCTGTGTGCAGAGTTCAGGGGTCTGTTTTGTACAGAGTGCAGAGTTCAGGGGTGCTCTACATACAGAGTGCAAAGTTCATAGGTGTGTTTTGCACAGAATGCAGGGTTTAAGAGTGTGCTGTGTGCAGAATTTTAGGGATGGGCTGTGTACAGGGTTTAGGGATGCATTATGCACAGTGGGCAACCCCAATGGAATTCTGCCATGTTCCAGCTGCAAAACTGGGTGCTAGGGCCACATGACGAGATTCAGCCAATGGGCTTGATTCAGCCCCCGGGCCTTGTTTTTGAGAAATGTGCCCTAGACAATTTATTGAGCCAGTAAGAAAGAAATGCTGTGTGCCTTGCTGCCTCTGCACTAAAATTGGAGAAGGAAACTTAAATTATAGCAGCTCTTTCGAAGGGTATGCTACAGTAATATACAGGAGAGTTTTTACTGTACAGTGGTTTTAGTAATAGTGTTTAAAAAAAATAAATAAAAAAAGAACAATTTTATCATTGTGTTTGAAGTAGATTCTTAAGCATCATCAAAAGTCCCATTGTATCAAACATGTGAATATGATCTACCCATCACCTGCCTGTGATTGATGGGTGGATTGTGATCGACGGGTTGCCTACCCCCACTGGATATCGAGTAGGTCGATTAGCACTGATTTATACTCATTATGCTCTCTAATCCTATCAGCATGTGTTTCAGGGGTCATGCCTTTTCTTAGGCTTATTGTCCCTATCAACCAGTTGTACTATCTCCTTTCTTACAAGGGAAAATGATTGTAAGAATTTATTAGGCTGAGCTCTTTTGGTTCCCCTCTCCTAAGTTCTGCCCGTATTCCTTCATAGAGTTGCAGTAGTTGGCATTTTCTATGTATAGCTCTTGCTTATGTCGTACATTTTTCTTGATCAAATTAAGGATCTCGTTCCACTTAGTTTTTTTAGTATTTAATCTTATAATGTATTTAATCAGAAGTCGTTTCTTTATGGCCACTCACTGATAATTGCTTTTATTTTTCTGGGAAGGGGAAAAAGCTAGCATTTTAAGAAAAACAGAGCAAGTAAGAAATAAATACGACATTTAGAGTAAGCCAAGGAACAGATACAAATCTATCTATCTATCTATCTATCTATCTATCTATCTATCTATCTATCTATCTATCTATCTATCTATCTATCTATCTATCTATCTATCTATCTATCTATCTGTCTATCTGTCTATCTGTCTATCTGTCTATCTGTCTATCTGTCTATCTGTCTATCTGTCTGTCTGTCTGTCTGTCTGTCTGTCTGTCTGTCTGTCTGTCCATTGTTGCCTTACCCCTGGGCAGAAGTGGAGAATCCTTTGGTGGCTTGGTGGATTAGCAAATCCAATGTCAGGGAGGAATCCTTGACTATTTGTAGGGTAAAATTGGGCACCAGACACTTTGGAACATTAAAGCTATGGGCCTTTGAGCTATCTGTAGTCTGCTAAGAAGCTTCAGACACCATGCATTCCTTCAAGAGCAAGTAGACAGGATCCTCCAATAGGCCATCCCAAATCATTCCCCAGCATGCACGACTGGCAATAAACCTCCAAATAATTTGAATAGTTTGATTGAACTAGAGACACACTAGCTTTCTTTCTATCTATCTATCTATCTATCTATCTATCTATCTATCTATCTATCTATCTATCTATCTATCTATCTATCTATCTATCTATCTATCTATCTATCTATCTATCTATCTATCTATCTATCTATCTATCTATCTATCAAATAATGGTTCCCTAGACCTACCAGGCAGTGGCGGCTGTTGCATTGGGGACCCAGGGGCGCCGCCCCCCTATCCATGCGTCCGGCCCCCTAATCTACATGCGGGGCACCGGACGCATGGAGTTCAATTAGGTTTTTTTTTTTTTTTTAACATGTGATTACAGCCAGAGGCTCTAATAGGCTAAAGAAAAGGGTGGGCTCGGGGCGCAGAGCACTGTGCCCCAAGCCCACCCAGTTGTGTGACAATAGCAAATTAATATTCGCTATTCTCACACGAATCCTCCTCCTGGCCAATCAGGAAGCAGGTCTGAGACCCGTTTCCCGATTGGCCGAAAGGAGAAGCCATGCCATTGGCCATGGAGGAGGAGGGAGGAGACGCAGAAGACAGGGGGAAGAAGCCGAAGTTGAAGCCACTGCTGCTACTGCCTGCCCTCCCTCCACATATCCAGGCAAGGTGAGTGAGCCGGCGTGGGGGGGGGGGGTGGTATGGTGTGTGGCCTGGTGTGTTCGGGGGGGGGGGGTAGTATGGTGCGGTCCATCTGCTGCCCCTTCCGGCCCATGGAGAACCAGCCACCACTGCTACCAGGGTACTTTGAACATGGAAACCTCCTCCTGATCCATGGGATCCTCCTTCCTACCTTTGGGAACCTGCAAAAGGCACATGCACACTCTCTCATTCTTGGTAACCCTGTCCCTTCTGGTCTGGGATTCTATAGTTCGTTTTAGCTTAGGGCTCAAAAACTAGCATAGGCTAGAGCCAGGTTAGGATCATTAGCTTTGATCCAGTTGCCTGTCAGATTGGAAACTACAGGGGGGGTGAGGCTAAAACACCGAGTAAATAGGCTGCCTCTGAGTTCCAGAGCCACACCACAGTTCCTGTCAGTTAGAAGCTCTGTTTCAGGTTGGTTGGACAACTTTTGAAGATTATCCCCATAACTGCAGATCTTGTCTTCAAGTCTCCAACACAATTACAGATGCTACATCATCCTCAGGGGCCCCTGCAAATGGACTATGCTGCAACATTCATCTGAAGGTATCTGTAATAGTAACTATATATACCTGGGTTTATGTGCACAATTCCACCAGGACTATCGGGTGCTTTCCTGATAATACCTGTTTGTACATTGGATGTACACTATATTACCAAAAGTATTGGGGCGCCTGCTTTTACACGCACATGAACTTAAATGGCATCCCAGTCTTAGTCCGTACGGTTCAATATTGAGTTGGCCCACCCTTTGCAGCTATAACAGCTTCAACTCATCAAGGAAGGCTGTCCAAAAGGTTTAGTAGTGTGTCTATGGGAATGTTTGACTATTCTTCCTGAAGCGCATTTGTGAGGTCAAGCACTGATGTTGGACGAGAAGGCCTGGCTCACAGTCTCGGCTCTAATGCATCCCAAAAGTGTTCTATCGGGTTGAGGTCAGGACTTTGCAGGCCAATCAAGTTCCTCCACCCCAAACTTGCATTTGTGAGGTTAGGCGCTGATGTTGGAGAGAAGGCATTGCTCACAGTCAGCGCTCTAATTCATCCCAAAGGTGGTCTATCCAGGGCCGGACTGGGAATAACATTCAGACCTGGAAATAATTTTATACCAGCCCTGTAGCATTATTTTACCAGCCCAACAGCATAACGTCATTATTTTCTAGTTCGTTAAAGAGAAAACCATGCATTTTAAAGCACATTTGTGTATTATATATAGAAAAGAGAAATATGAAAGCACATAGGGCTTTATATATATATATATATATATATATATATATAAGAGCAAATTCCGGTTAAAAGTGGTAAAAGCGTGGACATGGTACAGGAGGTGGTCATAGGCTGTGTGGACATGGTACAGGAGGACACGTCAGAGGCTGCGGACATGGTATAGGAGATGCCGGGGCTGTGGGCATGGTACAGGAGATGCAGGGGCTGCAAACATGGTACAGGAGATGCAGGGGCTGCGGGCATGGTCCAGGAGATGTAGGGGCTGCGGGCATGATACGGGAGGACATGTCAGAGGCTGTGGACATGGTACAGGAGATGCAGGGGTGGCAAGTATGGTACAGGAGATGCAGAGGCTGCGAGCATGGTACAGGGGATGCAGGGGCTGCAGGCATGGTACAGGAGATGCAGGGGCTGTGGGCATGGTACAGGAGATTGAGAGGCTGTGTAGGCATGGTACAGGAAATGTCAGAGGCTGTGCAGGCATGGTCCAGGAGATTTCAGAGGCTGCGGGCACGGTACAGGAGATTTCAGAGGCTGCGGGCATGGTACAGGAGATGCAGGGGCTGCGGACATGGTACAGGAGGTGTCAGAGGCTGCGGACATGGTACAGGAGATGTCAGAGGCTGTGGGCATGGTACAGGAGATGTCAGAGGCTGCGGGCATGGTACAGGAGATGTCAGAGGCTGTGGGCATGGTACAGGAGATGTCATAGGCTGTGCGGATATGGTACAGGAGATGTCATAGGCTGTGCGGACATGGTACAGGAGATGCAAAAGCTGTGGGCATGGTACAGGAGATGTCAGAGGCTGCAGGCATGGTACAGGAGATGTCAGAGGCTGCGGGCATGGTACAGGAGATGCAGAGGCTGCTGTCATGGTACAGGAGATGCAGGGGCTGCAGACATGGTACAGAAGGTGTCAGAGGCTGTGGACATGGTAAAGGAGATGTCAGAGGCTGTGGGCATGGTAAAGGAGATGTCATAGGCTGTGTGGACATGGTACAGGAGATGCAAAGGCTGCGGGCATGGTACAGGAGATGTCAGAGGCTGTGGGCATGGTACAAGAGATGCAGGAGCTGTGGGCATGGTACAAAAGATGCAGAGGCTGCGGGCATGGTACAAGAGATGCAGGGGCTGCGGGCATGATACAAGAGATGAAGAGGCTGCGGGCATTGTCCAGGAGATGCAGAGGCTGCTGGCATGGTAGAAGAGAGGCAAAGGCTGCGGACATGGTACAGGAGATGTCAGAGGCTGTGGGCATGGTACAAGAGATGTCATAGGCTGTGCGGACATGGTACAGGAGATGCAGAGGCTGGGGGCATGGTACAGCAGAAGCAGAGGATGCGGTCATGGTAAATGAGATGCAGGGGTTGCGGACATGGTACAGGAGATGTCAGAGGCTGCGGGCATGATACAGGTGATGAAGAGGCTGTGGGCATGGTACAGGAGATGTCATAGGCTGTGCGGACATGGTACAGGAGATGCAGAGGCTGCGGGCATGGTACAGGAGATGTCAGAGGCTGCGGGCTTGGTACAACAGATGTCAGAGGCTGCAGGGATGTTACAGGAGATGCAGAGGCTGCGGGCATGGTACAGGAGATGTTAGAGGCTGCGGGCATGGTACAACAGATGTCAGAGGCTGCAGGCATTTTACAGGAGATGCAGAGGCTGCGGGCATGGTACAGGAGATGTCAGAGGCTGCGGGCATGGTACAACAGATGTCAGAGGCTGCAGGCATTTTACAGGAGATGCAGAGGCTGCGGGCATGGTACAGGAGATGAAGAGGCTGTGGGCATGGTACATAGTGTTGCCACCTCATCCCTTTAAACCAGGACACAAATGAATTACACAGGTTATGTGGCTGATTAAGATGGTAAATAAAATCACTTAGTGCCTTATCTGCATTATATTGCCTCAGAACCTATATAGTTCATATGTGCCCTGGTTTAAAAAGATGAGGTGGCAACCCTAATGGTACAGGAGATGCAGAGGCTGCGGGCATGGTACAGGAGAGGCAGAGGCTTCTTGCATGGTACAGAAGATGCAGGGGTCTTAAGTACCGATCTGTGAGGCTCCTTACATTTAAAAATGGTGCTGCCCAGCACCATCACGTCACTGCGCATGCGCCGTCTGCCCGAGAATGACCAAAGATGTACAGGCTTTCCAGAGCGGCGGTGGCGGTGCAGTTGACATGTCAGGCCGGCAACAGCCATTTTTTTTTACGGGTGCCACTGCCCTTCAAGTAGCCCCAGAGCCGGGGGACTTGCCGGCCTACCAGAAATTTCCCTGTAGGCCAGTCCGGCCCTGGTTCTATCGGGTTGAGGTCAGGGCTCTGTGCAGGCCTGTCAAGTTCCTCCACCCCAAACTCGCTCATCCATGTCTTTTATGGACCTTGCTTTGTGCACTTTTCCATATCATTTGGTGGAGAGGAGATTATGGTGTGGGGTTGTTTTTCAGGAGTTAGGTTTGGCCCCTTAGTTCTAGTGAAGGGAACTCCTAAAGGCATCAGCATACCAAGACATTTTGGACAATTTCATGCTCCCAACTTTGTGGGAACAGTTTGGGGATGGCCCCTTCCCATTCCAACATGACTGCGCACCAGTGCACAAAGCAAGGTCCATAAAGACACGGATGAGTGAGTTTGGGGTGGAGGACCTCAACCCGATAGAACACCTTTGGACGAAATAGAGCACAGACTGAGAGCCAGGCCTTCTCTTCAACATCAGTGCCTGACCTCACAAATGCGCTTCTGGAAGAATGGTCAAACATTCTAGAAATGAAAGTAAGTCATTGTGTACAACTGTCATGTGATCTCTGTGGGTGGTCACAGTGATCACATGGAACCAAGACAGGCCCAGTACAGTGATCTGTCATCTGCTGTGTCATGACTTGGAGGACTTCATATAATGTTCACCCAGGATGGCAATTTGATTGGCCGTCATTTGACTATAGGGCAGACCGGAAGTAGGCCGGGAAGCAGTTAATGGACCAAAAGAGTGGATACAAGAGAAGTCCATTATTAGGGTTTACAAACACCTTCAGCCTACGTGACAATGACCACTAACACAGGGAGAGAGGGTGAATCAGTGTGGGCCAGTAAGAAAAGAAAAGCAAAATAAAAAGAAATACAAAAAAAAAAAAACAACATGGTTTTGATTTTTTTTTTCCAACATGGTTTTGATTTTAAATATACTTAAAATAATGATAAAATTATATATAATATAATGTAAAAAGATATAATATATAAATAATAATATATAAATAATATTAATACTAATATAATAAAATAATTGCATGCTAAAATAACATAAAAAAAAAAAAAAAATTGGTTTTAAATACACTTAATTTTAATTATTTCAGGTACCTATATAGCGCCATCAATTTACACAGCGCCTTACATGCAGTATGTATTATACAATCACATCAGTCCCTGCCCTCAAGGAGCTTACAATCTAAAGGCCTCACATCCATACATCCATACATACACATACTAAGGCCAATTTAGATAGGAGCCATTTAACCTTCCAGCATGTTATTGGAGTGTATTTCCCCTGCATTTTACTGCAAGTCAGTGCCAATTCAGCCTAAAAAGCATCACAAAGATTTCAGTTGTTTTTTAGTCAGTTTCTAACATTTTAGAAACACCTGCTGGTTGTTTACATCAGAGCCCTGTTCAGTCTGCCAAGATTCTGTTTTTCGCAGAAAAACACAGTGCCTGCATTAATGAATTTTGAAAATGTATTTTTTCACAATGTTAATAGATACAGAGGTGAATGAGAACTTGTTTTTAAATTGACTTTACCGCTGGTTCATAATATGTAACTACTTTGGTATGCATGTTTTGGGCACAAATTCACTTTAAAGCGGTTGTAAACCCGAAAAAAAAAAGAAAAAAAAAACCTGCAAGACAAAGGCATAATCAGCTAGTATGCATCGCATACTAGCTGATTATGTATTACTTACCTTAGAACGAAGCCCCAACACAGACCCCCGGACATCGCTGGGGGCGCTGCCATGATCCCTCGGCGTCTCTTCCGGGTTTGGCGGCTCCGGCGCTGTGATTGGCCGGAGCCACGATGACGTCACTCCCGCGCGCAAGCTCCCGGCAAGGAAAACGGAAGGTCCCCCCGGACCTTCAGAGCGCATGTGCCGCTCGCGTGAGCGGCTGCATGCACTGCAAATATCTCCTAAACCGTGCCAGTTTAGGAGATATTAATTGTACCTACAGGTAAGCCTTATTATAGGCTTACCTGTAGGTAAAAGTGTCAAAAAGCGGGATACTTCCGCTTTAAGTGCTGGTTCACATTTGTATGATCACAGAGATTGCATGTAATTCGGAGCGCACTGCTCCTAAAATCACATGCGATCTCTGTGCGGTGCAAATTCAGCCATACACTTTGTATGGCTGAATTCGCACCGCAATCGCACCCAACACACACAGGACCCTTTTTTTGGTCCGCAGCAGAATCAGATAGCATGGTGGTTCACACTAGTGCGATCCGATTCTGTGGGAACTTTCAGATCGCACTGCGATATGCGATCTGATCTGGGGGTGTCGTTAACATTTAATTGACACCCCCAGCGTATCGCATATGGCAGTGTGAACTGCCAGGGGTGTGGATGCGATGCGGGAACAGGCTGTATATTGGCAGCGTTCCCACATAGCACAAATGTGAACCGGCACTAAAGGCTAGGTTGAACCTCTCCACTGTGAATGATTTACAATATGTTATCTTGTTGCTTTTAGTTCCTATTTTTAATACAGATCCAAATACTATCCCAACTGATTTTTATTTATAATCTTGCAGTAAATATGAGATAATCTCTGCTTGCTGTATTCAATTTCAGTGATAAAAATCCTTTAAATAATGGTAAAATAATATAAATCTCATAGTAAAAAATATAAAATATTTTATATAAATAATTAAATAATTAAAATAATAATATAATAATATATATATATATATATATATATATATATATATATATATATATATATATATATATATATATATATATATATATATATATATATATATATATATATATATATATATAATAAAATAAGTAACATAAAAAACTGTTTTGGTTTAAGATGCATTTTAAATATTGCTAAAATAATATGAATCATATAATGTAATAAAAAATATATAATATAATATAAAGGACACTACTACTACTACTACTAATTATTATTATTATTAGTAGTAGTAGTAGTGTCATTTATATTATATTTCATATTAGTTATTATTATTATTATTATTATAATAATAATAGAAATAATAACTAATATGAAATATAATATAAATTACACTACTACTACTACTACTACTAATACTAATAATAATAATAATAATACTATTAATACTAGGAATAATAACTAATATAAAATATAATGTACATGCCACTACTACTACTAATAATAATAATAATAATAATAATACTATTAATAATAAGAATAATAATAATAATAATAAATAATAATACTATTAATGATATGAATAATAACTAATATAAAATATAATATAGATGACACTACTACTACTACTACTACTACTAATAATAATAATAATAATAACAATAATAATAATAATAATAATATTAATAATAATAATAATAATAATAATAATACTAATAATAATAATAATAATAATAATAATAATAATAATAATAATACTATTAATAATATGAATAATAACTAATATAAAATATAATATAAATTACACTACTACTACTACTACTAATAATAATAATAATAATAATAATAATAATAATAATAATAATAATAATTAACAATAATACTATTAATAATAAGAATAATAACTAATATGAAATATAATATAATAAAATAACACATGCTAGAATAACATCCAATAATAATGAATCAGAGGCAGTTTTAGAATGCCCAAGTGAACCTTTGGGTGCCTCGAGTGCTGCTCGAGGCTGGATGAATCAGGGCAAATGTTGCTATTAAATGGTGGTCTCTCTCGCAGGAATGAGAATTTTTAAGAACTGTGAACACAGTTAGTAAACTGACACTGCCAAGTGTCACACAGAGAAATTGCTGTGGGGCAGGGTGGGGGGTCTCATTAAAAATATAACTACTGAGCCTTGCACGTTGTACTAACCCCAAATCCATCTTTTTTTTTCCAGATGGCCTCCGCTAAGCATTGGATTGCTTTGATGATCTCTCGCTGCATCAGCTGTATCTATTGCGGTTTGCTGGATGTTTATTGTAATCCCCCTGTTGTAATATAGTTGCTGTATCTCTTGGCATGTTTAAAACAACATCTGGAGCTTTGCAGCCCTTGGTTATCTGTGGATGAGATGCGCATATGTTCATACCTTTGCTAGCCAATGTTATTTTAAGGGAAAGTGTATCAGGTGAGTGTTATATACTGCCATAGAAAACAAAAATCCTAGTGAGGATAACCTTTTTAAAGATTTGCTTTACACTTATCCTAGTGTGATTTCTTACTGAAATATACTGAATTTACACAATTAAGGTGGTTATAAACTCCTACATATACCCAGTGAAGTGATCGACCTCAGGTGATACACAGAGATTAAACAAATCCCCCTGCATAAGTTGTACATGTTTATCTGCAGTCTTCTCTTCTCTACAGCCATTCAAAGTACAGCATTTATACAGCTTGTCTGAGATTTTTGAAATCAGGGGGCAGGGAGCTAAAGTTACACTCTACAGAGCTCAGTGAGGAGAGTCCTGAGAGCTGATTGGAGGAGAGGGACACCCCTCTTCACACAGTACACAGGAACAGAGCTGAGGCTGTCAATCATAGGCTGTGTGCTGGAGTTGTCCATGACTCTCTCTCCTGATTGGCTGTGACAGCAGTGAGCACCATTGGCTTCAGCTGCTGTCAATCAAAGTCAAAAGCTTGCTACCCATTATGGCTGGGTTCAGTCTTTCCTAGACAGAGGGCCCCTAGTGTTGGAGTTAAACCATCTAGATAGTAGGCACCCTAAGGTGTAGGGACTTCATCTTATACCTGGCAGTGCTGGTCAGTTTTGGGGCAGTATACATGGCTGTCTTTTTTTCTTGATTCTCAAATTCTCTGCCTGGGTGTTGGGACATTGACCTCCTGGTCATCAGTGTGCAGGCCGCTGGTGTGTCGTGGAAACAACTGGGGGGCGACGGCCATGTAGTGCAAAGCCCTGTCTCTCAGGTGGTATCTGCCATAATTTCCTGTCAATTACGATTGACTTCTTGGCACAGAGGGAGCGAAGGGTGATGGCTAGTTTTCCAAGAGCTTTCTAGTTGTTGGATAACCTCATACGCTACATTGACGTAGAACAGGGTAGCAGGGTGACCCTGTGCTACTCTATAAAATGGTGGTTTATGCCAGATTTTGTGGAAAGTAAGCACGCCGCCTCTGCCCTCCCTCGGCTCGGCCCGAGTCCTGCCTCCCGCTCGGCTCTCAAGTGAAGTGGTGGTGGCGAGAGAGGAGAGACACCTGCCTGTGGAGTGATCTCTCTGGGCCCTGGCTGGGGGAGGGACTGTGAGTTACTAGAGTCTAGACTACTAGACTGTCTCTGGGCACTGTGCAGCGCGGCCACCCAGCGCGGGAGAACTGGATGGAGGTAGGGATATATTCTTCTTTCAGCAGGGGGGACTGGGGACTATGGAGAGAGAGGCTGGAGGACACAAGACAGCCTAAGGTAGGAGAAGTAAGAACTGTCTTGAAGTCAAGTCACTCACTAAGGGGATCAGATCTTTTCAATGGGGGGAGGGACCTGCCCTGGCCTGTCCTACTCTAAGGGGGATCTATAATGGGAGGGGGACCCTGGCCTGCTCTAAGGGGGCTCTATAATGGGAGGGGGACCCTGGCCTGCTCTAAGGGGAATCTATAATGGAAGAGGGACACTTGCCTGCTCTAAGGGGAATCTATAATGGGAGGGGGACCCTGGCCTGCTTTAAGGGGGCTCTATAATGGGAGGGAGACCCTGGCCTGCTCTAAGGAGAATCTATAATGGGAGGGGGACCCTGGCCTGCTGTAACGTTCATGCGTTTTTGTTTGTGAATGGATTTACAGCTGCAGAATTTTTACACTCAGTAGCCTTGTAGAGAATCTGTTCAACAACATATCCAACTCTCAGGACTTCATCACCGTGTACAGCCTGTTATATACTATATATATTTAATAGATGTTTAATGGAGGGATAGAGTATATGAGGATATATAGATGAGAGACAGGCTATTGTATGGTGAGCACTAGAAGTAGTATTAGGAGAGTTGCAGGTGATGGTAAAGCAGATAGGTTCTGATGTCAAGTATAGTGCAGATGGTAAGAGGACACAGATGGAGTATACTTTAGACAGAGTAACCTAGTGCAAGGATAGTTCAAGGTAGTCCCAAGAGCTAACAGTCTTATGCAGATGATAGTGAATAGATAGATACAGATAGTCTTGGTAATTGCAGTAGATGACAGTAGGAGATTGGTTAGTAAGAATCCCCTGCGGGGTACTTATCACTTAGATAGGTTAGGAATAACAGTGTCCATTGGAGAGGGGTGATCCCGTAGCGACATACAGATCACCAGCGAGGTTTCCGGCTTCAGTTCAGCAAGGAAGGTATGTCAGCAGCTCCGACTTCTCAGGCGTAGGTGCGATGAACATGTGGGTTTGAACGAGCGATGAGTGAGAGCAAACCGGCGATTGAAATAGCCGCTCATAGCGGCGCTCGGCAGTGATGTCATCCGGTCTTAAAGGTATATGCGTCCTTTGTTATACAAGATGGGACGCAATTAAGAGAGGAGAAATATGGAAACAAGGGTACCAGAGGTACCGGAACATTACAGTACCCCCCCCTTAAGGCCGGCTCCGGAAGGCCTCTAGAACTGGTTTTTCCGGATATTTCGAGTGGAAATTGCGAATCAGTCTAGGGGCATGTATATCGGAGGTATCCAGCCAGGTGTCATCTTGGGGCCCATAATTCTTCCATCGTACAAGATACTGGAGTCTTCTTCTATTGAAACAGGAATCCAAAATTTATTTTATCTCAAATTCTTCTCCACCCTCCACTTGTACAGGAGGTGGAGGTGAGATAGTAGGCCTTATTCCTTGGTTAGGAACATGGGGCTTCAGTAGAGACACATGGAAGACAGGATGTATCTTGAGGTCTACTGGCAATGTGAGTTGTACTGCAGCTTTTCCAATAAGCTTCTCTATTGGAAAAGGTCCCAGAAATAGAGGTCCAAGTTTTTTACTAGGGATCTTTAGTCTCAGATTTTTTGTAGAAAGCCAAACAAGATCCCCAATGGCATATTGGGGAGAGGGTTTCCTACGGAGGTTGTAGTACTTTTTTTGTTGGCTATGAGCATGAGATATGGTATTGTTGAGTAATCCCAGAGAATCCTTTATCTGGGCAAGATAATCAGATGCCACTGGATTACTTGATGGCAAGATACGTGGAGGAAGGAGTGTGGGATGAAACCCATAATTCAGGTAAAACGGACTTTGCTTAGTAGTGCTATGAGTAGCGTTGTTATAGGCGAATTCCGCCAGTGGGAGGAGATCTGCCCAATCGTCCTGTAGATACAAAGTATAGCAACGCAGGTACTGTTCAATGCACTGGTTAACTCTCTCTGTCTGTCCGTTGGTCTGAGGGTGGTAGGGAGAAGTGAGGTCACGCTCTATTCGCAGCATCTGACATAGAGCTAGCCAAAACTTTGAGATGAATTGTGAACCACGGTCAGACAGCAGTGTTTTTGGAATACCATGTAACTTAAAGACATGTTTCACAAGTAATTCCGCTGTTTCTTTTGATGAAGGTAGTTTTCGGATAGGGGTGAAATGTGCCATCTTGGTCAGATGGTCCACTGATACCAAGATGGTGTTGAATCCTTTGGAAGGTGGTAGTTCCACTATGAAGTCTAAGGATACCACTTCCCACGGAACCTGGGGTATCGGTAAACTACAAAGTAATCCTGATGGTTTCGTGTTGTCAATTTTAGACCTTGCACAGATATCACAAGATGAAACGAACTTTTTTACGGTTGTCTTCATGTCTGGCCACCAAAATTGTCTAGTGAGTAGATTGAGAGTTTTAGTCATACCCATATGTCCTGCCATAGGTACATCATGCGACAATTCTAAGATCTTGGTTCGCATAGTAGGGGGTATGTATAATTTATCGTTGTAGTAGAGGAAGCCTTCTGCGTCAGTAGTTAGTTGTGGTGGAGGTGAATCCAACCTTATGCTGTGCAAAATCTCCTCCTTCAGTGAGTGAACGACTCCGATAATACGTTCAAGTGGTATTATAGGAACTGAGGGAACCTCAGTGCAATCTTTCTCGGCTAGTCGTGAGAGTGCATCCGCTTTTTTATTTTTGTCTGCGGGCGTGTAAGTTACTAAAAAATTAAATCTCAGAAAGAATAACGACCACCGTACCTGCCGGTGGGAAAGAGTTCTATTAGTCTGAAGGTATTGGAGGTTTTTGTGATCAGTATATATCAGAATTGGCAATTGAGTGCCCTCAAGTAGATGTCTCCAATTCTCTAATGCCAGTTTTATTGCTAATAACTCCTTCTCACCTACTGGGTAGTTCACCTCGGGGCTACTTAATGACTTTGAAAAGAAAGCAACTGGGTGAAGAGGTGAGGTGTTTGTTGGTCGTTGTGAGAGAACTGCTCCTACTGCCATATTAGACGCATCTACCTCCAAGATGTATTGAAGGGATGGGTCTGGATGGCATAGTATGGGGGCAGTAGTAAAGTTTGATTTCAGCAGAGAGAATGCTCCATTTGCTTCTATTGTCCAATTAAATGGTCTCTTCGTGCTTGTAAGTTGTGTGAGAGGTTTCACAATCGCAGAGAAGTTTTTAATGAATTTCCTATAGTAATTAGAGAATCCTAGGAACCTTTGTAATGCTTTGCAAGTGGTTGGCACAGGCCAATCCAGAATGCAGGATATTTTGCTCATGTACATTTTGATTCCACTTTTAGATATAATATATCCTAGGAATAGTACCTCGTCTTATAAACAAACATTTCTTTGATTTAACATATAAGTTATGTGCAAGTAGTCTTGACAACACAAGTCTCACATGTTTTATGTGCTCAGGTAAGGAATGAGAATAGATAAGTATATCGTCCAAATATACTACCACACAAACATCAAGCAAGTCTCGGAATATCTCGTTTATAAACCGTTGGAAGGCTGCGGGGGCATTACATAGCCCAAATGGCATTACAAGGTACTCGAACAGTCCGTATCTGGTTCTGAATGCCGTCTTCCATTCATCCCCTTTACGGATTCGAATTAAATTGTATGCCCCTTTTAGGTCCAATTTTGAAAAGAAAGAAGCTCCTCGCACCTGTTCGATAAGTTCAGGAATAAGAGGTAAAGGATAACGATCCTTTATTGTGATGGCATTTAATTGTCTGAAATCAATGATAGGCCTAAGGCTAGAGTCCTTATTGCGGACAAAGAAAAGCCCAGCAGCCGTGGAGGAAGGTAGGTCGGATGAATCCTTTTGCAAAGTTTTCATCCAGATACTCCTTAAGGTGAGAGAGTTCATCCTGTGAGAGAGGATAAACATGTCCGTAAGGCAACTTGCTATTAGGGAGCAGATCGATACAACAATCATAGTCCCTATGAGGAGGTAGCATTTGAGCGTTTTTCTCAAGGAAAACCTCCGATAAATCTTGATAACACTTAGGAATAATGTCATCTGGCAGTACAGACAGGATCCTATCATGTGTGGGGAGGTTACACGTCGTCTCGCAATAGTGAGAAGAGAAGGCTAACGTTCTTGTTTTCCAATCGATGATTGGTTGATGTATGTGTAACCAGGGAAGTCCCAAAATGATTGGAAAATGTGGTGAAGTTAATACATCAAAGGTGGTGGTCTCCACATGAGACTCGTCAGCAGTTACAAGAAGTGCCTGTGTCTGACTGGTGATAGGACCAGAGGATAAAGGGGTACCGTTAATAAAACTAATGGAGAAAGGTTTGGGTTTTGAAACAATAGGTATTTTATTAAGGGAGACAAAACAAATGTCAATGTAGTTTCCACAAGATCCTGTGTCAATCATAGCCTTGGTGGTGATCCTAGTTTGGTCCCACTGCAATGTTAATTGAACAAAAAGATAAGGATTAGAAAAGGAAGTTGTGAGTCCCCCTAGCAAGACATTTGAACACTCACCCTCTTTTCTGCGGACAAGAGGACAGTCGTTTACTAAATGATTCGGGGATGCGCAGTACATGCAAAGATGTTCGGTTTTCCTCCTGGCACGTTCAGAAAGGGTCAGAGGTGGGCGTATCATTCCTACTTCCATAGGAGTAGGGTCAGCAGGCAACATCCGAGAAGGACTGGAAAATGGTGAGCCCATCTTCTCAGCCTTTCTTTCTCGTAGTCGTCTGTCAATATTGATACTGGTCTGGATCAGTCCTTCTAGAGTGCCAGGTAAATCCGCTCGGGCGAGCTCGTCTTTAACGGCCTCAGATAGGCCGAGTCTAAACTGCGTTCGCAAAGATGTGTCGTTCCACCCTGAATCAGGGGACCATCTTTTAAAATTCGCCACGAAATCTTCAACAGGTCTCCTTCCTTGTTTTAGGGCCCGTAACTGGGTGTCAGCGGTACTCTGCTTGTTGGGGTCTTCATATAAAGTAGCAAGTTGTGCTAGAAATAAGGGATAAGAATTAAGGAGTGGATCATCCTTTTCAAAAAGAGCATCTGCCCAGGCCCGGGGTTCACCCGTTAAATAGGAGATGATGGTACAAACCTTAATTTGGTCAGTGGTGTAGGTTAGAGGTTTTAACAAAAAAAACAATTGACATGCGTTTTTAAATTCACGGAATTTGCTCCGATCACCAGAAAACACTATAGGAGGGTTTATCTTAGGCTCACGGGGCTGAGCAGCAGGAGGCTGTGTGAGACGGCCAAGCTGCTGTCTCAAGGTTTGATTGTCATTTTTTACCTCTGTAAGCGCATGGATCAATGCATCTACTTGCTGTTTTAATTGTAGTACATGAGTGGATAATTCTGCTGAATCCATATTTTTTTTAAAGGCTCGTTCAATCTGTAACGTTCATGCGTTTTTGTTTGTGAATGGATTTACAGCTGCAGAATTATTACACTCAGTAGCCTTGTAGAGAATCTGTTCAACAACATATCCAACTCTCAGGACTTCATCACCGTGTACAGCCTGTTATATACTATATATATTTAGTAGATGTTTAATGGAGGGATAGAGTATATGAGGATATATAGATGAGAGACAGGCTATTGTATGGTGAGCACTAGAAGTAGTATTAGGAGAGTTGCAGGTGATGGTAAAGCAGATAGGTTCTGATGTCAAGTATAGTGCAGATGGTAAGAGGACACAGATGGAGTATACTTTAGACAGAGTAACCTAGTGCAAGGATAGTTCAAGGTAGTCCCAAGAGCTAACAGTCTTATGCAGATGATAGTGAATAGATAGATACAGATAGTCTTGGTAATTGCAGTAGATGACAGTAGGAGATTGGTTAGTAAGAATCCCCTGCGGGGTACTTATCACTTAGATAGGTTAGGAATAACAGTGTCCATTGGAGAGGGGTGATCCCGTAGCGACATACGGATCACCAGCGAGGTTTCCGGCTTCAGTTCAGCAAGGAAGGTATGTCAGCAGCTCCGACTTCTCAGGCGTAGGTGCGATGAACATGTGGGTTTGAACGAGCGATGAGTGAGAGCAAACCGGCGATTGAAATAGCCGCTCATATCGGCGCTCGGCAGTGATGTCATCCGGTCTTAAAGGTATATGCGTCCTTTGTTATACAAGATGGGACGCAATTAAGAGAGGAGAAATATGGAAACAAGGGTACCAGAGGTACATTACACCTGCTCTAAGGGGGATCTAAAATGGGAGGGGGGCCCTGGCCTGCTCTAAGGGGAATCTATAATGGAAGAGGGACACTGGCCTGCTCTAAGGGGAAGCTACAATGGGAGGGGGGCCCTGGCCTGCTCTAAGGGGAATCTATAATGGGAAAGGGACCCTGGCCTACTTTAAGGGGGCTCTATAATGGGAGGGAGAACCTGGCCTGCTCTAAGGAGAATCTATAATGGGAGGGGGGACCCTGGCCTGCTCTAAGGGGAATCTATAATGGGAGGGGGACCCTGGCCTGCTCAAAGGGGGATCTATAATGGGAGGGGGGCCCTGGCCTGCTCTAAGGGGGATCTATAATGGGAGGGGGACCCTGGCCTGCTCTAAGGGGGATCTATAATGGGGGGGGGACCCTGGCCTGCTCTAAGGAGGATCTATAATGGGAGGGGGACCCTGG
Source organism: Pelophylax lessonae (assembly GCF_965119305.1). Taxonomy (NCBI): domain Eukaryota; kingdom Metazoa; phylum Chordata; class Amphibia; order Anura; family Ranidae; genus Pelophylax; species Pelophylax lessonae. The sequence continues at coordinate 539,190,961 of NC_138772.1, read as the reverse complement.
CCTGCTCTAAGGGGAATCTATAAATGGGATGGGGGACCCTGGCCTGCTCTAAGGGGGATCTATAATGGGGGGGGACCCTGGCCTGCTCTAAGGAGGATCTATAATGGGAGGGGGACCCTGGCCTGCTCTAAGGGGAATCTATAATGGGATGGGGGACCCTGGCCTGCTCTAAGGGGGATCTATAATGGGAGGGGGACCCTGGCCTGCTCTAAGTGGGGTCTAAAATGGGAGGGGGGCCGTGGCCTACTCTAAGGGGAATCTGTTATGGGAGGGGGACCCTGGCCTGCTCTAAGGGGATCCATAATGGGAGGGGGACCCTGGCCTGCTCCAAGGGGGATCTAAAATGGGAGGGGGGCCTGGCCTTTTGACTACTTTCTTTAATAACTACATAACACAATACTTGTACTTTTACTTTCAGTACTTGAGTAGTAAATTTTAAAATAAACTTCTTGAAATACTTAAGTACAAAAAATGTTGAATACTTTAGTACTTCTACTTAAATGTGGTGCTTAAAGAGCACTTCAACTTCTACTCAAGTCACTTTTTTGATAGAGCACTTGTACTTTTACTCAAGTCTGGGTCTCTAGTACTTTATACATTTCTGCAACTTACCCTCTTTCAAGTAGCATCCAAGATTTATGTGTGGGAGGAACACCACTTGGAGGATCCAATGGCTTTTTACCTTGCAGGGTCTGGAATATTACAGTGAACAGTCACAGATTCAGCATGGACAATAAACAACCAAAATGTATCCAGGATCTTTTAAATTTGGGTTGTTCTGCAAACAGATCTGATGGTGTCAGCTGACAATGCTCAGTTCCCCAGATTCTTCGCCTGACAATCGTTAGGCCCTGGGACAGGATTCCATATAACATCCATGGATTTTTTAACTGGTTTACACATTCTCTTTATTCCATTTAATTCTAAAGGTTCTCCTTAACCACTTAAGCCCCGGAAGATTTCACCCCCATTCCGACCAGGGTTTTTTTTGTGATTCGGCACTGCGTGAATTTAACGGACAATTGCGCGGTCGTGCGACGCTGTACCTAAACGAATTTGACGTATTTTTTTTCCCACAAACAGAGCTTTCTTTTGGTGGTATTTGATCACCTGTGCGATTTTTACTTTTTGCGCTATAAACAAAAAAAGAGCGTCAATTTTGCAAAAATAACAATATTTTTCACATTTTTTTATATGAAATTCCCCAAAAAAATTAAAAAATCTAAATTTTTTAACATTTTTGGCCAATTTGTTTTCTGCTACATATGTTTGGTAAAAAAAATTGCAAAAAGCGTATTTTGGTTTGCGCAAATGTTTGTCGCGTTTACTAACAAAGGGAAAGATTTTTGTCATTTTTGTTGTTTTTTTTTTAACGCGTAATGGCAGCGATCTGCGATTTTTTTTTTGCGGTACTGCGACATTGCAGCGGACAGATCGTACCCTTGACTGACATTTTTGACACTTTTGGGGTTACCAGGGACATTTCTACAGTAATCAGTGCTATATATATATATACACTGTTACTGTAAAATTACACTGGCAGTGAAGGGGTTAACTTTTTTGAGAGGGAGGGGCTATGTGTGTCCCTAGGGGCGTGATTCTAACTGTGATTGGCTGTGGCTTGATGTGTAGGAACAATGATCAACGGTCCTACATAGTAGTGAAGATAGTAAATATGATCCTGTTGTGTTAAACTTTCAGGGTCCTAACTTGGCACCCCTTTTCTCACTTGCTGTGTGTGCTAGCTCCTGTCCACTGACTCTCACTGGAGTGGTCCCCTTCCTGGGTAGACCCCCGGCAAGCTCCCTGGTACTCAATGACACTCTGCAGGTTGCTCTGCCTCTTGCTCCACAGTCAGTATCCACTGGACCTCCTGGCTCAGCATCACACTTCTGGACCACTAGGCCAACTGCCCGTGACCACTTTCCACAACGACAGGAGGAGAGACAGCCATCACCCTCCTCCTGGGACCTGGCTTCCCACCCAAAGACACCCTGTCACATGTTCCCTTGGCTTTTATAGTATATCCCAGCATGCATCACTGTTTGTGCCAACCCACTGGGATAGTTACAAAAGCCTGTGTGTCACTGGCTGGGTTTCCTCCACCGTCCAACATGCTCCCCTATTGGATACAGTGCGGACACTCCCTCAGCCCAGATGAATCATACCATGGACATATGCAACAGGCCTAACTCCTGATCAGGCTCCCCTTATAAGCAGATGGCGCAGACTATGTTTTTCCAAGCACCTATCTAAGAGGGTGCTAAAGACACAAAGATGATCTTTTCATTAAGAGAGCCGTTTGGAGCACATGCAACATATTACAGACTTGACGTCAAACCAGGTTTTGAAGAATCTATAGGGTTAGCAGTTCTATTGACTGCATTATCTAAATATAGTATTGTTTTGCATCATTTGATGCATATTTGCTTTCACATATCCCCCCCCCCCCTTCTTTTTGTAAGACATTGCTAGCACATGTCATAACATGCCAACATGAGGAGATCAAGGAATATAGAATTGTTGACTCCCATTGTTGTACTTCCCATAATCCTTCCCGTGACATTACTACGGTACTCATTGCTAAAAATATGCACTGTTACTGTAATAATGACACTGGCAGGGAAGGGGTTAACCTAGTGGGTGATCAAGGGGTTAAATGTGAGCCTAGGGGGAGTGTTTACTAACTGTGGGGGGAGGGGCTTGTGAAATTACCATAGAGACCTGTGATCCTATATAGAAGGATCACAGGCACTCTGTGATCATTCCAGAGAGAAGAACGGTCAGCTATGTTTACAACAGCCGACCGTCCTTCTCTCTCAGCAGGGAGCGATCGCGGGTGGCCGGCTTCAATCGGTGCCGCCAGCCCCATGCATCAGCATCCCCACTGCCTAGTGGGGGCGGGAGCGAGCAGACTTACCCCTACGTCGGTTCGCGCAGCCGAGCCAGCCTGCCGCAGTAAAACTGCGGTGGGCGGTTGGCAAGACGTAAATCAGTAGTCTCCAAACTGCAGCCCATGGGCCAGATGTGTCCCTTTGTTTTCGTTTATCTGGTCCTCGGACACTATTCCTCACATTGATATTAGGCATTAGTCCTCCCAATGACAGCAACAATGTGACACCATTCCTTCCACTGACACCAACAGTAGGGTATAATTCCTCCCACTAACACCAAAGATGGGGCACTATTACTTTCACTGACACCAACAATGGTGCACTATTCCTCCACTGATACAAATGATGGAACGCTATTCCTCTCACTGACACCACAGATGGGGCTCTATTCCTTCCACTGACACCAATGATGGGGCACTATTCCTTCCACTGACACCAATGATGGGGCGCTATTCCTTCCACTGACACCAATGATGGGGCACTATTCCTTCCACTGACACCAATGATGGGGCACTATTCCTTCCACTGACACCAATGATGGGGCACTATTCCTCCCACTGACACCAATGATGGGACATTATTCCTCCTCCTAGTGACCACTGATATTATGTAACTTTTAATTACTCCCAATAATGCTGGGGCATTTTCTACTCCCACTGACCACAGTCCAGTCCCCCCCCCCCCTAAAGTCTGAAGGACAGTAAACTGGCCTTTTGTTCAAAAATTTTATAAACCCCCCACTTTAGAACATTGCCTACATAGGTGTAAATATAATTTACTCTAATGAAGAAGTTACCTTATCAAAATTAACCACTGATGTACCGAATGCCCCAGAAATGTAATTTCCTGCTTCTTTAACCACTTTACCACCGGAGGATTTTGCTGTCTTACGTCCAGGCCACTTTTTGCGATTTGGCGCTGTGCGACTTTAACTGACAATTGCGTGGTCGTGCGACGCCGTACCCAAACAAAATTTATGTCCTTTTTTTCCCACAAACAGAGCTTTCTTTTGGTGGTATTTGATCACCTGTGCGATTTTTACTTTTTGCGCTATAAACAAAAAAAGAACGTTTATTTTGAAAAAATAACAATATTTTTAACATTTTTTTATATGAAATTCCCCCCCCCCCCCCAAAAAAATGTAAAAATCTAAATTTTTTTAAATTTTTGGCCAATTTGTTTTTTGCTACCTGTGTTTGGTAAAAAAATCACAATAAGCGTATTTTGATTTGTTTGCGCAAAAGTTATTGTGTTTACTAACTAAGGGAAAGATTTCTGTCATTTTTGGTGTTTTTTGGCGTAATGGCGGCGATCTGCGATTTTTTTTGCGGGACTGCGACATTGCAGCGGACAGATCGGACCCATGACTGACATTTTTGACACTTTTGGGGGTACCAGTGACATTACTAAGTAGTGATGTCGCGAACCTAAAATTCGCCGTTCGCGAACGGCGAACGCGAACATCGGCAAATGTTCGCGAACCGGCGAACCGCCATAGACTTCAATAGGCAGGCGAATTTTAAAACACACAGGGACTCTTTCTGGCCACAATAGTGATGGAAAAGTTGTTTCAAGGGGACTAACACCTGGACTGTGGCATGCCGGAGAGGGATCACGCAAAAAAAAGTTCTTAAAAATTATAATTTTTTGATAGAGAGCCAATTATTGGAAAAATTAAAAAAAAATAAAAATAAAAAATTTCTTTGGATTTAGCATCTGGGGGGTCTAAAAAGTGTACCTGTGAAGTTTCAGCTCTGTAGCATGTCCAGAACCCCTAAAAAACAGCATTTGTCTTATATTTTCAGGAATATGGCTTCTCTGCGGCTGGCTTTTTCTCTTGCAGGCATTTATCGGGCATTTTTTTAGGCAGGCATGTCATTTTTTGTATTTAGTGTCTGGGGGGTCTAAAAAGTGTACCTGTCAAGTTTCAGCTCTGTAGCATGTCCAGAACCCCTAAAAAACAGCATTTTTATTATATTTTCAGTAATACGGCTTCTCTGCGGCTGGCTTTTTCTCTTGCAGGCATTTATCGGGCATTTTTTTAGGCAGGCATGTCATTTTTTGTATTTAGTGTCTGGGGGGTCTAAAAAGTGTACCTGTCAAGTTTCAGCTCTGTAGCATGTCCAGAACCCCTAAAAAACAGCATTTTTCTTATATTTTCAGGAATACGGCTTCTCTGCGGCTGGCTTTTTTTCTTGCAGGCATTTAGCGGGCATTTTTTTAGGCAGGCATGTCATTTTTTGTATTTAGTGTCTGGGGGGTCTAAAAAGTGTACCTGTCAAGTTTCAGCTCTGTAGCATGTCCAGAACCCCTAAAAAACAGCATTTTTCTTATATTTTCAGGAATATGGCTTCTCTGCGGCTGGCTTTTTCTCTTGCAGGCATTTAGCGGGCAGTTTTTTAGGCAGGCATGTAATTTTTTGTATTTAGTGTCTGGGGGGTCTAAAAAGTGTACCTGTCAAGTTTCAGCTCTGTAGCATGTCCAGAACCCCTAAAAAACAGCATTTTCTTATATTTTCAGGAATACGGCTTCTCTGCGGCTGGCTTTTTTTCTTGCAGGCATTTAGCAGGCATTTTTTTAGGCAGGCATGTCATTTTTTGTATTTAGTGTCTGGGGGGTCTAAAAAGTGTACCTGTCAAGTTTCAGCTCTGTAGCATGTCCAGAACCCCTAAAAAACAGCATTTTTCTTATATTTTCAGGAATACGGCTTCTCTGCGGCTGGCTTTTTCTCTTGCAGGCATTTAGCGGGCATTTTTTTAGGCAGGCATGTCATTTTTTGTATTTAGTGTCTGGGGGGTCTAAAAAGTGTACCTGTCAAGTTTCAGCTCTGTAGCATGTCCAGAACCCCTAAAAAACAGCATTTTTCTTATATTTTCAGGAATACGGCTTCTCTGCGGCTGGCTTTTTCTCTTGCAGGCATATATATCAGTGGTGGGTGGGCAGTGGCACAGTACACTCTCTGTGGACCTGACAGCAGTCACTGGCACCCAGGCAACTGCAATTTAAAAAATATATATATATTTTTTTACTTTGCAAGCTGCTGTGCCACTTTATATATCAGTGGTGGGTGGGCAGTGGCACAGTACACTCTCTGTGGACCTGACAGCAGTCACTGGCACCCAGGCAACTGCAATTAAAAAAAATATATATTTTTTTTTACTTTGCAAGCTGCTGTGCCACCTTATATATCAGTGGTGGGTGGGCACACAGTGGCACTGCAGTGGGCACAGTACACTCTGTGGACCTGACAGTAACTGGCAGCCCAGGCAACTGCAATAATAAAAAATATTTTTTTTTTTCAATTTATTGCAACAAGATGCTGTGCCACCGTATATATATCAGTGGTGGGCAGTGCACTGCAGTGGGTACAGTGCACTCTGTGGACCTGACACAGCACTCACTGCAATTATGACAGAGGAAAAAAAAAATATTTTTTAAAATGCAAGGTACTGTGCCTGTGCCACCCGAAATGAGTGTGGTGTGCACACAGTACAGTCTGTGGTAGGTCTGTGGCCTCTCACACACAGCGGGCAGGCAACTGCAGTGTACAATAGATATATATAGATATATATATAAAGAAAAAACTCTATTACCTTACCAGCCCTTAAAAGGGCTTTTGGGGACACTATATATATATATATATATATATGTATATATATAAATAAAAAAAATCCTCGATTACCAGCCCTTAAAAGGGCTTTTGGGGACACTAGATAGATATATATATATATATATATATATATATATATAAGAAGAAACAACTCAATTACCAGCCCTTAAAAGGGCTTTTGGGGACGCTAGGTATATATATATATATATATATATATATATATATATATAAAAAAAAAAACACAAATACCAGCCCTTAGAAGGGCTTTTTGGGGTGCTGATATTACAGCAGTAGTGGACCAAGAACACTGCAAGACCAGGAACACTGACTAACTGTCCCTAGCTTAACAGCAGCAGCAGCAGCAGCAGCTCTCTCCCTACTCTCACTACACACACTGCTTCAGAATGATCTAAGATGGATGCTGCCCTTGCTTATTTATAGGAGGTGGGAGGGTGTGGGAGGGAGGTATGCTGATTGGCTGGAAATGTGTCTGCTGACTGTAAAGTTCAGGGTCAAAGTTTGCCTCAATGATGTCTTATGGGGGGCGGACCGAACATCGCATATGTTCGCCGGCAGCGGCGAACGCGAACATGCTAAGTTCTATACATCTCTATACTACAGTAATCAGTGCTATATATATGCACCGTTACTGTAAAAATGACACTGGCAGGGAAGGGGTTAATTTTATTGGAGAGGGAGGGGTTAATGTATGCCTGGTGCTTACTAACGTGTGTGGGGGGAGGTGACTGAGTGACACAGGGACAGATCGCAGGTTCAGCTATGCTGAACACTGCAATCTGTCACTCCTTGTCACTTAGGAGATCCGCCCGCTCTGTTTACACAAGCGGGCGGATCTCCAAACTCTTTTACCCGACGATCGGGGAAGAGCAGCGGCGATCGCCGCCGCTCCTCCCCTGGCCCGACTCCCACTGTGACTGAAAACAGCGGGAGCGCGCCTACAGGGGGAGGAGTCCAGTGACGTAGGTCTACGTCGCTGGACGATAACGAACCATTTTGCGGTAGTACAGTCAACGTGACTGGTCGGCAAGTGGTTAAATACAGTAGATCCCTATATTTCTCAGAAGTCTGCAAGTGTGCACTAGGATCCAAGAAACTATAAATTATAGGTATCCCCTGTAATAAGAATTTAAAGCTTGCCATACATTATACACTTTTCTGTACAATTTTTTCTTGTACAAAGTATGAGGTCAAACGTAAACACATTCAATTTGAATGCCATCAGGCAGGCCTTTGTACTACATACTGTAGTTGAAAGTAAATCTAAAGGAAATTGAATTGGAAAATTGTATAATGCATGGCCAGCCTAAGGCTTGTTTGCTACAGTGATGTAGGAAATGCAGCTTTTCTCATTTAGACACTGAGATTTGCTCAGGTGGTAAGCAGGGGCAGACTGGCAACTTTTGGCCCAGGGGGCAAGTACAAACCAGAGGCCCATGGTGCAGCGACTGGGCCCCCCTCCCATTTTCCCTCACCCCCCTTCCAACTCTCCCATTCCTCCTCCTGACCCCCATTCCAAGGTGAATCCCTGTTCCAGGGGGAGGTTAGGGGGAGCTGGGACAGCTCAGTTGGGGCTGGCCGGGGGAGGAGAGTCTCCAGTGGGGCATGGAGCCGGCCTCTACTCAGACACAGTTTAGACCATCCACGCTGGTGGGGAGGCCTGCACTCTGACCTTGTCTTCATCCCGCACTCAGTAGGTCAGCTGTAGGGACTTTTTGCTTCTCACCAGGAATCCTTTAGGCATGTCTGTGGCAGAAGTGGTGCAGCCTTTTTATGGGGCATCAGAGTGGCCGGGATGCAATTTTCCCCCTGCCCCCTGGCCCAGTCCTCCCCTGCCCCCAGTCTGTCATCACTCAGGCCGGTCCCTGGTGGCAGAAGCAGTGCAGCCTTTTTACAGAGCATCGGAGCGGCCCAGGGGGCAATTGCCCCCCTGCCCCCGACCCAGACCTCCTCTGGTGGTAAGGATAAGTGAAGACCCTTCCATTTTTACATTTAAAGCTGGGTCCTTGTTCATTTTAACCATGCTACCCTAGGCAATTTGGTTAATACAACTCTAGTCAGGAAAAAGTTGACTGAACCCCCCACTAAGGACCCTCCTGCCTAAACCTATATACATAAAACAAAAAAAAAAAAAACACATTTTCAGGACACCAATTTGTTTGACCCTCTGACATACAGACCTCCAGGCACTGCGCAAAAAAAGAAAAAAAAATCAAATTTCCAGAGAACGAAGCTTAATGTTGTTTGAAATTCAGCAGCCGATGTGATATCCCTTAACTTCATCAGACAATTTATAATTTGTGGCAGAAAAGAGCAGTTCGTGCCTTCGCTCGCCGTGCTATTTGAACACAACAGATGCGCGGCGCTTTGGCTAAGGATTACAAATGCCTTTACGTCTGTGCAATCTTACATATTTTATGACGCCGCAGTGAAATGTGTTCCGTCTGCATTCAAGAAGCAGATGGATAAGGTTCATGGTAAACGAATGTGTTCATTAAAACATCATTCTGTCTACTTACCAGTGGAGTAATTATCCACTACAACAACACAACATCGATTATCGGAATTAATATGTATGAGCGTGAAGGGCTACAAAGTTTCAGAAGGTGAAAATATTGTCTTTATTGAACAGAAATGAGAGGGTCCTTATAGACAGACGGTCTTTGTACTATTGTTTATTGCTCTGTCCATATGGCACCAAAATAATTTACAGCCTAATGTACAGAGTTCATAGAACCAATTACACCTGTCTCTACACCAAACTAACATCCTCATATTAAAGCCGAGTTCCGGCCTCGAAAACCACTTTGGCCCATCCGCTTGCTGAAAATCACCTAAAAAGAAATGGATAATCCCGATTTTTTTTTTTTCATTTACTTACCTTGTTATTGAAGAAAATATATTTAGCTTTCTTTCACTTCCTCTCTCTGCGGCCGCGGCCCGCGCGTCACTTCCTGCTTGCATTGACTCCTGGGAGCTGAACGTCATTGCTCCCAGGAGTCAATGCGCCTGCACCGGCCCCGCTCGTCACTTCCGGTGCAGACGCGTCATTCCCTGCTAAACAGCTTCTGGGCATACCCAGAAGCTGTGCAGAGATGACGTGCCTGCACCGGAAGGGACGAGCGGAGCCGATGCAGGGCATTCTGGGAAGAAGAGGATGAGGAAGAGGACGCGCTGGCTTCAGCTGCCCACACCTGAGATGGCAGCGCTGGACAAGAAATTTTCAAGGTAAGTATTTCATTTAAAAAGTAAGTGCGACCCGGGACAGTACAGAGGCTATCCATTCTGAAATGCACTAGCCCTGACTGTCCCGGGGGTATTTTTATCTAAAAAACGTTTCTGAGGCCGGAACTCCGCTTTAAACAAACACATATTCTAGAGTCAGTTGAGCAAAAACATTAAAAAGTCTATGAGCGCCGCTCGGCCATACTTACTGATAAAGTGCAACTTTTTGAAAAGGTTTGGAGCCCGTGGATTACATATCTGGAGGGGGACCCCCGTGCTGGACAGTTGTAGGCCACATCGGTGAGCCTACTTTGAGCATGTTGGTATCATCAGACACTTAGCAGCATATGCTCTACTTATATTTGACCTGAAGTAATTTTACTCATTCTGCAATCTAAAACTTTTTCGCAATATTTCTCTTCTCTTCGTTCTTCTACTTTTTTCTTTCTCTCCTTTTCTCGGTTGGTCTTTCCCAACCCAACTTCTTTGATGTTCCCTTAGTGGTTTCACTTCATGTTAAAGACTACACACGAGAAAAAGCCTTAGAGTTGATGGGTTGGGGACAATAAGGGACTAAATCGCATTGTTTATTAATATTAAAAAAGAATAGCGCGCAAATGCAAAAGAAATAACTACCAAATCTGAAGACAATCCATAAATAAAAATGGGGGTTTGGTCCCACCATATGGCCATATCGTGCTCAAGCCCACCACTGCGTCAAAGTACCCCATTATCAGTGGGTCCTACACTATCCATGAAAAAGAGATGAATCCAGCCTAACCCTTGGAGATAATACTCCTTGCTGGGAAGGATGTGCAAATGCACTACAGGGGACTCCTACTATATCCACTAGATGGTGGACACTGATTGAGTACAGGTGTGTGTGGGGGGGTGGGGAGGGTTGCTCAACCTCGATAGTCTGGTCAGACCGAATACATAATAAACAGGCAAAAAATTGGGGGAGCATACCCATGTATTTCTAAAGCTGCTGCAGCTATGAACCAAAAGACATGTATATTAAAAAAGAATAGCGCGCAAATGCAAAAGAAATAACTACCAAATCTGAAGACAATCCATAAATAAAAATGGGGGTTTGGTCCCACCATATGGCCATATCGTGCTCAAGCCCACTACTGCGTCAAAGTACCCCATTATCAGTGGGTCCTACACTATCCATGAAAAAGAGATGAATCCAGCCTAACCCTTGGAGATAATACTCCTTGCTGGGAAGGATGTGCAAATGCACTACAGGGGACTCCTACTATATCCACTAGATGGTGGACACTGATTGAGTACAGGTGTGTGTGGGGGGGTGGGGAGGGTTGCTCAACCTCGATAGTCTGGTCAGACCGAATACATAATAAACAGGCAAAAAATTGGGGGAGCATACCCATGTATTTCTAAAGCTGCTGCAGCTATGAACCAAAAGACATGTATATTAAAAAAGAATAGCGCGCAAATGCAAAAGAAATAACTACCAAATCTGAAGACAATCCATAAATAAAAATGGGGGTTTGGTCCCACCATATGGCCATATCGTGCTCAAGCCCACTACTGCGTCAAAGTACCCCATTATCAGTGGGTCCTACACTATCCATGAAAAAGAGATGAATCCAGCCTAACCCTTGGAGATAATACTCCTTGCTGGGAAGGATGTGCAAATGCACTACAGGGGACTCCTACTATATCCACTAGATGGTGGACACTGATTGAGTACAGGTGTGTGTGGGGGGGTGGGGAGGGTTGCTCAACCTCGATAGTCTGGTCAGACCGACATCAGACAGACATCTCTTTTTCATGGATAGTGTAGGACCCACTGATAATGGGGTACTTTGACGCAGTAGTGGGCTTGAGCACGATATGGCCATATGGTGGGACCAAACCCCCATTTTTATTTATGGATTGTCTTCAGATTTGGTAGTTATTTCTTTTGCATTTGCACGCTATTCTTTTTTAATATACATGTCTTTTGGTTCATAGCTGCAGCAGCTTTAGAAATACATGGGTATGCTCCCCCAAATTTTTTGCCTGTTTATTGTTTATTAATGTTTACCTAAGTTGAAGTCCACCCAACTCATGTATGTTCCTTCAGAGCTGCTGCCAGTATTTAGTTGTATGATTGATTTTGTTAACTTGCACATTGAACAATATTGTTAATTTGTCTTTTATGCTAAAAAATTCAATAAAAACATTGAAACGAAAAAGTCTAAAGTGCAAACTTTTATGGATGGCCTATAGAAGGGATGGAATACCTGTCAAGTTTTTTTTATTGCTCAAAAGAAATGGGCGTGAGATGCTGGAACGTCCACTATTGAGGTCCACTATTGCCAAAGACTCTTTCAATTTTTGGAGCTTTCCAGCTTTAGTTAGGCAGCTTTTATAAGTCAGGAAATACCACAAAGTATTTAAAGTATTGTACAGTAAGTGCCACAGTACTGGTTGTGGGGTCCAAAAAAGTTCTTATTAATTGAAATTGAAGAGGCATAAATAAAAAAAACACCCAATGTTTTAGGGGCTCAGATATTTCCTTTTAAACAGGTCTTAAAATCTGTATGGATCAGTAATTACATAGATATAGTGTTAGTCTGGTTGAAAAAAGTCAATCTAGCTCAACATATTAATAATAAAACATGGAGTTCTTCACATTTGAAAGGTTTTAGTAGCTGATCATATAACTGTAGGGGGATTTGGTAGCCAGGTATAACCCCTCACACACTCAGCATGTTTCAGTTTTGAAGAAAAGTAGTACCTTGTCGCAGACTGAAAAAACAAAGGGGTGGGACCTATGTTCCTTAATGAACTTCAAGCAACAGATTTTACAATAATGCAAAAATCTTGTTCTCTTTATCCTTCATTAAGGCATTAAGGTACACAGGATTCAGTTAATATGAAACAATAGGGATATCCAAAAGCAGACCAACTGAGAGATGAGCAAAACAAACAAAGAGCTGGGGGGCTGGGGGGGGGGGGCACATGCATTTCTTAAGCTGGTGCAGGTATGAACCAAGCAACATGCATATTTACAGAGAATAGCGCACACATGCAAAAGAAATGACTATCAAATATAAAGGCAATCAAATAAAAATGGGGATTTGGTCCCACCATATGGCCATATCCAGCTCAAGCCCACCACTACGTCAAAGTACCCCATTGTCAGTGGGTCCTACACTATCCATAAAAAGAAGGATGTATCAAGCCTCTCTAAACCATTGGAGATACTTACTCCTTACTGGGAGAGATGTGCAACTGCACTATAAGGGACTCCTCCTATACCTGCTTACTAGTGGGCACTGATGGAGTACAGGTGTGGGAGGGTGGTGTGCTCAACCGCAGAAGTCTGGTCAGACCGAATACATAATAAACAAAGAGCTGGGGGGGGGCACACCCTGAACATGCATTTCTTAAGCTGGTGCAGCTATGAACCAAGCAACATGCATATTTACAGAGAATAGCGCACACATGCAAAAGAAATGACTATCAAATATAAAGGCAATCAAATAAAAATGGGGATTTGGTCCCACCATATGGCCATATCGTGCTCAAGCCCACTACTACGTCAAAGTACCCCATTGTCAGTGGGTCCTACACTATCCATAAAAAGAAGGATGTATCAAGCCTCTCTAAACCATTGGAGCTACTTACTCCTTACTGGGAGAGATGTGCAACTGCACTATAAGGGACTCCTCCTATACCTGCTTACTAGTGGGCACTGATGCAGTACAGGTGTGGGAGGGTGGGGTGCTCAACCCCGGAAGTCTGGTCAGACCGAATACATAACAAACAAAGAGCTGGGGGGGGGGGAGGGTGGGCACAATATGGCCATATGATGGGAACAAATCCCCATTTTTATTTGATTGCCTTTATATTTGATAGTCATTTCTTTTGCATGTGTGCGCTATTCTGAGAGATGAGCAACACAGCAAACAAAAGCTAACAGACACAAATTTGGCTCAGTTTGCACCTCAAATAGCTTTCTGAAGGACTTAACACCTGAAGCTGGCGTCAGCGTAGGCCTAATCATCCGCCTAGTAAACTTTAGAAAATGTGTGAACAGAAGACCAGGTGATAGGTTTGCAAATTCAGAAAACAGTTGCTTGGTGCCTAAAAGCCCAAGAGATACTCACCGATCTAGTAAAGTGCATGTTGACAGGAAAAGCTAGAACTTTGTCCCTACTCAAATTCTTCTTGGGATTAACAATGAGCTGTCTCAGCCATTGAGAATTGGTGGAAAGAGAAGCTGGTTCCCCGATCATAAATTGCAAGAAAGAGGTCAGTCTTCCCAATTAAAGCAGTGTCTGAGAGTAAAGCCTCGTACACACGCAACGATTATCGGCCGACTGATCGGCCGTCTTTTTTGTCCAGTGTTGTTGTGTTGGTTGAAATGTGCTCTAGACTGCACACGAATTTTCTCGGCCAACAAAAACCAACTTCAGAAGTGATGTCATGTGATGGTTTACTTTCCGTGTGTTTTTTCATCTCTGAGCATGCCCAGTCTTGCTCATCTGAATTTTGTCTGCCGAAATCTGTACTGACTGACGGAAAATCGTCCGTTGTGTTGACGGCCAACAAAAATTTTATAGCATGCACACCAGATTTTGTTCGGCCGAAAAGTTGGAGTCGGTTGTCGGAAGTATCATACTAACAAGCCAAAAATTCACGGCCAACAATCGTTGCGTGTGTACGAGGCATTAGGCTCAAACAGAATAAGCTACATTCAGACAGCAAAGGTAAATTTCATTCTCATGAACTGGAGTCAGACAAGGAGATGGAGAAACAATGTCCTGTTTGGGGTTAAATGTCAAACCCAACATAGGGAGGAAGAAGGATCTAGGTCTCAGTATTAACGTATCCTTATGTAAGACCAAAAAGGGTTCTTTGTAACTTAAAGCCACCAGCTCAGACACACCAGAGATGATGGCGGCAAGGAGTACAACCTTATAATTTTGAGCAGAAAGGAGAACATGTCTAATAAATAGGCTCAAAAGCAAGTCTTTGAAGCGAACCAAACTGAACCTACAGGTCACAGAACGCTGTACAGGAGGAGACCCCTAGGAGATGCAAATTTACACAATACAAATATTTTGACCAAGTAATACGAGGCTCGTGGTGGTTGACCTAAGATTGCAAGAGCTGATATTTGTCCCTTATTGGTATTCAGGGCCAAATGTGGATCCAGGCCAGATTGCAAAAAGGTTCAGGTATTTCCTGGAGTGAAACTTTCTTTCCTCACATCAGGCAAAGTTAGCATTTCATGCATAAAGGTAAACTAAAGAGAGATTAGAAACATGGTAATTACTGACTCAGAAAGACCCTGTCTCCTAAGACCTGGAATTCAACAGCCAAATCATTAAATCCGTGAAACGGGATGGTAAACTAGACCTAGAAATAGGAGATCTAGTTGATCCAAAAGAGCCTACGGGTTTTTTTGCCAGCAGCTTAATCAGGTTAGAATGCCACATACACCTGGGCCAGTGGCGGTTCTACATTAAATTGCTCCCCGGGCAAGACTCCCTCCTGGTGCCCCCCCCCCCAAAAAAAAATAACATGACAACATAACAAGAAATGCAGAGTGCCACAGCATTGCCTCCAATAAATGCAGAGTGCCACAGCATTGCCCCCAATAAATGCAGAGTGCCACAGCAATGCCCCCAATAATGCAGAGTGCCACAGCAATGCCCCCAATAAATGCAGAGTGCCACAGCATTGCCCCCAATAATACAGAGTGCCACAGCATTGCCCCCAATAAATGCAGAGTGCCACAGCAATGCCCCCAATAAATGCAGAGTGCCACAGCAATGCCCCCAATAAATGCAGAGTGCCACAGCAATGCCCCCAATAAATGCAGAGTGCCACAGCATTGCCCCCAATAAATGCAGAGTGCCACAGCAATGCCCCCAATAAATGCAGAGTGCCACAGCATTGCCCCCAATAAATGCAGAGTGCCACAGCATTGCCCCCAATAAATGCAGAGTGCTACAGCATTGCCCCCAATAAATGCAGAGTGCCACAGCAATGCCCCCAATAAATGCAGTGCCACAGCATTGCCCCCAATAAATGCAGAGTGCTACAGCAATGCCCCCAATAAATGCAGAGTGCCACAGCATTGCCCCCAATAAATGCAGAGTGCTACAGCAATGCCCCCAATAAATGCAGAGTGCCACAGCATTGCCCCCAATAAATGCAGAGTGCTACAGCAATGCCCCCAATAAATGCAGAGTGCCACAGCAATGCCCCCAATAAATGCAGAGTGCCACAGCATTGCCCCCTTTCAATGTAGAGATGCCAGCGTGCCACCTTTCAATGCAGAGCGCCAGCGTTCCCCCCGTGAGACCCGTCCGTGCACTTACTTCACTTCTCTTCAGTTCAGTCCCTGGATTCCCCGCGTCTCCTCAGTCCTCCCGCGGTGTCTCTTCCTCGGCCAATGGCGTGGGGTTTGCCTTTCGGCCAATCAGGAAGCGGGAGGACCCGCTCCCTGATTGGCCAGGAGGAGGATCAGTGTGACAATAGCGAATTTTCATTCGCTATTGTCACACAATGGGCAGGCTCAGGGGGGAACAATGCTCTGCGCCTCGGCTGCCACAGTGAAATTATTCAAAGTTCCTTGGGCGGCCCGGTACCATTTGATCCACGGACCGGTACCGGTCCGCGGCCCGGGGGTTGGGGAACACTGTCATGCCGCCCCCCACGTGTCATGAAAAAATGCCGCCCCGGGCGGCTTCCCCGTTCGCCCATGCCTAAAACCGCCACTGACCTGGGCTATAAGTATCAAGCTAATGCCTTCCATTTCAATCCTTTGGAGAAAAAAGGGGCAGGAGGAAGGGAGTAGGTCAGGTTGTACTGATTCCGCTGAGTCATCAGAGCATAAGCTGCTTCAACTTAGTTTGTTGTTGAGCCTGGAGGCCAAAAGGTCTAAATCCAGAATCCTGCACCTGTGACACAAGTCCTGAAACATTTCCACATGTAGGGGCCGTTTCCCACAGTCCAGGCACTGCTTGCCAATTGCCCCCGCAGTTCTGCCTAAGCTAGACACTTTTCAACTTCTCTTGATGCAACAAGACTATTTGTTCCTTCTCCATAAATGATGTACACCACTGCCATGGAGAGCTCAAGAAGGTCCTGAGTAGGGATGAGCTGACCTGCTCTGGGTTTGGTTCGAGCAGGGTCAAACCCCATTGAAATAAATAGAAGCCAATTCTGCCAAATCAATATTTTCTGGGCAAAGAGGCAAAGGGTTATAAAAAAGGTAGTATGAGGGGTGATCACTGCCCTGGGGAATGCAAATGTAAACAAATCCCCCCAAATGTAAAAAAAAATTCTATTCAGCCAGGAGCTGAGAATTGTTAAAGGACTAACATTTACAAGGAAAAAAAAAAAAAGTTTTGAGTTTTAAGTTGCCAGAAAATTACATTTCTCTGATGACTTCTTTAGCCACTTCAATACCGGCCACTTTCACCCCCTTCCTGCCCAGGCCAATTTTCAGCTTTCAGCGCTGTCACACTTTGAATGGTAATTGAGCGATCATGCTACACTGTACCCATATGAAATGTTTATAATTTCTTTCACACAAATAGAGCTTTCTTTTGGTGTTATCACCGCTGGGTTTTTTATTTCTTACTAAAAAAAAAAAAAGAAAAAAGACAGAAAATTTTGATAAAAAAAAAAACTTTTTTATTATTTTCTGTCAGTAAATTTTGAAAATAAGTATTTTTTCTCCTTCACTGATGTGCGCTGATAGGCTGCACTGATGGGCACTGATGAGGTGGCACTGATGTGCACTGATGAGGCGGCACTGATGTGCGCTGATAGGCTGCACTGATGGGCACTGATGAGGTGGCACTGATGTGCACTGATGAGGCGGCACTGATGTGCGCTGATAGGCTGCACTGATGGGCACTGATGAGGTGGCACTGATGTGCACTGATGAGGCGGCACTGATGTGCGCTGATAGGCTGCACTGATGGGCACTGATGAGGTGGCACTGATGTGCACTGATGAGGCAGCACTGATGTGCACTGATGAGGAGGCGCTGATGTGCACTGATAGGCTGCACTGATGGGCATTGATGAGGTGGCAGTGCTGAGGAGGTACTAATATGCCGCACTGATGGGCACTAATAGGTGGCACTGATAGGCGGCACTGATGAGCACCGATGGGCACTGAAAGGCGGCACTGATGGGCACTGAGAGGTGGCACTGATGGGCACTGAGAGGCGTCACTGTATGGGGGAGGTGCACATATAGAGTATAGCTGTGCTGGACGAGAAGGGCACATATACAGTATAGCTGTGCTGGGCTTTGACTGGAGACTCCCATAGGAGAAGGAAGCTGAACACAGGAGGGGGCGGGGTACTGTCAGTGTAGCTGGAAGTGCTCTGGGGTCTCAGCTCACTGTCTACAATGATCATAGTACAGGAAGCCACGCTAAGTCTACGTTTCCACTAGTGCGACTTGTCATGCGACTTTGGACACACAAAGTCACATGAAAAGTCACAGCCCATTGAATTCAATGGCACCCATTCCCATCTTTGCGACTTTGAAAAGGATCCTGCACTACTTTGTTGCAACTTTGGATGCGACTTTGATCCAAAAAGTGTAAAGTTGGATCAAAGTCGCATCAAAGACGCACAATAAATTGCAATAGTGGAAACATAGACTAAAGCTCCGTTTACACTAGTGTGAATTGTAATGTGACTTTGGACACACAAAGTCGAATGACAAGTCACAGCCCAATGATTTCAATGGCACCCATTCCCGTCTATGCAACTTTGAAAATCAACGACCTTGAAAAGGTACCTGCACTACTTTGATGCAACTTTTGATGCGACTTTGATCCAGAGAGTGTAAAGTTGGATCAAAGCTACACTCAGAGTTGCATCAAAGTCGCACTCTAGCCTAGTGGCTACAACTCCACTAGTGCAATTCTTAAATTGTGTGATTTAGAGTGAGATTTTGAGTGCAGCTTTGATCCAACTTTGCACTCTTTGGATCAAAGTCGCATCAAAGTAGTGTAGGCACCTTTTCAAAGTCGCTGATTTTCAAAGTGGCATAGATGGGAACGGGTGCCATTGAAATTAAATGACAAGTCGCACTAGTGGAAACGGAGCCTAAAACTCTTTACTCACATGTAATGAGCGATAGAAATGGATCTGTTATCTTCTAAACTTTCAAAAATGTTCCTTTGTACCTTATTTCTTTCATATATTCGCAGGTCACGTGACCTCCCCCCTGTCTCCCTCTCTCTCTCTCTCCCCCTCTCCCTCGCTCTCTCTCTCTCAGGAGAAGCTGTAAAGCCCCGTACACACGTACCGATTGTCGGCCGTAAATATTCGGCCAACGTCCGATCGGCCGATTGTCGGCTTGTTAGTATGATGCTTCCGACAACCGACTGCGACTTTTCGGCCAAACAAAATCTGGTGTGCAGGCTATAAAATTTTTGTAGGCCAACAAAGAACGGCCGATTGTTCCTCAGTCAGTACAGATTTCGGCCGACAAAAAGCAGATGAGCAAGACTGGGCATGCTCAGAGAAGAAAAAACACACGGAAAGTAAACCAGCACATGACATCACTTCTGAAGTTGGTTGTTGTTGGCCGACAAAATTCGTGTGCAGTCTAGAGCACATTTCAACCAACACGACAGCACTGGACAAAACACGGCCGATCGTTCGACCGACAATCGGTACGTGTGTACGGGCCTTTAGCTTAAACAAGGCTATGAAGACAGGAGATCATGTTCTGTGAAGGATAGGAGGGATGGGGGCGGGGCTGGGCAGGTCTAGGCATGTCTGTTTAAGAAAGACCAACAACCTTTTCAGGAAGTGAAAGACAGCTTAGCAAATTCAGATAAAGGGAGATAGCGTTGTCGGTGAAGAACAGGAAGAAGCTGTTTGTCTAGTTTAGATAAGACTTTCAAAGCTAGACAAGCAGCTATCCAGAAAATGAATAATATCAAAGATATTTTACATACTATTAATAGGAAAAAAATTCATTTTTGACTGGAGTTTCCAATTGAATAGTCTCTGTCTGGCACCAAAGTCACATGGGGTGCCACCATTTAATCGAATGCTGCCCCTTTGTGGCAAAGGAAACTATAAAGAAGCTTCCTCCTCCACCTACATTGCCACTTCGGAGAGCGCCACCTGCAGTGGAGAAAATAGACTGTACCTGCCTACACACCCATTTACCTACAATTCTGTATATTTTGATTGTCAGCAAAGTCAACAGTAAATCACCACTCTTTAGAAAGTTTTCCAAATAGGTGTAAATTGCTGTCAAGTTTCCAGGGTAAAGATGATAAAAATATCATTATATGTGGAAGACAGATGGTATAAAGGCTCCCAAACCCTGTTCAGGGATGGTTGTTCCAGTTTGATGTAGATGGAATTTTACACATGACCTGTAAACCAGTTGTGCTCTCTGTCAAAAATGTGCATTTTAATGTCCTTGTAGATGTTTGAGTCCTGAACCTCCTATGTTGGGTTAAACAGTTGTTTTGTTTCAAGTCCACATTTTGGACAGAGAGGATAACTGGCTCCCAAGTATAAAAGAGGTCATCTAAAGCCCCGTACACACGAGTCGAAATTCGGCCGGGAATTTTGGTCCGACGACCGATCTGCTGATTTTCGGCTTGTTATGGCGCTTTTCCACTGCATGGAACCGTACCGGTTTGGCACGCTTTTGTGCTTTTCCACTGCTGGTACCGCATGGTATAGGGTCGGAACGGTTCGGTACGGTACGTTATAGGTTTGCTTTTCCACTGCATGGAACCGAACGGTACAGTACGGTACGGTACGGCTCTGAAAAAACAGTACCTACTCGATTGTGGTTCCAACAGGTACCGAACTGGTACCATATCCCACAATCCTTTGCATGCAGTCACTACTAGCCACTGATTGGTCAGAGAATCCCACCCACCCCGTTGTTATCCCACCCACTTAACTTTAGTACTACTTTAGTGGAAAAGCAAACCTATACCGTACCGTACCCAACCGTTCCGACACTATACCATGCGGTACCAGCAGTGGAAAAGCAAACCGGGCCAAGCAGGGCCGAGTAGAGCCGAGCCGGTACGAGCCGGTACTTGCAGTGGAAAAGTGCCATTAGTATGGTGCTTCCGACAACCGACTCTGACTTTTCGGCCAAAAAAATCCTGGTGTGCAGGCTATATCATTTTTGTTGACCATCAAAACACGTCCGATTTTCGTCTCATTAGTAGAGATTTCAATGGGGAAAAATCTTATGAGCAAGACTAGGCATGCTCAGAGATGAAAGAACACATAGAAAGCAATCCAACAAATGACATCACTTCTGAAGTAGAATTCTGTCGTACGGGAAAATTCGTGTGCAGTCTAGAGCACATTCCAACCAACAGACACCACTCTGGACAAAAGAAGGGGACCGGTCGGCGGAAATTTGTTGCGTGTGTACGAGGCTTAAGTCAAACTAGAGCAACTATCTCTAAACAGAGGTAGTGGCCTTTAACACCATCTGTCACCAACATATAATTTTAATCTTAAACCTGAATATCTGACAACAATTCACAACTGCAGCCATGTAACTTGTACAACAATCACCTGCCTCAGACTTTATGCCACCTTGGTGATTGGACCTCCTATCATGTTCTTGTACAATTAACATGTAGGCAGGTGCAGTCTACTTTCCCCACTGTAGGTGCCGTTCGTCCACATCGGTACTGCAGATGGAGAGGAAGTCAAGAGCAACATAGTTCCTCTTACTTTCCTGGGTCACTGGAGAAACTATTCGATTGGATACTGCTGCCCCACTTGACCCTGGCAGCCATCTTGAGTCAGGCAGAACCTATTTAAGGCCCTGGATCCCAGGCTTGGTGCACATTTGCAAATGGATAGAGTAGGGACAGGTACCCTATCTGTTTGGGACAGAACTAGTGGAAGGGAAAGTTTCCTGATGAGGAGAGAATGCAGAGGGATCACAACTTCTCTGGACATCTTCCAGCTTGGGCACGAGTTTGCCAGGCTGTCTTCTGCCCCTCCTAAAAGGTGCTGTTATTTCACCTGGGACCTGCTCTCTACACCAGTGTTTCTCAACTCCAGGCCTCAGGGCACACTAACAGGCCAGGTTTGCAAGAAAACTGAAATACATCCCAGGTGATGTAATTTACTGCTCAGTGATTGCAGTATTCTAGTCTGCATCTCCCCAAGGTAATACTTAAAATATGGCCTGTTAGAGTGCCCTGAGGCCCGGAGTTGAGAAACACTGCTCTACACATTGTTGGAATCTGTAAATGTTCCCAGTTGTGCTGGCTTTCCCCGGGATTTACTGTGAGCTAAAATGATTAGCCCCCAAAGATAGTAGGACTTTATAGGCATCCACTGGTTAATCTCATAAAAAAATGTACAATCCTAATGGTGTAAATACATACAAAATTTATTGGTATAAAAATACATAAAAACCATCACAAAGAGGACTATGCACGACAGTGCAACTGCATGCTCCTGAACCAGAAGAACCCCGTATATGGTCCGACGGATAGCAGGGTCTGTGTTTGAGGACCATAAAGATGACCGACCGTCTATGCCTGGATCAAAAGGGTTCTAATGTGCAAACATACCCAAGGAATCACTACGCGTTTTGCTATACAGCTTCTTCAGGGAATCCCATTGGAGTTATTATACAGGAACAAGGCGCACTAAACAATCTCCTGAGAGGGGGGCTTCAGAATTGCAATAACAATGGAGTTGTTCCAGCCAGAACTAACACTACGTATCTCTTCTTCCTATCATGGAGTCACAGCTCCTGAGGATGCCGATCTGGTCACTTTGATAGAGCCCCTCCGGCGGGGAGACGGTGGAGATGTTGTCATCATCATAAAACATTTCATGACACCATGGTAATTTGATCAAGGTGACTAAGCTACAAATATGGCTTTAAAGCGGAGTTCCGGGCACAAAATCAACCTTTTTTTTTTGTGCCCGTCCGCTTGGTTTCCTTCATCTGGAAAGGAATTGGATAGTTAGGCATTTTTTTTTTCACTCACCTTGTAATTGTAGATTGGAAATACTCACCTATTCTCTACTTCCTCCCTCTGTGCCGCGGCTCCGCCATCACTTCCTGTCTTGCGATGATTCCTGGGAGCTGAACGTCATCGCTCCCAGGAATCAATGCGACGGCACCGGCCCCGCTCGTCACTTCCGGGGCGACAGAAGCTGTGGAGGAATGCGGCGCCGCACAGGAAGTGACGAGGGGGCCGGTGCAGGCGCATTCTGGGAGAAGAAGACGCGGAAGAGGACGCAGAAGAGGATCGCGCCGGCTTCAGCTGCCCACAACAGAGATGGCAACGCTGGAGAAGAAATTTTAAAAGTGAGTATTTCTTCTTGTAGGTAAGTGCGAACCGGGACAGATCAGAGGCTAGCCATTGTGGAATGTATTAGCCCTGACTGTCCCGGGGGTATGTTCACTGAAAAAAAGTTTTCGTGCCCGTAACTCCGCTTTAAATACTGGCTAAATGCGACTACTACTATTAATTTATGTAACAGCCAAATCTTCCAGGTAGACAGGAACAGAGACAGGAATTATACCAGGAAAAGAATAAAGCCAGGAAATATGCATTAAATATGAAAATGTTGAGGTAGATCATACCATACAGTACATTATACAATTTTTTAATTCAATTTCATTTAGATTTACCTTCAATTATGTACTGCAAGGGCCTGCCTGATTGCATAGAAGTATAACGTGTTTAGGTTTGACCTCATATTTTATGGTTGTGGTAACTCTAAAGGAAAATTATATAATGTATAGCCAGCCTTAAACCACCAATCTCCACTAACATATAATTTTTCGGTGGACTCATTCTTTAAAGCCCAACAGAACTTTCAGTTTTAAATACATTGCAGGTGCATTAAATCAAAAGGTGTGCAAAATACTACAGTTCATGCAGCCTGTCCCCTGCCAGCGTGTTGCAGAGAAATACCCTTGTTCCTGTGAAATCAATGGTCTCTCTGCAGAGGTCCAACATGCCTCCTGTTGGCTCAGAGCTAGGGCTCCCTAATCAGTTGGGAGTGAGAGCTTTGCTGATTGCAGATATATAGATCAGAATTAACTGTAGGTATTTGAGACCTCTACAGAGAGACCACTGCTTCCACGCATAGAGAAAGGGTCCTTCTCTACAGTGTGGGGACAGGTCTACAGGGGGCAGACTTTGGTTACTTTCTAAAGAAAGTTAACATTATGTCAAGGTCTTAATGAAGGGATGTATTTAGTTGATTTAAATGGAAAGTTCACTAGGACTTTACATTTTAAGGAAAATTGTAATCCACCACCTATCCCATTCTACTACTCTGCTGAAGACCTGCGATCCAGTGCTGTAGTCTGCGACCAACCTATCCATTCATCATGGTGACATCACGCTATTTCAGTCTTCTGGAGACTGATAGAGCCCTGCTTCTGGACAGCCAAGAGAGAGTGTCCTGGTCACCTGAAGAAGGATCTTCTGTGCCATATGACTAAAGATTTAGGAGGATATTTCACCTTGTGGCATTGAGAGCAACCATCTTCAACCTGAGTGGAGACAGATTTTTTCCGTACTTGGAAGGCTCCTACACTACCCTAGGGTGACTGCAACCTAAACAGTTGTAAGTAATTTCCCCATTTTCTTCTTTTTCCCCCCAAAACTGTTAAACAGCTATTGAGCAAATTATTATTTTTTTGAACCAAATAATAACACTATAAGGGCTCTTCTGCCTTTCTCTTTTATTTTTCAGTGGACAACTGGCCAGTAGTGTAGTATAGGGATCGACTGATTATCTACAAAGCTGATATATCGAGGGCCGATCTGCACTTTCCCCGATATATTGGAATCAGCCCCTGAGGTTACCGATATGGCCGATATTTCAGGGAAAGTCCTGCACCGGAGTGATGCCTGCAGTTAGAGGCATCACCCCGGTACCGGCGTCCATAGCCAACGGTCGGGTGTCTTGAAATGACAACCATTGCGGGTGAGAAGCCACTCGGCTATCATTACAAGGAGCGGTAGGGGACGTCCCATATCCCTCCTGCCGCCTTCCGCGTCTCGTCCGGGTCTCTCGTCCCACCTGGAGACCCGGGCATCCTATCTTCACTGCCGCCGAAGACCCGATTAAAGCTGCATTCGGCTCTGATCGGGTCTCCATGTAAAAACCCGGGTACTTAGCACCAAATTCAAAAAAATGACAGCATTCAAAACAGCCAAACTTGCCGTTTTGAATGCTTTTAAGTGCAGAGGAGGGGTTTGGGGGTCTAAAAGACCCCCGGATCCCTCCACAACAGTGATATGTAAGAAATACTGCGCTAACCTTAAGTGAATTGTGAAGACTTAATAAAGTGCTTTAGTGATTTGAAATGCTGCGATAGCTCGCATACATCAAAACATAAAAAAGTGCATATAAATGTGCATAAATAATCCCAGTACAATGTGATTATAACAATAAAAATATACAATAAAATTAAATTAATTCAATGAAATTCCATAAAAATTGCTGATTAAAACATGCTATGAACCATATGCAGTAATACAAAGTGATAGTGAATTGCTTCAATAAAAGTCCGTGATACTGCTTAACCACTTTAGCCCCGCTCACATGGAGGCTACTGCGGCAAAGTGCCGCGATCCCGTCCAGCGACGTAGACCTACGTCGCTGGACTCCGCCCCTTGTGGGCGGCGCTCGCACGCCGCAGGAGGCTCGCTCCTGCTGTGTTCATTCACAGCGGGAGTCGGGCCAGGGGAGGAGCAGCGGCGATTGCCGCTGCTCTGCCCCGATCGTCGGGGATCTAGTCTGGAGATCCGCCCGCTGTGTGTAAACACAGCGGGCGGATCTCCATAGTGACAGGGACTGACAGATCGGAGTGTTCAGCATAGCTGGACATCCGATCTGTCCTTCTGTCACACAGTCACCTCCCCCCCCCCCCACACGTCAGTAAGCACCAGGCATACATTAACCCCTCCCTCTCCAATAAAATTAACCCCTTCCCTGCCAGTGTCATTTTTACAGTAACAGTGCATATTTATAGCACTGATTACTGCAGTAATGTCACTGGTCCCCAAAAGTGTCAAAAATGTCAGTCAAGGGTCCGATCTGTCCGCTGCAAAATCGCAGATCGCCGCCATTACGCATTAAAAAAAAACCCACCAAAAATGACAGAAATCTTTCCCTTAGTTAGTAAACGCAATAACTTTTGCGCAAACCAATCAAAATACGCTTATTGCGATTTTTTTTACTAAACATAGGTAGCATAAAACAAATTGGCCAAAAATTTAAAAAAAATTTGATTTTTACATTTTTTTGGGGGGGAATTTCATATAAAAAAATGTGAAAAATATTGTTATTTTTTCAAAATAAACGCTCTTTTTTTGTTTATAGCGCAAAAAGGAAAAATCGTACAGGTGATCAAATACCACCAAAAGAAAGCTCTGTTTGTGGAAAAAAAAAGGACGTAAATTTCGTTTGGGTACGGCATCGCACGACCGCGCAATTGTCAGTTAAAGTCGCACAGCGCCGAATCGCAAAAAGTGGCCTGGACGGAAGACAGCAAAATCCTCCGGTGGTAAAGTGGTTAAAAAAGAAGAAAAAAGTGCAATGGTGCTATAAAGTCTTATAGGTGCAAATAATGCTGGTATAGTGATGTCTGCGACCCCCCTCTCCACCGCAAAGTGATAGTTGGTAAGGTAGCTCACTTACCAGATGGCGTGGATTCCTGTGGCGTACGCCAACAGGAATCAGACTGCGCTTGTACACCGCTCCAACTTTGGTGGATGAATGGAATCCTTGAAGTGCTGGTATAAGCTCAGGATGAAAGAAAAAAGAAGCTCCTCATCGTGTAGAAGGTTAACAACCTTTATTTGTACACTTCACACGAACATCCATGTTATAAAACTTCCATAAAAAAAACTTCCATAAAACTCTGCAGTGATAAAAAAAACTGTAACTCAAAAACATCAAACGATAAGTGTCACGGCAAACTATGCAAGTGCAAACCGTTGCAAAAACAATTCAAAGTCCTCGCTCCAGCCACTTCTGAGTGAACAGAGTAAACTCTCCACAACAGTACCTGTAAAAAAAAAAAAATATTTAAATGTCCGAAAATATCGGCAGATAATGGCCAATACCGATTTGCAAAGACCAAAATATCGGTATCAGTATCCGCAATAAAAAAAAAACAATATTGGTCGATCACTAGTGTAGTACCTAACCCCCTCGGACCTTGATTGGACACTGCATCCTAAATCCTATTCACGTATTGGCTGCAAGCATCACCCTAATCTGGGTTTTTTTTTTTAGTTCTTTCATTTACTGTGCAGTTCACAGCAGCCTTGGCTCAGAGGCAGTCCAATTAACCACTTGGCCACTGCTCACATTGCTGCTACTGCAGCAATGTGGCTCGTTATCGTCCAGCGACGTAGACCTACGTCACTGGACTCCTCCCCCTGTAGGCGCGCTCCCGCTGTTTTCAGTCACAGCGGGAGTCGGGCCAGGGGAGGATCGGCGGCGATCGCCGCCGCTCTTCCCCGATCGTTGGGGAATTGAGTGAGGAGATCCGCCCGCTTGTGTAAACAGAGCGGGCGGATCTCCTAAGTGATAGGCAGGGACAGATAGCATGGTTCAGCATAGCTGAACATCCGATCTGTCCCTGACTCACTCAGTCACGTTAGTAAGCACCAGGCATACATTAACCCCTCCCTCTCCAATAAAATTAACCCCTTCCCTGCCAGTGTCATTTTTTACAGTAACAGTGCATATATATAGCAGTGATTACTGCAGTAATGTCAATGGTACCCCCAAAAGTGTCAAAAATGTCAGTCAAGGGTCCGATCTGTCCGCTGCAATGTCGCAGTACCGCAAAAAAAAATCGCAGATCGCCGCCATTACGCTTTAAAAAAAACCACCAAAAATGACAGAAATCATTCCCTTAGTTAGTAAACGCAATAACTTTTGCGCAAACCAATCAAAATACGCTTATCGTGATTTTTTTTAGCAACCATAGGTAGCAGAAAACAAATTGGCCAAAAATTTTAAAAAAATTTGATTTTTACATTTTTTGGGGGGAATTTCGTATAAAAAAATGTTAAAAATATTGTTATTTTTTCAAAATAAACGCTCTTTTTTTGCTTATAGCGCAAAAAGTAACAATCGCACAGGTGATCAAATACCACCAAAAGAAAGCTCTATTTGTGGGACAAAAAGGACGTAAATTTAGTTTGGGTATGGCGTCGCACGACCGCGCAATTTTTAGTTAAATTCGCACAGCGCAGAATCGCAAAAAGTGGCCTGGACGTAAGACAGCAAAATCCTCCGGTGGTAAAGTGGTTAACCACTTACCGCATACTAACGTATATATATATACGTCAGCAGATTTTGCGTGGTTGTACCGGGATGATGCCTCTAGCTAGAGACACCATCCTGGTACCGTGGTTTAGAGCCGACGATCGGCTTTCCGTTGGTAACGACCGATGCGGCTCGGGAGCTGCTCGATCATTACCCGGGTGAGCGGAAGGGGACGTCCTCCCCCTTCCCGCCACCTTCCATGACTTTGCTCGGGGCTCCCGTCCCACCGGGAGCACCGAGCACCCAGCGGGCATGTCCACCGGCTGGAAGGAGGCCCGATCAAAGCGGAAACGGCTTCGATCGGGTCTCCGATGACGTAACACGGAGGCGACGTCCATGACGTCATTTCCGGGTTACTGTGCTGCAAATGCGGCAAATGTAAAAAACGGCTGTATGCAAAAACGCCGTTTTCGGCGTTTTGCATACATGGAAGTGTAGTGGAGGGGTCTAGGGTCTTTTAGACCCTGGATCCCTCCATAAAGAGTACCTGTCACTACATATTGGTGTCACAAGGGATGTTTACATTGCTTGTGACAGCAATAAAAGTGATCAGATTTTTTAAAAAAAAAAAACTGTAATAAAGTTAAAAAAAATAAAATAAATAGAAAAAAAAATAAAAATTTAGCGGCCCCCGTCACCGTTAGCTCGCGCACAAAAAAAAACGTATACGGAAGTCGAGCCGCGAATGAAATCGCTGTTCAAACCACACATGTGAGGTATCGCCGCGATCGCCAGAGCGTGGACAATAATTAAAAAAAAAGAGCTACACTCTAACTCTAAACTGGTAACCGTTAAATAAATTTAAAGTGTTGCCTATTGAGATCTCTATTGACCGTAGTTTGTCGCCATCCCACGGGGGGGCGCAATTTTAAACCGTAACATGTTCGGTATCTATTTATTCGGTGTGACATCTTTCACAATATAAAAAAAATGGGCTAACTTTACTGTTTAGTATTTTTTAAATGCAGTGAAATATGATTTTTCAAAATTTTTCCCAAAAAATAGAAACATAGAAACATAGAAACATAGAATGTGTCGGCAGATAAGAACCATTTGGCCCATCTAGTCTGCCCAATATATCTGAATCCTATGAATAGTCCCTGGCCCTATCTTGTATGAAGGATAGCCTTATGCCTATCCCATGCATGCTTAAACTCCTTCACTGTATTTGCAGCTACCACTTCTGCAGGAAGGTTATTCCATGCATCCACTACTCTCTCAGTAAAGTAATACTTCCTCATATTACTTTTAAACCTTTGCCCCTCTAATTTAAAACTGTGTCCTCTTGTGGTAGTTTTTCTTCTTTTAAATATGCTCTCCTCCTTTACCGAGTTGATTCCCTTTATGTATTTAAAAGTTTCTATCATATCCCCTCTGTCTCTTCTTTCTTCCAAGCTATACATGTTAAGGTCCTTTAACCTTTCCTGGTAAGTTTTTTCCTGCAATCCGTGTACTAGTTTAGTAGCTCTTCTCTGAACTCTCTCTAGAGTATCTATATCCTTCTGGAGATATGGCCTCCAGTACTGCGCACAATACTCCAAGTGAGGTCTCACCAGTGTTCTGTACAGCGGCATAAGCACTTCTCTCTTTCTACTGCTTATACCTCTCCCTACACTGTACACATCCAAGCATTCTGCTGGCATTTCGTGCTGCTCTATTACATTGTCTTCCCACCTTTAAGTCTTCTGAAATAATTACTCCTAAATCCCTTTCCTCAGATACTGAGGTCAGGACTGTGTCAAATATTCTATATTCTGCCCTTGGGTTTTTACGCCCCAGGTGCATTATCTTGCACTTATCCACATTAAATTTCAGTTGCCAGAGTTCTGACCATTCTTCTAGTTTTCCTAAATCCTTTTCCATTTGGCGTTTCCCTCCAGGAACATCAACCCTGTTACATATCTTTGTGTCATTAGCAAAAAGACAAACCTTACCATCGAGGCCTTTTGTAATATCACTTATGAAGATATTAAACAAAATTGGTCCCAGTACAGATCCCTGAGGTACCCCACTGGTAACATGACCTTGTTCTGAATGTTCTCCATTGACTACATCCCTCTGTTGTCTGTCACTCAGCCACTGCCTAATCCACTCAACAATATGGGAGTCCATGCTCAATGACTGCAGTTTATTGATAAGTCTTCTATGTGGGACAGTGTCAAAAGCCTTACTAAAATCTAGATATGCAATGTCTACTGCACTTCCACCGTCTATTATTTTAGTCACCCAGTCAAAAAAA
This sequence comes from Pelophylax lessonae, assembly GCF_965119305.1. NCBI lineage: Eukaryota > Metazoa > Chordata > Amphibia > Anura > Ranidae > Pelophylax > Pelophylax lessonae. Next base: position 539,160,641 of record NC_138772.1, on the reverse strand, counting down.
TCTATAAGATTTGTTTGACATGATCTCCCTGAAGTAAATCCATGTTGTTTTTTATCTTGCAATCCATGGGATTTAAGATGTTCCACAATCCTATCCTTTAATAGGGTTTCCATTAATTTGCCTACTATTGATGTCAGACTCACTGGTCTATAGTTGCTCGATTCCTCCCTACTACCTTTCTTGTGAATGGGCACGACATTTGCCAATTTCCAATCTTCCGGGACGACTCCCGTTACTAATGATTGGTTAAATAAATCTGTTAATGGTTTTGCCAGCTCACCACTAAGCTCTTTTAATAATTTTGGGTGTATCTCATCAGGACCCTGTGACTTATTTGTCTTCACTTTAGACAGCAATCTTAGAACGTCTTCCTCTGTAAAGACACATGCATCAAACGATTCATTAGTCATCCTTTCAAGTGGAGGTCCTTCTCCTTTTTCTTCTGTAAAAACTGAACAGAAGTATTCATTAAGGCAGTCGGCTAGCCCTTTATTTTCTTCTACATACCTTCCGTCCTTTGTTTTTAATTTAGTTATTCCTTGTTTTAATTTCCTTTTTTCATTTATATATCTGAAGAATGTCTTATCCCCCTTTTTCATAGACTGAGCTAGTTTTTCTTCTGCCTGCGCTTTAGAAGTTCTTAAAACTTGCTTGGCCTCTTTCTGCCTAATCTTGTAGATTTCCTTATCTTCATTGCTCTGGGTTTTTTTTATAATTACAAAATGCTAGCTTTTTATTTTTAATGATTTGGGCCACTTCTGCTGAGTACCACAGTGGTCTCTTCCTTTTTTTGCTTTTACTGACAAGTCTAATGCAATTTTCTGTTGCCTTCAATAATGCACCTTTTAAGTAGTCCCATTTCTCCTGGACTCCATGTAATCCGTTCCAGTCTGATAAGGACTCATTTATGACAAATTTCATTTTTGAAAAGTCTGTTTTTCTAAAATCTAAAACTTTTGTTTTTGTGTGGTGTGACTCTTTCACAGTTAAAAATGGCGTTTTAAAGACCGCTGCGCAAATACCGCGTGACAAAAAATATTGCAATGACCGACATTTTATTCTCCAGAGTCTTTGCTAAAAAAATATATATAACGTTTGGGGGTTCTAAGTAGTTTTCTAGGAAAAAATACTGATTTTAACCACTTTACCACCGGAGGATTTTGCTGTCTTCCGTCCAGGCCACTTTTTGCGATTCGGCGCTGTGCGACTTCAACTGACAATTGCGCGGTCATGCGACGCCGTACCCAAACGAAATTTACGTCCTTTTTTTCCCATAAACAGAGCTTTCTTTTGGTGGTATTTGATCACCTGTGCGATTTTTACTTTTTGCGCTATAAACAAAAAAAGAGCGTTTATTTTGAAAAAATAACAATATTTTTAAAAATTTTTTATATGAAATTCCCCCCAAAAAAGATGTAAAAAACAATTTTTTTAAAAAATTTTCTGCCAATTTGTTTTCTGCTACCTATGTTTGGTAAAAAAAAATCGCAATAAGCGTATTTTGATTGGTTTGCGCAAAAGTTATTGCGTTTACTAACAAAGGGAAAGATTTCTGTCATTTTTGGTGGTTTTTTTTTTAACGCGTAATGGCGGCGATCTGCGATTTTTTTTTGTGGGACTGCGACATTGCGGCGGACAGATCGGACCCTTGACTGACATTTTTGACACTTTTGGGGGTACCAGTGACATTACTGCAGTAATCAGTGCTATATATATGCACTGTTACTGTAAAAATGACACTGGCAGGGAAGGGGTGAATTTTATTGGAGAGGGAGGGGTTAATGTATGCCTGGTGCTTACTGACGTGTGAGTCATGGACAGATCGGATGTCCAGCTATGCTGAACAGTCCGATCTGTCACTCCCTGTCTCTATGGAGATCCGTCCGCTTGTGTTTACACAGGCGGGCGGATCTCCACACTAGATCCCCGGCGATCGGGCAGAGCAGCGGCGATCGCCGCTGCTCCTCCCCTGGCCCGACTCCCGCTATGCATGAAAACAGCGGGAGCGAGCCTCCGGCGGCGCGCAAGCGCCGCCCAGAAGGGGGAGTGTCTGACGACGTTAATACTACGTCGTCAGACGATAACGAACCACTCTGCCGCAGTAATATTACTGTGAGCAGACGTAAAGTGGTTAAACAAAAAGTGTCCGAAATAGGGCTGGGGCTTAAGAGGTTAAGAAAACTTTTGAAACTTTTTTTTTTTTTTTAATGTTGTAAACTCAGCATTGATAACAATGGATTTAGAGAAGATTCGAAGGTACATACGTAAATAGTATATACATATACGCACTAAGAAAACATCTACGTCTTTTTACCAATTTTCTGAGGTTTAGAGGTTTCACATTAAAACAGGTGCTTGACTTCATCTAGGCAAATGAAAGCATTACTTTCCGCGGGAGAAAAGTGCCGGGTTAATGACACCATTATTTTTCATTGGATCGCATTCTACGTACTTGATACAAGTTGGCCTGCGGAGACGCTAATCCACCTTTTTTCTTAACCCAACAATGCGTACGAGGAGAGTACAAGAACAAAGTGTGCGTACATTTTTTTTTTTTTGGATAATAAATGCATGCCGCTATTAACTCTCTTGTTATCGAGATCCACCTTAATGGCTGGAATGACATCCACAGCAGCTGATACTTGATGCCTTGTTTTACAATGAACACAAAGAAATTGCACTCCCATTAAGCAACGTTACTCACCTCTGGCAATAGAGACAGCTAAACGCTTAATAAACGCAACACAAAGGCTGGTAATGTTTAAACACTCTAAGCAACAAGCACCAGTCATCTGTAACCAAGGAAACCCGATGCATTTAAAACCATACAGAATGGAGCTGAGTTGTGGAGATGAGGGGTTCTTACGAAACACACAATAGAGCTTTTAACATAGACAAGAGCTGACAAACGGCTAAAGGGACAGGAATCGCTCTGCGCTCTCTAGGTTTGAGAAGTATCACTTTAATACGTAATGGAAAAGAGATGGGAATGATGCAAAGGTTAAAGTGTATGTCTGGTAAAACCATTGTTGCTGTCAACCATTGACAGGATGTATGGGGAAATCTCTGGAACGGAGTCCCAGATAGCAGGAATGACCAGGAGGGGTTCTTATACTTCACCACTCCAGAAGAGTTTTGTCTGACATATAGGTGCATCTCGAAAAAATGTGAATATCATCAAATCGTTAATTTATTTCAGTAATTAAATTCAAAAAGTGAAAAAATGTTTTATATAGATTCATTACAATCGTAGTGATATATTTTAACCACTTAAGCCCCAGCCCTATTTCGGACACTTTTTTGTTTAAAAGTTTAAAAGTTAAAATCAGTATTTTTTCCTAGAAAACTACTTAGAACCCCCAAACATTATATATATTTTTTTAGCAAAGACTCTGGAGAATAAAATGTCGGTCATTGCAAAATTTTTTGTCACTCGGTATTTGCGCAGCGGTCTTTAAAACGCCATTTTTTTGGAAAAAATTTGAAAAAATCACATTTCACTGCATTTAAAAAATACTAAACAGTAAAGTTTGCCCATTTTTTTTGTATATTGTGAAAGATGATGTCACGCCGAGTAAATAGATACCCAACATGTTACGGTTTAAAATTGCGCCCCCCCCCGTGGGATGGCGACAAACTATGGTCAATAGAGATCTCAATCTGCGACGCTTTAAATTTATTTAATGGTTTGAGTTAGAGTGTAGCTCTTTTTTTAAAATTATTGCCCACGCTCTGGCGATCGCGGCGATACCTTACAAGTGGGGTTTGAACAGCGATTTCATTCGCGGCTCGACTTGCGCATATGTTTTTTTTCGTGCGCGAGCTAACGGTGACGGGGGCGGCTAAATTATTTTTTTTTTTCCTATTTATTTTTTATTTTTTTTAAACTTTATTACAGTTTTTAAAAAAAAAAAAAAAAAAATCTGATCACTTTTATTGCTGTCACAAGCAATGTAAACATCCCTTGTGACACCAATATGTAGTGACAGGTACACTTTATGGAGGGATCGAGGGTCTAAAAGACCCTAAACCCCTCCACTACACTTCCCTGTATGCAAAACGCCGAAAACGGCATTTTTGCATACAGCCGTTTTTCAAAACTGCCGCCTTTTGCAGCACAGTAACCCGGAAGTGACGTCATGGACGCCGCCTCCGGGTTACGTCATCGGAGACCCGATCGATGCCGTTTCCGGCATTCATCGGGACTCCATCCAGCCGGCGGACGCGCCGGCTGGGTGCTCGGGGCTCCCGGTGGGACGGGAGCCCCGAGCAAAGCCATGGAAGGCGGCGGGAGGGGGGGGGGGACGTCCCCTCCCGCCCCCCCCCCCGGGTAACGATCGAGGGGCTCCCGAGCCGCATCGGTCGTTACCGACGGAAAGCCGACCGTCGGCTTCAAACCACGGTACCAGGATGATGCCTCTAGCTAGAGGCATCACCCCGGTATAACCACGCAAAATCTGCTGACGTTAATTAACGTCAGTTTGCGCTAAGTGGTTAAGCATTTCTTTCTTTTAATTTTGATGATTATGGCTTACAGCTAATGAAAACTCAAAATTCAGTATCTCAGAAAATTAGAATATCACATAAGACCAAAAAAAAAAAAAAAGGTTTTTAAAGCAGAGTTCCGGCCGCAAAATCGTTACATTAGATTTTGTGCCATCCACTTATTGTCACCTGAAAAAGAATTGGATATTCCCAAATTTTTTTTTTTTTTTTTTTTTTTTTTTACTTACCTTGTTTCAAAAGAAAATATACTCACCTTTCCTTCAACTTCCTCCCTCTGTGGCTGCGGCCCGCGCCTTCACTTTCTGTCCTGCAATGCGTCCTGGGAGCTCTTACTCATCACTCCCAGGAGGCAATGGGCAGTGACGTAGACGGTCGGCCGCTCCTCTCATCGCGTTATTGGCTAACAGGAAATGACACGATGATAGGCAGAGCCCAGCCGTCCCTATGGAAACCCTTACTATGCCGATCGCATAGTACTGGACATGCGTGAGATTTCGCGCTGCATTATCGCCCCCCTCCATCTTGAACCAGGAAGCAGGGCAAACATTTGCATACTGCGGCTTCGGGTGACCAGGACAAAGATGGCGGTGCTCAGCAAACTTTTTATAAAGTAAGATTTTATGATTGCCAATCCATTATTAAACTGTCTAAAACCAGATTAGCGGATGTATGAAGGGTGGGGATCACTCTTTGGGAAGTATTTATAAAAAAAAATGATTCTGTGGCCGGAACTCCGCTTTAATACAGAGATGTTGGCTCACTGAAAAGTATGTCCATGTACAGTATAGGATGCACTCAGTACTTGGTCGGGGCTCCTTTTGCATAAATGACTGCATCAATGCGGCGTGGCATGGAGGCGATCAGCCTGTGGCACTTCTGAGGTGTTATGGAAGCCCAGATTTCTTTGATAGTGGCCTTCAGCTCATCTGCATTGTTGGGTCTGGTGTCTCTCTTCCTCTTGACAATGCCCCACAGATTCTCTATGGGGTTTAGGCTAGGCATATTTGCTGACCAATAAACCACAGTGATAAGCTTCTAATCCACTCCCTGGTCATCTCTCGTCTCGATTACTGCAACTCCATTCTCATTGGCTTACCTTTAAAAAGACTATCCCCCTTCAGTCCATCATGAACGCTCCTGCCAGGCTCATCCACCTTGCAAACCGCTCTGTGTCTGCTACCCCTCTTTGCCAATCCCTCCCTTGGCTGCCACTCAACCAATGAATTAAATCCAAGCTACTAACCATAACCTACAAAGCCATCTATAACTTGGCGCCCAGCTACATCACTAATCTGGTCTCAAAATACCAACCAACTCATTCTCTTCGTTCCTCCCAGGACCTCCTGCTCTCTAGCTCCCTTGTAACCACTTCCCATGCTCACCTCCAGGACTTCTCCCGAGCTTCTCCCATCCTCTGGAAAGCTCTACCCCCATCTGTCCGACCAGAGGCGTAACTAGAGCCTTCAGGGCCCCGGTGCAAGAAACCATGAAGGGCCCCCTGGACCTCTGGCCGGGGCCCTTCCCTTCAAGCCAGGGGCTCTTCACACTGATCCTGGGGCCCTTTACTCTCGTTGCGGGGCCCTTTATTATGGTCCCCTTTCACAAGTTCTGCAGTGGGCCCCCTTCCTGCCATCTTGGGGGCCTCCCCATGGTGGTGGAATGCCGGGAACCGGTTGCAAGTGTGACCTTTGCGATCCTGGAAGTTCACTGGTGTCAGTAGTTTTTATTTTTCGGTATTTTAATTGTATTATTTTTTCTCATTTTATTTTATTTTTTTACAATGTCACTGACTATGACTCTGTCCATTCAGAAAAGGAAGGAGCTTGTAAAGCATACAGAGGAACCAATCTCCTCCATTTTCCTCCTGCAGCTACAGGAGAAAAAAAGAACAGTGATTTCTCAGCACAGGCCCCCTGGAGCATGGGGCCCGGTTGCAATTGCAACCCCTGTAGTTACGCCCCTGTGTCCGACTATCTCCAACTTTGACTACTTTCAGACGATCCCTGAAAACACATCTCTTCAGAGAAACCTATCTGACAACCACCTAACAACTGTGCTCTTATTTTATCCTTCAGCCCACCCCCCACAGTTATTACCTCTTGTATCTCTTGACCGTCCCTCTTAGATTGTAAGCTCTAAGGAGCAGGGCCCTCTGATTCCTACTGTATTGAAGTGTATTGTATTTGTACTGTCTACCCTCAAGTTGTAAAGCTCTGCGTAAACTGTCGGCACTATATAAATAATATATAATAATAATACCATGATCATGTGACCAGGTATTGCTAGTTTTGGCAGTGTGGGCGGTGCCAAGTCCTGCTGGAAAATGAAATCAGCATTTCCAAAAAGCTGGTCAGCAGAGGGAAGCGTGAAGTGCTCTAGAATTTCCTGCTAGAGGGCTGCGCTGACTTTGGACTTGATAAAACACAGTGGACCAACACCAGCAGATGACACGGCTCCCCAAATCATCATTGACTGTGGAAACTTCACACTGAACCTAATTCAACTTGGATTCTGTGCCTCTCCACTCCTCCTCCAGTCTCTGGGAAATTGATTTCCAAATAAAATGCAAAATGTACTTTCATCCAAAAAGAGAACTTTGGACCACTCAGCCACAGTCCAGTCCTTTTTCTCCTTAGTCCAGGTAAGACAATTCAACACAGTTCATGGCTCTTTGATGGTCACTTCATCAGGAAGGGTGCATAGAACACGAAATAGACAATAAAGGTGGCCATACAAGCAGATTTCATTTTATTCCAGCCTGCAGGTTCCTTCCATGCTTTACACGGCAGATGGAGTAATCTCCAACTATGGCTTTTGCATTCTGACAACCAGCACTGGCTGCCAGAATCCCTAGAGATGCTAGCTGCCAGAATACCGGAACAATGGCTGCATCTGATTGGATGCAGCAGCTGTTCGGCCGATAATTTTCCACCTGGAAAATGCTCATAAATCAAATGGTGGGCTCATATTATATCTTAGTGTAATTTTCCACCTGTCTCCTTCCATTTTTCAATTGAAGGATTTCTGGTGGGATAATGCCAATGGGGCCACTCATTGAAGAATGTATATAGTATAGTAATTCCCAGACAGTGCCGGATTAAACTCTGTGGAGGCCCCTGGGCATTCTAAACATTGGGGCCCCCTCTTGCAGTTTTCTGGAAGTGTCTGATGCTTGTTCTCTAGTGGGATAACATTAAAGTAAGTAGTGTGCACATCGGCCACTAGATGGAGATGACGATCACCACTGTACATTACACGTACGTAAGTTGCACCAAAATCTTTTTACAAACTGACAGCTGAAAGAAGATGAGATGATGAGACAAACCGTAATGTGAAGCTGACATCTTTAGTTCATGGACTTTAGGCTAGTATTGGGTACATTACAATATTGCATTATTTTCTCTATAGAGTCTTTCATGTAAAGTGTTTGTTCCTTTGTGTTGATATATATATATATATACAGTGCCTTGCAAAAGTATTCGGCCCCCTTGAACTTTGTGACCTTTTGCCACATTTCAGGCTTATAAAATCTTAATTTTTTGTGAAGAATCAACAACAAGTGGGACACAATCATGAAGTGGAAGGAAATTTATTGGATATTTCAAACTTTGTTAACAAATAGAAAACTGAAAAATTGGGCATGCAAAATTATTCAGCCCCCTTAAGTTAATACTTTGTAGCGCCACCTTTTGCTGCGATTACAGCTGTAGTCGCTTGGGGTATGTCTCTATCAGTTTTGCACATTGAGCGTTTGTGAATAGCAGTTTTCAGTTCTTTCCACAGATTCTCGATTGGATTCAGGTCTGGACTTTGACTTGGCCATTCTAACACCTGGATATGTTTATTTGTGAAACATTCCATTGTAGATTTTGCTTTATGTTTTGGATCATTGTCTTGTTGGAAGACAAATCTCCGTCCCAGTCTCAGGTCTTTTGCAGACTCCATCAGGTTTTCTTCCAGAATGGTCCTGTATTTGGCTCCATTCATCTTCCCATCAATTTTAACCATCTTCCCTGTCGCTGCAGAAGAAAAGCAGGCCCAAACCATGATGCTGCCACCACCATGTTTGACAGTGGGGATGGTGTGTTCAGGGTGATGAGCTGTGTTGCTTTTACGCCAAACATAACGTTTTGCATTGTTGCCAAAAAGTTTGATTTTGGTTTCATCTGACCAGAGCACCTTCTTCCACATGTTTGGTGTCTCCCAGGTGGCTTGTGGCGAACTTTTAACAACACTTTTTATGGATATCTTTAAGAAATGGCTTTCTTCTTGCCACTCTTCCATAAAGGCCAGATTTGTGCAGTATACGACTGATTGTTGTCCTATGGACAGAGTCTCCCCCCTCAGCTGTAGATCTCTGCAGTTCATCCAGAGTGATCATGGGCCTCTTGGCTGCATCTCTGATCAGTCTTCTCCTTGTATGAGCTGAAAGTTTAGAGGGACGGTCAGGTCTTCGTAGATTTGCAGTGGTCTGATACTCCTTCCATTTCAATATTATCGCTTGCACAGTGCTCCTTGGGATGTTTAAAGCTTGGGAAATCTTTTTGTATCCAAATCCGGCTTTAAACTTCTCCACAACAGTATCTCGGACCTGCCTGGTGTGTTCCTTGTTCTTCATGATGCTCTCTGCGCTTTAAACGGACCTCTGAGACTATCACAGTGCAGGTGCATTTATACGGAGACTTGATTACACACAGGTGGATTCTATTTATCATCATTAACAGTCATTTAGGTCAACATTGGATCATTCAGAGATCCTCACTGAACTTCTGGAGAGAGTTTGCTGAACTGAAAGTAAAGGGGCTGAATAATTTTGCACGCCCAATTTTTCAGTTTTTTATTTGTTAACAAAGTTTGAAATATCCAATAAATTTCGTTCCACTTCATGATTGTGTCCCACTTGTTGTTGATTCTTCACAAAAAAAAATACAGTTTTATATCTTTATGTTTGAAGCCTGAAATGTGGCAAAAGGTCGCAAAGTTCAAGGGGGGCGAATACTTTCGCAAGGCACTGTGTATATATATATATATATATATATATATATATATATATATATATATATATATATATATATATACAGTGGATACGGAAAGTATTCAGACCCCCTTAAATTTTTCACTCTTTGTTATATTGCAGCCATTTGCTAAAATCAGTTAAGTTCATTCTTCTTCCTCATGAATGTACACATAGCACCCCATACTGACATAAAAACACACAATTGTTGACATTGTTGCAGATTTATTAAAAAAGAAAAACTGAAATATCACATGGTCCTAAGTATTCAGACCCTTTGCTGTGACACTCCTATATTTAACTCAGGTGCTTTCCATTTCTTCTGATCATCCTCGAGATGGTTCTACACCTTCATTTGAGTCCAGCTGTGTTTGATTATACTGATTGGACTTGATTAGGAAAGCCACACACCTGTCTATATAAGACCTTCCAGATCACAATGCATGTCAGAGCAAATGAGAATCATGAGGTCAAAGGAACTGCCTGAAGAGCTCAGAGACAGAATTGTGGCAAGGCACAGATCTGGCCAAGGTTACAAAAAGATTTCTGCTGCACTTAAGGTTCCTAAGAGCACAGTGGCCTCCATAATCCTCAAATGGAAGACGTTTGGGACGACCAGAACCCTTCCTAGAGCTGGCCATCCGGCCAAACTGAGCTATCGGGGAAGAAGAGCCTTGGTGAGAGAGGTAAAGAAGAACCCAAAGATCGCTGTGGCTGAGCTCCAGAGATGCAGTCAGGAGATGGGAGAAAGTTGTAGAAAGTCAACCATCACTGCAGCCCTCCACCAGTCGGGGCTTTATGGCAAAGTGGCCCGACGGAAGCCTCTCCTCAGTGTAAGACACATGGAGTTTGCTAAAAAAACACCTGAAGGACTCCAAGATGGTGAGAAATAAGATTCTCTGGTCTGATGAGACCTAAATAGAACTTTTTGGCCTTAATTCTAAGCGGTATGTGTGGAGAAAAACCAGGCACTGCTCATCACCTGTCCAATACAGTCCCAACAGTGAAGCATGGTGGTGGCAGCATCATGCTGTGGGGGTGTTTTTCAGCTGCAGGGACAGGACGACTGGTTGCAATCGAGGGAAAGATGAATGCGGCTAAGTACAGGGATATCCTGGACAAAAACCTTCTCCAGAGTGCTCTGGACCTCAGACTGGGCCGAAGGTTTACCTTCCAACAAGACAATGACCCTAAGCACACAGCTAAAATAACGAAGGAGTGGCTTCACAACAACTCCGTGACTGTTCTTGAATGGCCCAGCCAGAGCCCTGACTTAAACCCAATTGAGCATCTCTGGAGAGACCTAAAAATGGCTTTCCACCAACGTTTACCATCCAACCTGACAGAACTGGAGAGGATCTGCAAGGAGGAATGGCAGAGGATCCCCAAATCCAGGTGTGAAAGACTTGTTGCATCTTTCCCAAAAAGACTACTGGCTGTATTAGATCAAAAGGGTGCTTCTACTAAATACTGAGCAAAGGGTCTGAATACTTAGGACCATGTGATATTTCAGTTTTTCTTTTTTAATAAATCTGCAACAATGTCAACAATTCTGTGTTTTTCTGTCAGTATGGGGTGCTATGTGTACATTCATGAGGAAGAAGAATGAACTGAAATGATTTTAGCAAATGGCTGCAATATAACAAAGAGTGAAAAATTTAAGGGGGTCTGAATACTTTCCATACCCACTGTATATATATATATATATATTCTATATTTTGTAAACAATTTAAGGAAGTTTCAATGATGTAATTTTTCATTCAAAATCTAATCAATATTATACTGATCTCTTGTCATGGGGGTCCTAAATGGCAATGGACTCATAAGCCTGTGCCTACCCTGCTATTTGGTAATCCACCACTGTTCCTGGATCAGGGTTTGAAGTGCAGAGACTTTGAAGACTTTTGGGTAGGAAGAAGTCTCCAACCTAGTGTGCAGCTCTCGCCCCCGCTCGTTCACGGACATTCCAGCGCGAGTGACCGGCGGCACCGATGTCCGCTGGTCACTCGCGATCTCCTGCTGGAGAGAGAGAAAGGCAGGCGGCTGATGTAAACACAGCCGCCTGTCATTCTCCCTGATCTAACTGCAGAGATCATACGATCCTGCTATGTAGGATCGTATGTCTCTGTGGTTACATGAAAAGCCACACCCCTTTACAGTTAGAAGCACGCCCCTAGGGACACATTTAACCCCTGCATCTCTAATAAAGTTAACCCCTTCTCTGCCAGTGTCATTTTTACAGTAACAGTGCATATGTATAGCACTGATTACTGTAGTAATGTCACTGGTAACACCAAAAGTGTCAAAAATGTCAGTCAGGGGTCCGATCTGTCCGCCGCAATGTTGCAGTCCCGCAAAAAAAAATCGCAGATCGCGGCCATTACTCGTTAAAAAAAAAACAACAAAAATGACAAAAATCTTTCCCTTAGTTAGTAAACGCAATAACTTTTGCGCAAAACATGCTTATTGCGATTTTATTTACCAAACATATGTAGCATGTATTGCTACATATTGGCCTAAACAAAACAAATTGGCCTAAAATGTTAAAACATTTTGATTTTTACATTTTTTTGGGAATTTCATATAAAAAAAATGTGAAAAATATTGTTATTTTTTCAAAATTGTCGCTCTTTTTTGTTTATAGCGCAAAAAGTAAAAATCGCACAGGTGATCAAAAGAAAGAAAGCTCTGTTTGTGGGGAAAAAAGGACATTAATTTCATTTGGGTACAGCGTCACATGACCGCGCAATTGTCCGTTAAAGTCACACAGTGCCGAATCGCAAAATAAGGCCTGGTCAGGAAGGGGGTAAAATCTTCCGGGGCTGAAGTGGTTAACCACTTCATCCCCGGAAGATTTTACCTCCTTAATGACCAGGCCATTTTTTGCGATTCGGCACTGCGTTGCTTTAACTAACAATTGCGCGGTCATGCGACACTGTTCCCAAATATAATTGATGTCCTTCCCCCCCCCCCCCCCCCCACAAATAGAGCTTTCTTTCTTTTGGTGGTATTTGATCACCTCTATGGTTTTTAGATTTTGCCCTATAAACAAAAAAAGAGCAACAATTTTGAAAATAAAAAAAAAAAAACAATATTTTTTACTTTCTGCTAAATAAATAAAACATTCCTTAAACTGCTAATATATATATATATATATATATATGTATTTATTTTTTATCAGTTTAGGCCAATTTGTATTAAGCTACATATTTTTGGTAAAAATCTCAAAAAACTTATATATTAATTGGTTTTCGCAAAAGTTATAGCGTTTACAAACTATGGGATAGATTTTTGGACTTTTTATTTTTTTTTGTTGACATATTGGTGTGTAAGTAGGTGCAGTCTATATTCTCCACTGCAGGTGGCACTCGACTACAGCGGCAATTCAGATGGGGGAGGAAGTTAAGAGGAACTTAGTTCCTCTATGACCCACGTGTCAAACACAAGGCCCGTGGGCTGAATACTGCCTTCCAGGCCATTTCATGTGGCCCTCGCACCTCTACTAGAGCTTCAGTAGAGCTCCAGCTCTCCTTTAGGCCTCCTCCAGACCCTGCACTTTCTGCTTCCAAGCTCTGCCCCCAGCTTCTTCCTAGCAGCAACACAAGGTAATGGGGTGCACTTTAATGTGAGAGAGGGGAGGGGGAACTCTTGAAATCTGATGTAAGGGGATTGGGATACTCTGGACATCTAGTATTACAGATACAACCGGCCCTTTGAGGGCAATCATAATGCTGATGCGGACCTTGATGAAGTTGAATTTGACACCCCTGCTCTATGGTTTCCTCGGTTACAGGAAGTCAGCTATCCGATGGGATGCTGGCATCCCATGTGACTTCAGCAACCATCTTGGGTGATGGCAGAGCCTATTTAAGGCCCTGGCTTCCTGCCTTGGTGCGCATTTCTGCAAGTGGGAACAGGATACCGTCTGAAAGGGACAGTGCTTAGCATCAGCCCAAGTGCAGGGACACGCCATCTTTCCTTGAAGCCTCCCATTTGGGTACAGATCGGCCAGGCCACATTCAGCTCCTCGAGACAGACGATGTAGGGGACTCTGGGTTCTCAATCTACTGCCTTATCACTGTTACAGCTTGTGAGTGTTCCTAGTCGGGTTGCCTTCCAGCTTGGTCTGTTGTGTATTGCTGAACTTCTATTACAATATATTCATGTTACTGCACTTGGACGCCATACATGTTATGCCCGCCGCATCATGCTGCACCTACCCACACTTGTGAGGGTTGTGTTATGTTGTTACATTGAAAGCCAATGTATTTTGGTTGGTACTCTTTGCCTTTAAATAACGCTCATAATCTCTCTCAGGAGGTTTCTCTGGGTTAAACGAAAAGGGAATTGAAATATTAGTAAGTTGAGTGTAAAATAGACTGTAAGGATGACATATGATGGGAGCTTTTCAATTAAACGCTAAGCTTCTGAGACTGATTGTGACAAAAAGTTATTATCAGCCGCTAATGCGCGTGCTTTATTAACTTTTATGAAGACAGTGATGAATGGAGGAAACATTGCGGTTCGGCAGTCAGGTTTCTTGCACAGAGCACAGAGAGTCCTGGAAAAATTTTAACAAGTCGGAGCCGAGACGTTCTCCTAGTTATGCTTTGTTTACATCCATTAAAATCCCAGTTCTGTCCCCTCTATGGACGATTCCATGGAAGACGTGTGATTTGTGGGGTTGGAGTCGCCCGTTGTTATCTGTAATTCATGTCAGTGATTCGGCCGCGCGAATGCAGCTCCTGCAACCTACAAAGGCTCTTGGTGTTTAACCACTTGTCGACCAGCCGCCATAGTTCTACTACGGCAGGTCGGCTCTATTACGCGAAACGACGTACCTGTACGTTGCTTCATGTAATAGACAGTGGGGGCACAGGCCAATTGACCAGAGAGGGAGCCAATCAGCAGGTCGGGCGGGCGCGATATCTTCCGGCTACGCAAGATTTCTCCCGGCAGAGACAGAACGACGGTCTGCTCATGTAAACAAGGCAGACCGCCGTTTTGTTTTTTTGGGTGGCTTTTTTTGTGAATGAGTAGGGGCTATGTACCACTTATGCATTCACATGAGGATAGGAGGGGTATCTGGGTGCCCCATTATTGCTTCCACATTCTGATAAGCCCTAAGAGGAAAGTTGTGTCCCATCATTGGTGTCAGTGGGAAGAAAGTTTTGCCTCTCTATTGGTGTCAGTTGAAAAAATTGTGCCTCATCATTAGACATATGCCGGTTTTCGGTAATTCGATATATCGCGGTATTGCATAGCCACGGTATTGTTATTGTGGCATTTTTAAAATACCGAGTTTCTCTGCTTCTGGGTCTGACTTGTGAATGGATACATTTCAGTGAGCTGGATGACTCATTCACTCACACAGCTCTCCCAGTAACTATAAACAAAAATGATTACATTTGTATCTTTTCCTTCCCTCTGCCAGGGAGAAAGGAAGTTTAACCTCTTAAAGACTGGATCTTTTTCTGACACTTGTTGCTTGCAAGTTAAAATCAGTTTTTTTTTGCTAGAAAAGTACTTAGAACCCCCAAACATTTTATATATTTTTTTAGCAGAGACCCTACAGAATAAAAGGGCGATTGTTGTAATATTTTATGTCACACTGTATTTGCGCAGCAGTCTTTCAAACGCAATTAATAGACTTTAATGAATAAAAAAAAAAAAACGTAACAGTAAGTTATCCCAATTTTTTTTTTGTTACACAGAGAATCGTGATCTTTATTCCAAGCTAAAAAATCGTGATTCTCATTTTGGCCAGAATCGTGCAGCTCTAATATATATATATATATATACATATACACGCATAGCAGCCCACATTACATTATTATATACCCATCAAGCAGTGTCTGGCCTACCTGGTGATGACTGGTCCTGGCGCTCTGATCCGATGGCCTGGTCTTTAAAGGGGCAAATCCTTGCGATCCAGAAGTGGTTAAACCTGCAGGAGGACCGGTGTTTTTATCTATTAATGACTTTACTATTGCTTTAGGCCTGGTTCACATGTATGCGGGTTGGGGGCCCACATTTGCACAGGCATAGCAGCCCATTGATGTGAATGGGCTTGAGCTGCTATGCCTGCGTTTTCAGCTGAAAAAAGGTGCATGCAGAATTTAAAAAAATGCAGTGGCCATGAAATCCATCCTTCTTTTGCACCATGCGACTTACCTGCCGTTGCTGCACACGCAAACTGTTTTTAAATGCCGTGCCCACGTAAACAAAAAATGCAGAAAGCTTGCCAGAGCAGGAACTGCAGGTTAGTCGCATGGTGCAAAAGCAGGATGGATTTCAAGGCCACTGAATTTTAAAAAAATGCTGCATGCACCTTTTTTTCTGCGGAAAATGAGGGCATAGCAGCCCGTTCAAATCAATGGGCTGCTATGCCTGTGCAAATGTGGGCCGCCAACCTGCATACATGTGAACCGCCAACCCGCATACATGTGAACCAGGCCTAAAGCAATAGTAAAGTAATTTATAAACAACACCTCCTTCAGGTTTAACCACTTCTTGACCACAAGGATTTGCCCTCTTAATGACCAGGCCATCGGATCGGAGCCGAACGCCAGGACCAGTTATCACCAGTTAGGCCAGACACTGCTTGATGACCTATTTTAGGCCTGGTTCACAGAGTCTGTACTGACTGACTATATAATAATGTGCATAAGTGAACCAAAGCCCCTAAATTTAGCAATGAAATTGAAGTGAGGTGGAAATTTAATAATTTAAATTTAATAATAGAATACCGTGATAATACCGTATACCGTGGCAAAACCTTAATCAATTAATCGCAGCATGAAAATCTGATACCGTCACAAGCCTACTCATCATTGGTGTCATTTGGTTGAAATTTGTGTCCTAGCATTGGTGTCCATTGGAGAAAGACTGTGTCCTATCGTTCGTGTCATTGGGAAAAAAGTTTTGCCTCTCCATTGGTGTCAGTAGAAGGAAGTTTGTACTTAATCATTAGTGTCAGTGGGAGGAAAGTAGTGTCCCATCCAGTGGGAGGAAAGTTGTGTCCCCTCATTGGTGTCAGTGGAAAGAAAGTATTGTCTCTCCATTGGTGCCAGTGGAAGGAAATTTGTACCTCATCATTGGTGTCAGTGGGAGGAAAGTTATGTCCTATCATTGGTGTCCATGGGAGGAAGGGTGCGTCCCATCATTGTTGTCAGTGAGAAGATAGTTTTGCCTCTCCTTTGGTATCAGTAGAAGGAAGTTTGAACCTCATTATTGGTGTCAGTGGGAGAAAGGTTGTGTTGTATCATTGGTGTCAATGGGAGGAAGGTTGTGTTATTACTGGTGTCAGTGGGAAGAAAGTTTTGCCTCTCCAATGGTGCCACTGGAAGGAAGTTTGTACCTTATTACTGGTGTTAGTGGGAGGAAAGTTGTGTCATATCATTGGTGTCAATGGGAGAAAGGTTGTGTCCCATCATTGGGGAAAAATGTTTTGCCTCTCCCTGGAGGAGGTACCTTCAGATTTAAATCCTTTGTGAATTGTCAAACGGAGGGAGTGGTTTACATAGCTATCTGTATATGCGGATCATTCTACATTGGGAAAACAAAAAGGACCTTTGGATGGAGGATAAAGGATCGCCTATACTATATTGATGTGGGGATCCTGTATACACCCATTGGCAAACATGTGGGTCAAAACATAGCTATGTCCCAAAAGTAATTTCCTTCTTTGTTCTTAAAAAAATCTCCCAAAACCCAAGGGGTGGGGATTTTGACAAAAAAATACTTAAACAAGAAGCAAATGGATTTAACATGGTTAAACACAGCTATGTCTTTTTAGCCTATAACATTGACTGATTCTGATTAATGGTGGGGTTGTTCTGTGCTTGGAATGGGATACATTGCGATACAATTTGCCATTATTCTTAAAGCGGTAGTATCCCGATTTTTGACACTTTTAACTACAGGTAAGCCTATAATAAGGCTTACCTGTAGGTACAATTGATATCTCCTAAACTGGCACGGTTTAGGAGATATTTGCAGTGCATGCAGCCGCTCACGTGAGCGGCGCATGCGCTCTGAAGGTCCGGGGGGACCTTCAGCTTTCCTTGCCGGAAGCTTGCCTGAAAATCACTCCCGTGCGCATGCGCGGGAGTGACGTCATCGCGGCTCCGGCCAATCACAGTGCCGGAGCCGCCGAGGGATCATGGCAGCGCCCGCAGCGGTGTCTGGGGGTCCGTGTCGGGGCTTCGTTCTAAGGTAATACATAATGAGCTTGTATGCGATGCATACTAGCTCATTATGCCTTTGTCTTGCCGTTTTTTTTTTTTTTTTTCGGGCTTACAACCGCTTTAAAAGATAACCCATATATGTATCCTTTTTCTATGTAAATGTAGTGCCCCCCAACCTCCAGAGGCCTGATGGTGATGCCCCAGATACAGGGAGGGCCGACATTCCTCCTCGGGGTAAAGAATACTAGGCATGGTGGGTGGTGTACAAGATAGAAAGATGGGCGCCAGTCACTTTTATGCTTGAACAAATAGAAGTTTATTTAACACAACAGGAACAATGTGGGAGAGAGGGGTAGGGCACAGGACACCCTTAGTCAAAAACAGCAGATTGGCAGACTCCTTAGACAAAAATGTAGGATAGGCAGACAGTGGTACAGAAAAAAAGCTTTTAGGATGTGGAATGACCTGGGAGGCAACACCTCTCCCCTGGGTCCAGTCTTCTATAGCAATCTGTACTTTGTAGCATAAGCTGTGGATTGACCTGGGAGGCAATACCTCTCCCCTAGGTCCAGTCTCCTAGGGCAACAGTATGCAACTCACGGAAGGTGCAGGAACTCTGTGGATGATTCCCTCTTGAAGCTTTCCCAGGCTCTCCATGGTTCCCCCGTTCCATGGCAGAGTCACCTCTAGTTCTTCATCTCAGGTCTCCATCCTTTCCTTCATGCTTCCAGGTAGTGAGCAGGCTCTCTCTTACAGAGCCCTGAGCACATGGTTAGGCCTCAGGCTTCATGCCTACCCAGCAACAGCTGTTCCTCACACACCAACCCAGACAGGGGTCTGAGTGGTAAGGACACAGATCACTTGACTTCAAATAAATAGCTTCTCCCAGCATGCTCAGCTACCAGTGTGATTGGCTGAGAGAAACATACATATTCGTAACCTGACTCACTCTAATTCATCACAATAATGCCAAAGGTAACAGTGCCACCTACTTACAGAAGGGAGAAATACAGCCAAACCAGGATTAGAAGAAAATCCAATGATCACAAAGACTACAAATCAGCCAGGCTAGCTACCACCTAGCAGAACTAAATTTACTAGAAACCCTGCTTAGGACAAGGGTGCTGCATAAAAATATTGTTACATATTTTCTATCACAAATATGCACTGTTAATCATATGTTGTACCTTTGGACGTGATTAGGTATCCTAAGTTTATTATGACCAGGTTACTTAGATGGGCATTCGGGCGCCCAGCCTGAATGGGGGAGTATTTACACCCTCCCAGCCATCCATACATTGTAGGAGTTTTTTCTCCAGCCAGAGGTGGCTCTGAGTGTGGTTGTATGCAGTTCCTCTTCATGGCTATTGCCTTTGAGGCTGCATTGGATGGGGACCACCTTCCTTGCTGACAGGAGGAGAGACAGCCATCCCCCTCCTCCTGGGACACTGCTTCCCGCCCAAAGACCCCTGTCACATGTGCCCTTGGCTTTTATAACATATCCCAGGATGCACCACTGTTGTGCAAACCCACTGGGATAGTTACAAAAGCTTGTGTGTCACTGGCTGGGTTTCCTCCACTGTCCAACATGCTCCCCTATTGGATACAGTGGGGACACTCCCCACTGCCCAAATGAATCACACCCTGGACACACGTAACAGACCTAACTACTGATCAGGCTCCCCTGATAAGCAGATAGAGCAGACTATGCTTTTCCTAGCACCTATCTAGGAGGGTGCTACATAGGTATGACAATTGGCCTAACAGTTATTGGTATTGATATATATAGAGTACTACTCTATATTCATTATGCAAAGTATTTCTTTATCTTAGTTACTTGGTAACGATTTTGGTCCACCTGAATCTTACACATACGGTCCAGTGTCCATCAGACCTGACCCTGGTATTTTACCAGGAGCCAGTTGGTCATTATATGACTGGGGATATACCATGTACGTCTAGAGGTATTAACAGTACACCTTGGAAAGAATTGGTGAACACGGATACTTTGCTTTTATATGAATAGTCAATGTAAATCTTAGTGAATTGAACTGCTGTGATGTATAATATGTGTTTTTCTCTTCTTTCAAATCTATAATAATGTATGCTTGGGGAGGGGGCTATTTTTGCTGGGTGGGATATAATGTTGCTGTGGGTTCTAATGCTGCTGGGGGGGATGTATTGTTGCTTGGTTGGCTTTTGTTGCTGGCTGCAGGGAATCTATTCTACTTCTTTTCTTATTATCATAACCAAGTTCCATACAAATTACTTAGCACCACAAAATAATATTTGGTTCTGTTGTCCCTAAAAGGGACAGTACTGGGAGGTGGGTAGGGAGAGAAATCAAGGGAGGGTGCTCGGAGGTGGGTAGGAGGAAGAACCAAGAGAGGGTGCTCAGAGGTGGTTAGGGGGTGGAACCAAGGGAGCGTGCTCGGAGGTAGATAGGAGGAAGAACCAAGGGAGGGTGTTCATAGGTAATTAGGGGGTGGAACCAAGGGAGGGTGCTCGGAGGTGGGTAGGAGGAAGAACAAAGGGAGGGTGCTCAGAGGTGGTTAGGGGGGTGAAACCAAGGGAGGGTGCTTGGAGGTGGGTAGGTGGAGGAACCAAGGGACAGTGCTCGGAGGTGGGTAGAAGGAGGAGGAACCAATGGACATTCCTCGGAGGTGGGTAGCAGGAGGAACCAAGGGACGGTGCTTTGAGGTGGGTAGGTGGAGGAACCAAGGGATGGTGCTCGGAGGTGGGTAGGAGGAGGAAACAAGGGATGGTGATTGGAGGTGGGTAGGAGGAGGAACCAAGGGAGGTGCTTCGAGGGTGGAGGAGGAACCAGGGGACAGTGCTCAGAGGTGGGTAGAAGAAGGAACCAAGGGACAGTGCTCAGAGGTTGGGTAGAAGAAGGAACCAAGGGACAGTGCTCAGAGGTGGGTAGAAGAAGGAACCAAGGGACAGTGCTCAGAGGTGGGTAGAGGTGGCGGAGACAAGGGGTGAAGAGGGTAATAACTGCATCTATTCTCTGTGAAAAAAAAGCCCAGGGTGTTTTTAAAGAAATCCATAGTATGCTGGGGAAACCAACTAACTTTAGAGTGTCAATCTTCTTTGTCTCCTGCACTCCTCAGTGGTTCCTACAGGTCAATACACAATATATCAATGACTTGAAGGTCAGCAGAAGGAACCAATGAGAGCTACTGAGATCAGGACTCCTGGAGGTTTTCTCACTTATTTCGGAGAACTATTTCCCAGCAACAGAGTGACAATCATCAGCGTAGGTGGCTGGAAAGATAAGCATGTACGCTTTCCTTTTACAGATAGACCCTATCTCGGAAACTTTAGGAAAGTAACAGAGTCACTTTAAAAATTACCATGCATCTTTTTTTCTAAGAATAATTTACTCAGAAAGAGTTTTTTATTGTTATTATTATGGCGTATCTGTACTGACAAACACATCGTTCTTTTCCGTTGGGTCCCCACTTCCTCGTAAATTTATAAGTATGGCCTGTCAAGAAAAAAATGTAAAAACCCTGCCCCGTAAAAACCTTTTTCTATCAGCTTTGAAACATAATGACTATTATCTCTGGTTAAGGTTAAATTTGCCGTAACAGACCGACTTAATTAGGTTTCATGTGGCAGAAGTTTTGACGGGTTCCAAATTGATTGGTGGCCTGTCAACTCCTCAACAAGCCGCTAACTACGCGTCACGTTGTATAAAACTTCTGGAAACTTGAGAAATATTTTTTTAATGGTCAAAATAAGAGAAGAGAAGATTGAAAGTGTCACAGGGAATGACATGTTATCCTATTGTACAGAAGACAGCAAAGACAGAAGCAGTTACTGAAGAATTACTCCATATCCCGAGGAGACTAGTGACAAGATGCTGGCGGGTTTTAAAATC
The DNA here is from genome assembly GCF_965119305.1 of Pelophylax lessonae. NCBI lineage: Eukaryota > Metazoa > Chordata > Amphibia > Anura > Ranidae > Pelophylax > Pelophylax lessonae. The sequence continues at coordinate 539,139,046 of NC_138772.1, read as the reverse complement.
GGGTCGTTATTCAAAGGTGGGCCTTGGTTGGTTGTATGTTAATTTATATTGAGGTTGTTTTATCAGATTTATTGGATTTCAGTCTTCTTTTGTTGTTTTGATGCTTTGCATAATATTTCATAGTGGAAACAGTACATTATTATTGGCGACAGAACATCTGAAATTATGTTGTGGATTTTATTAAATGTGCTGGCGATGCACAAAGTTCTAAGAGCTGAGAAAGTGAGCGGCTCGATCAATGAATAATGTATATCTTTTAATCCGTGGTCCCCAACCTTACCGACACCAGGGACCGGCCTGAGTGACGACAAACCTTCACAGACTGGGAGCAGGGGAGGACTGGGCCAGGGGGCAGGGGGGAAATTGCCCCCCGGGCCACTCTGATGCCCCATAAAAAGGCTGCACCACTTCTGCCACAGACATGCCTAAAGGATTCCTGGTGAAGAGAAGTAAAAAGTCCCCACTGCTGACCTACTGAGTGCGGGATGAAGACAAGGACAAAGCACAGGCTTCCTCCCAGCATGGATGGTGTAAGCTGTGTCTGAGCAGAGGCCAGCCCCACTGGAGACGCTCCTTCTATACTCAGCCCTGACCGAACTGCCCCAGTCCCCCCCAACCTTCCCCTCCTGGCCAGGTCAGGAAACCAGATTCAGCCAGTGAGTAGAGAGTACCTAAAATGGAGCTTCAGCCTGGAATGGGGGTCAGGAGTGGGCCTGGGAAGAGTGGGAGTGGGGCTGAGTTGCTGCAGGAACCAATGGGCCTCTAGTTTGCACTTGCCCGCTGGGCTGAAAGTTGCCAGTCAGCCCCTGACTGGGGGTGTGTGTTTAGCCTGCTACCTCCAAGGGAAGGGGGGGTGTGTGCAGCCTGTCACCTCCCTTGTGTGAGCACCACCTGTCACCTCCAGAGGGTGTGGGCCTGTGCATCCTGGCACCTCTGGGCCAGCCCGGCTCTCCTCCCTCCTCCTCTTCTTCTTCTCCCCCTTCCTCTTCATAGGTAAGGTGGCCACAGAGAGGGAAGAGAGTAGTGATACTAGGAGAAGGGAAGCAGTTGCCCTCTGGTGGTGGGAGGGGGCAGTGCAGGTTGTGCTGGCTAGCATCCCTGTTGCCCCACCCCCAGCTGCGTGGCCCGGCCCCCAACAGGCCACACCGTCTCCCAAGGGGATATTGTAACCCTCCCACTCTTCCAATGCCGGAGAGGAAGTTAAAGCCAATCTTTCAGTAACTTTACAAGTCTGCATGAATACGTACCTGCCATGTCACAATATATATCAACCATATTATTCTTTTTAAACCCCCCTCTGAGCAACAATTTCATCCTTAGGCTCGACTCACACCTGGCGTTTGCATTATATATAGTATTAGGATTACGGGGGGGGGGTGGATTAAGAATTACAGGGGGGGGGTTAGTGTGAGGATTACAGGGGGGGTTAGTGATAGGATTACAGGGGAAGTTAGTGTTAATGTTACAGGAAGGGTTAGTGTTAGGAGTATAGGGAGGGTTAGTGTGAGGATTACAGGGAGGGTTAGTGTTAGGTTTACGGGGAGGGTTAGTGTTAGGATTACGGGGAGGGTTAGTGTTAGAGTTATAGGGAAGGTTAATGCAGGGTTACAGCGGGGGTTAGTGTTACGGTTACATGAAGGGTTAGTGTGAGGATTACAGGGGGAGAGTTAGTGTTAGGGCTACAAGGGAAGGTTAGTGTTAGAATTACAGGGAGGGTAAATTTTAGGATTACAGGGAAGGTAAGTGTTAGGATTACAGGGAGGGTAAGTGTTAGGGTTACAGGGAGGGTAAGTGTTAGGATTAAAGGGAAGGTTAGTGTTAGGATTACAGGGAGGGTAGGTGTTAGGGTTACAGGGAGGGTAAGAGTTAGGATTAAAGGGAAGGTTAGTGTTAGGATTACAGGGAGGGTAAGTGTTAGGATTACAGGGAGGGTTAGTGTTAGGATTACAGGGAGGGTCAATTTTAGGATTACATGGAGGGTAAGTTTTAGGATTACAGGGAGGGTAAGTGTAAAGGGTTACATGGAGGGTAAGTGTTAGGATTACAGGGAGGGTTAGTGTTAGGATTACAGGGAAGTTTAAGTGTCAGGATTACAGGGAGGGTCAGTGTTAGGATTACAGGGAAGGTAAGTGTTAGGGTTACGGGGAGGGTTAGTGTTAGGATTACAGCTAGGGTTAGTATTAGAGTATTAGGATGACAGAGAGGGTAAGTGTTAGGATTACAGAGAAGGTTAGCGTGAGGATTACAGGGGATGTGTTAGTGTTAGGGTTACAGGGAGGGGAAGTATTAGGATTACAGGGAGGGTAAGTGTTAGGGCTACAGGGAAGGTAAATGTTAGGATTACAGAGAAGGTTAGTGTTGGGATTATAGGGGAAGTTAGTGTTAGGAGTACAGGGAGGGTAAGTGTTAGGATTACATAGAAGGTTAGTGTTAGGATTACAGGGGAAGTTAGTGTTAGGGTTACAGTGAGGGTCAAATGCATTCTGAACGATCAGAAGAAAGTCCAAAGCTCAGCGATACGGCCCCCTAGAGTTACAGGAAGGTAAGTGATTGGAATAAGTGTGGGGGATTCTCAGCGTAGGGAATCTGTATATGACCCATAATTACCAGCACCAATCTCCCGGCACAGAAAGCGAATGCACTCCATATTACATAACTTCTTTCCATTTTTTATTTCCTTTTTTTTTTTTTTGCTGCTCCACAAAGCGCAAGGTCTGTTTTAAATCCAGTGGAAATTTCCATTCGTAGGAGCGAGCAACCAAAGAAGTGGAGTGGTATTTATGTCGTTTTTCAAAAGATCTGCATGGTAATTAAGTATAATGGCGCAGCTGGTCAGGAAGTCACTTAACACTCAGTGAAGTCACTGGACCATTATTACCGTCATTGTCATCTTAACCCATTGGGTGCCCACCGAGCCTCCGGCGGCCCACAACACCGAGCAACACGGGCCCTCCTCAGCTCTATTAAGGGGTTAACAAATACTGTAGGTGGTATTAGTGCAAGTCAGGCTGAATTAACACAGATTTAAAACAAACCCAATGACAAAGATAAAATTAGCCACCGGCAGCACTTAAGGAGTATATTTAGAGAATAGATTGCATGTGGGGAGCGGAGTTTTGTATAACTTGGGGGTTCGGGGGCAATAGGAAGACGTGTCAGGTTTACAGGGCAGGAAATGGCCTTCATGTGGAATTCCTTCCAAATTTCATTTTTTTTGGTTATAGTAGGAGATGGGTACAAGGTATCCAAAATGGGACATAAACATAAAAAAAAAAAAAAAAAAAATTTGACTGGGGTTTCAACCCTTTGCCATTCTGTCCAAAATATTAAAAAAAAAAAAAAAAGATCTGGAGTTTCAACTTAAGGAGCAAGTCCAGGAAAATATATAAGAACCAAAAATAGCTAAACCACTTCTGGACCAGAAAGATTTGCCCCCTTAATGACCAGGGCATTTTTTGTGATTCGGCATTTTTTGTGATAACGGACAATTGCACGTGAGACGCTGTACCCAAATAAAATTGATGTCCTTTTTTCCCCACAAATAGAGCTTTCTTTTGGTGGTATTTGATCACCTGTGCGATTTTTCTTTTTTGCACTAAAAAACAAAAAAAGAGCGACAATTCTGGAAAAAAAAAATACAAAATTTTTCACATTCTGCTATATAACATTCCCAAAAAATTTAAATCAACATTTTTCATAATTTTAGGCCAATTTGTTTTCTGCTACATATTTTTGGTAAAACAAAATCCCAATAAGCGTATTTTGATTAGTTTGCACAAAAGTTAACGTGTCTACAAACTACGGGAAAGATTTATGTTTAACCACTTTATTACCGGAGGATTTTGCTGTCTTACGTCCAGGCCACTTTTTGCGATTCGGCACTGTGCGACCTTAACTGACAATTGCGCGGTCGTACCCAAACAAAATTTACATCCTTTTTTTCCCACAAGCAGAGCTTTCTTTTGGTGGTATTTGATCACCTGTGCGATTTTTACTTTTTGCGCTATAAACAAAAAAACAGCGTAAATTTAAAAAAATAATAATATTTTTCACATTTTTTTATATGAAATTCCCCCCCAAAAAAATGTAAAAATCAAATTTTTTTTACATTTTTGGCCAATTTGTTTTCTGCTACATATGTTTGGTAAAAAAAAAATCACAATAAGCGTATTTTGATTGGTTTGCGCAAAAGTTATTGCGTTTACTAACTAAGGGAAAGATTTCTGTCATTTTTGGTGTTTTTTTTTAACTAGTAATGTTGGTGATATGCGATTTTTTTGGCGGGACTGCAACATTGCAGCGGACAGATCGGACCCTTGACTGACATTTTTGACACTTTCGGGGGTACCAGTGACATTACTACAGTAATCAGTGCTATAAACATGCACTGTTACTGTAAAAATGACACTGGCAGGGAAGGGGTTAATTTTTATTGGAGAGGGAGGGGTTAATGTATGCCTGGTGCTTACTAACGTGTGTGGGGGGAGGGGACTGAGTGACACAGGGACAGATCGCATGTTCAGCTATGCTGAACCCTGCAATCTGTCACTGTTTGTCACTTGGGAGATCCGCCTGATTTGTTTACACAAGCGGGCGGATCTCCAAACTCAATTCCCCGAGGATCGGGAGGAAGAGCAGCGGCGATCGCCGCTGCTCCTCCCCTGGCCTGACTCCCGCTGTGACTGAAAACAGCGGGAGCGAGCCAGCGGCGGCGCGCGAGCGCCGCCAACAAGGGGAGGAGTCCAGCGACGTAGGTCTACGTCACTGGACGGAATCGAGCCACTTTGCCGCAGTACAGTCAAAGTGACTGGTCGGCAAGTGGTTAAAAATATGCACTGTTACAGTAATAATGCCACTGGCAGGGAAGGGGTTAACCTAAGGGTGATCAAAGGGTTAGGAGTGAGCCTAGGGGATGTTTACTAACTGTATGGGGGATGGGCTTTTGAAATGACCATAGAGACGTGTGATCCTATATAGAAGGATTACAGGCACTCTGTGATAATTTCTGAGAGAACAACGGTCAGCTGTGCTTGCAACAGCTAAGCGCTCTCTCTCTCGGCGGGGAGAGATCGCGGGTGCCCGGCGGGAATCACGGCCACCGGACCCGTGCATCGGCATCCCTGCTGCCTAGTGGTCCCCACGCTTGGCCCCAGCACCAGCAATGACGTAGGGCTACGTCGGTTTGCGCAGGAGAGGCAGCCTGCCACAGTAAATGTGTGGCAGGCGGTCCTAAAGCAGTTAAAGAAAATGTAATAGAAATAGTAATAGAAATGAAAGGCAAATAGTGTGTGTATACTGTATACACACTATATTACCAAAAGTATTGGGACACCTGTCTTTACACACACGTTAACTTTATTAGCATCCCGGTCTTAGTCCGTAGAGTTCAATATTGAGTTGGCCCACCCTTTGCAGCTATAACAGCTTCAACTCTTCTGGGAAGGCTGTCCACAAGGTTTAGGAGTGTGTCTATGGTAATGTTTGACCAATCTTCCAGAAGCACAATTTTGAGGTTAGACACTGATATGGACAAGAAGGTCTGGCTCGCAGTCTCCGCTTTAATTCATCCTAAAGGTGTTCTATTGGGTTGAGGTCAGGACTCTGTGCAGTCCAGTCATGTTCCTCCACCCCAAACGCCCTCATCCATGTCTTTATGGACCTTGCTTTGTGCACTGGTGCGCAGTCATGTTGGAACAGGAAGGGGCCATCCCCAAACTGTTCCCACAAAGTTGGGAGCATGAAATTGTCCAAAATGTCTTGGTATGCTGACTAGTGATGGACGAACAACGGCCGGGGCGGTTCGCAAACGCCAGCCGCAAATTTTCTCAAAAGTCCGCGAACCGCGAGTTCGCGGCGGGCCCCATTGACTTTAATGGGAGGCGAACTTTAAAAACCTTTAGGTCATATTTGCAGCCACAAAAGACGTACTAGCTGTGCACAAATAGTCCCAGCACATGGACAATGTCATATCAGAAGTATTGCAATTGAAAAAGTTGCCCTAATTTTTTTTATTTTTTTTTTACAGCAAAAAATATATATATTTTTTTCATAAATCAGCCAGAACTGACAGCAGCCGGAAAATACATTGTCTAATACATATAGGGTCCATTCACACGTCTGTAAAATGGGTCCGCATCCATTCCACAATTTGGCAGAACCTTATCGATAATCACATCTGCCTTAGAGAGATCCGGGATAGTTTTAAGCATCAACTGCTGCAAATATGGGGTGAGATCCGCTGGTTTCACAGACTCAGAGACCCCCCTGAATTTTATATTGTTTCTGCGGGACCTGTCTTTAATATCTGCCACCTTCAGTCTCAGCTGCCTCAGCTCTTCTTCCAGCTCAAAGTGCTCATCTACCAGCTCATTGTGGGCCCCAGTAAATTCATCCATCTTTGTTTCAACATAGTCCACCCTCTCCTCCATATCAGATAGTTTCCTGTTAGTAACTTTCATATATGATTCCATATCCTTTTGCAGGGCTCCCCTCAGTGTTTGTATTAGGTCTTTCATAGCACTGTCAGTAATGGGCTGCCCTGTGGTGGGGAATGCATCCAGCTTCAGGCCGCATTCATTTACATCCTCCTTCTCCCCCCCAGCTGCAGTGTCCATATCCTCCGCTGTATGTGTCCCTGTATATCTCATTTTCTGCTTAGCAGGGCTAGCAGTAGGGGAGGGGGTTCGTAGAGGCCAAAAATCAGCCGACTCACCCTGGTCCTGGTCGTGTGGGGATGGATGAGCGCTCCCTTTGCCTCGTGGAGACCTGCTGCGGTGTCTCATGGCGGCGCCATCTTGCCTAGAGCGGCCCGGCGCTGGGGTGAAGAAGTCGGATAGTTTCCGTGGCTTCTCCCTCTCCTTTCTCTTCCCTGCCGATGCCATCTTATGCTCCGGGCGTTCGGGGTGCTGTGGGGTGATTTGTGGCCGAAAATCCCTGCTGTGGATGCCGCTGTGGATAGCTGTGTGGGACCCGAGGATCAGAGCAGAAGGCTCACACGTCCATCAGCTCCGGCTGCCGGCTCCGCCCCCCCAATTTGGCAGAACCTTTACAGACCCATTATTTTTCATTTCCAGTCTGAAAAATTAGGCATTCACAGGATAAAGAAGTAAGTGTCGGCCATTCCAGGCCCCAAAAATTAACCCACATGTGTTTACCTGACAGCTAAGAACCTAGTATTCTGTGGCAGAAGGTACATTAGGCATTCACAGGTAACAGAAGTAAGTGTCGGCCATAAAAGGCACCAAAAAATAGCCCACATGGGTCTACCTGACAGGTAAGAAAGTAGTATTCTGTGGCTGAAGGTACATTAGGCATTCACACAGTAAACAGAAGTAAGTGTCAGCCTGTATAGGCTGCAAAAATTAGCTCATATGGTTTGAACTGACAGCAAAAAACTTAGTTTTTGATGGCTAGAGGTATGGTAGGTATTCACAGTACACAGAACCGTAAGTGGTGGCCTGTATAGGCTCCAAAAATTATCTCACATGGGTTGAACTGACAGCAAAGAACGTAGTATATCATGGCTAGAGGTACAGTAGGCGTTCACAGTATACACAAGTTGGTGGCGGGCTGTTTAGGCAGCAAACATGAGCTCACATGGGTTGAACTGACAGTAAAGAACGTAGTATATGATGGCTAGAGGTACAGTAGGCGTTCACTGTATACACAAGTTTTGCTCCCACTGGGCTTGGTGATGGGATTTCAGGTGCCTTCTTAAGGCGGTTGTCCCTAGGTTAGTGTTGGGCTTACCGCGACTTATGCGTTGACTGCAAAGGCTGCAGATGGCAACACTGGTGTCAGCAACGGACACATTAATAAAAGCCCACACTGCGGAGCCATGTGCCGGCGTCCTGGGAGCGCCAGATGTGACTGTACATGGTTGATGGCTCGCTCCTAATACATTTGCAGTCTGCTTTCTACCTCTTCTGCAATGCAAGTTCTGCCTGCCTCTCCTCCCTATCTGCCGGTCCATCAGTCCTACAAATAATTGGCCAGTAACTGTTGTCACTGTGTGTAGCAGAGTTAACACAGCAAAAGAGGCCAAATGTTTGCAGGACTAAAATACAATCTTAGAAAAGTATACTGTTAAATAACACCTCAATTCAATATGTGGCATTGGGGGGGGGGGGGGGGGCACAGGTTTATTACACCGGTTCTACAAATAATTGGCCAGTAACTGTGGTCACTGTGTGTAGCACTGTTTACACAGCGAGAGGCCAAATTTTTGCAGGACTAAAATACACTCTTAGAAATGTATACTGTTAAATAACACCCCCACTTCAATATGTGGCATTGGGGGGAGCATTGGTGTAGCACACCAGTTTAAAAAATTGGCCAGTGAGTTAGGCGCTGTGTGTCCCAGACTTCACTCAGCAAACTAGGCAATATTGTTGCATGACACAAATACACTTGAAAAAGTTTACTCAGATAACACCCCATTTCAATATGTGGCATTGGGGGGGCAATTGGTCTATCACACCAGTTATAATACATTATAAGTGCTTTTGTCACTGTGTGTAGTGTTGCTGCAGAAACGCTCAGTCTCACCACCACACCTGTCACAATGCTGCACAGTGCACAATAATAGTACTAATCCACTATAATATGCTTTCTACAAAGTATATTATACTGTGGATACATATGCAAACTGATTTGGGGGTATTGTTAACTTTGTATTGACACCCCCCCCCCCCCAGAGATTCGAATATGGCAGTGTAAACTGCCTGCGAGTCGAATGCAAAGCATGAACCCACAGTGGATTCACCAAGCATGTCTCCAGACCTAAACCCTATTGAGCATCTGTGGGGCATCCTCAAACAGAAGGTGGAGGAGTGCAAGGTCTCTAACATCCACCAACTCTGTGATGTCATCATGAAGGAGTGGAAGAGGACTCCAGTGGCAACCTGTGAAGCTCTGGTGAACTCCATGCCCAAGAGGGTTAAGGCAGTGCTGGAAAATAATGGTGGCCACACAAAACATTGACACTTTGGGCCCAATTTGGACATTTTCACTTAGGGGTGTACTCACTTTTGTTGCCAGCGGTTTAGACATTAATGGCTGTGTGTTGAGTTATTTTGAGGGGACAGCAAATTTACACTGTAAGGGTCCTTTCACACTGTCTGCATCCGCCGGTGGACTCCGTTCTACTCAGCGGGGATTGATCCGCCGATCCCAGTTGAGCAGGCGGATGACAGCTCCGTCTAGGCTCTGTGTGCGGAGACAGAACTGTCAGATCCCCGCTGTCCTCTATGGGGGAATCGGATGAGAGCGGACCTCCTGTCCGATCCCATCCGATCCGATTCGCTGAACGGATGGAAAATAGGGTTTCCATCCGTCCGGATTTCACGGACAGGATCGGATGTCTCTGCTGACCCATAGGGATGCATGGAGGATCCGATCAGATCCCTCTAAAAAAACTGACAGGCAGATCTGATCGGATCGTTTGTGTGAAAGGACCCTTATACAAGCTGTACACTCACTACTTTATATTGTAGCAAAGTGTCATTTCTTCAGTGTTGTCACATGAAAAGATATAATAAAATATTTACAAAAATGTGAGGGGTGTACTCACTTTTGTGAGATACTGTATATATATATATATATATATATATATATATATATATAAATAATTTTGTTTTTCTTTTTGTAAGTATACCTGACCTTCAAAGAGTCGCAGCTCTGCAGCATATCCGGAGTTCTTTCTATATTTGGTGTGGCGTATTTACTTTTTAATAACCGACCTTATCAGTTTCTGTTGGTACGACGGTAAGAAAAAGGCGTTCGTTCTTTACAAGTTTAACATAAAAGGACGAGCCCCTCGGACACCTTTACGGAGGGACATTAAGAGATTCCGACTAACTAATTTTCACAAAGTAAGCTTTCCGAGTGATTTAAATCACGACATGAGACGGCAGAGCTGGATTTATGGCAATAATAACCATCATTTGTGCCTTAATAGCACCGCACATCCTATCATCTCAATGCACTTCCAAGGAAAGCTGGATGCTATTATTACCTAATTGGCACTCATTTAGGCCCCATTTTCTGCTAGTTCAGAAGCAGGAGAAATGATTGATCGGGACTCAATGCTCCCCTTTGTGTCAGTAATGTTTTCTGCGCAGTGTTTCCAGGACACTGCCGGGTCGCCGTGTTCCGGGCTAATGTCTATTTGCTAAATAGACGTTTTAGTAAACAGGGTGGTAATCTCTTGAAATGATCAACTGATGTTCAATAGACAGTCCCCCCCCCCCCCCCACACACACACTACATTATGTCTGGGGGGGCGGTTTAATTATTGTGCTCAAAAAATCTGACATTTAATGAAGAGGTGGCTGCTCTTTCCCACTTCTGTATCTGTAATTATGTCTGAAAATATGTATGCAAAGCCTAACAATGAACATCTCTTGTTTGATCTGTTAAGAACGCTGTTGTGTTGTTCTGCCCTGTTTTCAAAGTCATTTTTGCTCTGCTTTATTGAACTGGCTCCATAGCATGCTGACATCTAGTGGTGGTTTAGAGCATACTCGTGCTACAGTTTGTTTACTATGTGATTTGGTATTTCCCTCTGTTCTCCCCTCCTGTTTAAGCACTTCTGGACCAGAAGGATTTGCCCCCTTAAAGCGGAGTTCCGGCCATGAAAAAAAAATTTCAATAAAAATACCCCCGGGACAGTCAGGGATAGTACATTCCACAATGGATAGCCTCTGTACTGTCCCGGGTCGCACTTACCTGCAAGAAGAAATACTTACCTTTAAAATTTCTTCTCCAGCGTTGCCATCTCGGATGCGGGCAGCTGAAGCCAGCGCGTCCTCTTCTGCGTCCTCTTCCGTGTCCTCTTCTCCCAGAATGCGCCTGCACCGACCCCGCTCGTCACTTCCGGTGCGGCGCCGTTTTCCTCCACAGCTTCTGGGCATGCCCAGAAGCTGTTTAGCAGGGAATGCGGCGCCGCACCGGAAGTGACGAGCGGGGTCGGTGCAGGCGCATTCTGGGAGCGATGACGTTCAGCTCCCAGGAATCATTGCAATCCGGAAGTGACGGCGCGGGCCGTCGAGGGAGGAAGTGGAAGAAAGGTGAGTATATTTTTCTACAATAACAAGGTAAGTGAAAAAAAAAAAAAAATCGTAACTATCCATTTCCTTTTCAGGTGACGAAAAGCAAGCGGATGGCCACAAAATCGATTATGTCGATTTTGTGGCCGGAACTTCGCTTTAAAGCAGTGTTCCAGCCTCCCCTCTCCCCCCTCCAAAAATTAAAAGTCAGCAGCTACACATACTGTACACACACTGTACACATACTGTACACATACTGTAGCTGCTAACTTTTAATATTAGGACACTTACCTGTCCTGGAGTCCAGTGATGTCGGCACCGCAGCCGATGTTTCCTTCGGCTGTCGGGTGCTGCCGCTCCCAGTGCCGGTGAGGGAACCCGGCAGTGACACGGCTGGGTCCCTAATGCGCATGCGCAAAGCACGCTGCACATTCGGATTGGCTCGGCGTCGGAGGAAGGAGGAGGGGGGCCAAACTTCTGAGGGATGGCGCCGTCTCCCGGAAGTGGGGAAGAGCACCTGTCCAAAAACAGGTACTCGTTCCCCCCCTCCCCCCTGAAAGGTGCCAAATGTGGCATCGGAGGGGGGGGGGGGCAAATGAGCGGAAGTTCCACTTTTGGGTGGAACTCCGCTTTAATGACCAGGCCATATTTTGCGATTCGGCACTGCGTTTACTTTAACGGACAATTGCACGGTTGTGCAACGCTGTACCAAAATAAAATTGATGTCCTTTTTTTTTCCTTACAAATATTTCTTTTGGTGGTATTTGATCACCTGTGCGATTTTTATTTTTTGTGCTATAAACAAAAAAAGAGCGACAATTTTGAAAAAAAAAAAAAAAAAACAATAATTTTCACATTCTGCTATATAACATTCTCAATAAAAAATAAAAAATTGAAAATCTATTTTTTTTTTTTATATTTCAGGCCAATTTGTTTTCTGCTACATATTTTTGGTACAAAAAAAAAATCGCAATAACCGCATTTTGATTGGTTTGCGCAAAAGTTTACTAACTAAGGGAAAGATTTTTGTCTTTTTTTTTTAACGAGTAATGGCGGCGATCTGCAATTTTTTTTGCGGGACTGCGACATTGCGGCGGACAGATCGGACCCTTGACTGACATTTTTGACACTTTTGAGGCTGCCAGTGACATTTCTACAGTAATCAGTGCTATACATATGCACTGTTACTGTAAAAATGACACTGGCAGTGAAGGGATTAACTTTTTAGAGAGGGAGGGGGGGTTATGTGTGTCCCTAGGGGTGTGCTTCTAACTGTGATTGGATGTGGCTTGAGGTGTAAGAACAGAGATCAACGGTCCTACATAGCAGAACCGTATGATCTCCATTCTTACACAGGGGAGAATGACAGGCGGCTGTGTTTACATTAGCCGCCTGCCTTTCTCACTCTGTAATGGACAATCGCGAGTGCCCGGCGGACATCGGGTCCGCCGGGCACACGCACGGGGGGTTCGGGAGCTAGCGGGAGCGCGCCTCCGGCGGCGTGCGCTCACTCCCTAGAGCCTGACTGCCGACATAAATCGTCGTTAGGAAGTTGGCAAGTGGTTAACATTATATATTTTTTAAAGCAGAGGCCCTAGAGAATAAAATAGCGGGTGTTGCAATTTTTAAGGTTGCATGGTATTCGCACAGCAGTTTTTCAATTGCAATGAACATCTCTTGTTTGATCTAAAGAAGAACGCCATTGTGTTATACTGCCCTGTTTTCTGAGTATTTTTTTCTGTGCTTTATTGAACCGGCAATTTTTTATGTTGCACGGTATTCGCGCAGAAGTTTTTCAATTGCAATTTTTTGGGAAAAAAATACACTTTTTTTTAATTTTAATGCAAAAAAACACAACACAGAACTCAATTTTTTGGTTAAGTGATGTTAAAGCCAAGTAAATAGATACCAAACATGTCACTCTTTTAACTGGTTCCGGACCGCCCACCGCCTATATACTGCGGCAGGCAGCCCCTCCAGCGCGAATCGTCGTAGGGCTACGTCGGTCGCACGCCTGCAGCTAGGAGGTGAGCGCACGCCGCTGCCGGCGCGCTCCCGCCCCCACTCAGCAGAAGCGGGGACTTCGATGCACGGGGCAGGCGGCTCTGATTGCCGACTGACACCCGCGATCGCTCCCCGCTGAGAGAGAAGGACGGTCGGCTGTTGTAAACACAGCTGACCGTTCTTCTCTCTGGAATGATCACAGAGCGCCTGTGATCCTTTTATATAGGATCACAGGTCTCTGTGATCATTTCACAAGCCCATCCCCCATACAGTTAGAATCACTCCCCTAGGCTTACATTTAACCCCTTGATTACCCACAGTGTTAACCCCTTCCGTGCCAGTGTCATTATTACAGTAACAGTGCATATTTTTAGAACTGATTACTGTATTTTACAAAACCCCTTTCTATTATTGTACTTATTTTCATTGCAAAACCCAATAAAAAGGTTTTAAAAAAAAAAGAACTGATTACTGTAGTAATGTCACTGGTTCCCCCAAAAGTGTCAAAAATGTCAGTTAGGGGTCCGATCTGTCCGCCGCAATGTCGCAGTCCCGCTAAAAATCGCAGATCGCCGCCATTAATAGTAAAAAAAACAATAAAAATTACATAAATCTTTCCCGTAGTTTGTAAACGCGATAACTTTTGCGCAAACCAATCAAAATACGCTTACTGCGGTTTCCTTTTACCAAAATTATGTAGCAAAAAACAAATTGGTGTAAAATGTTAAAAATGTTGATTTTAACATTTTTTTTTTCGGGAATGTTATATAGCAGAAAGTGAAAAAAAAATATATATATATATATATATATATTTTTTCATAATTGTTGCTCTTTTTTTGTTTATAGCACAAAAAATAACCGCACAGGTGATCAAATACCACCAAAAGAAAGCGCTATTTCTGGGAAAAAAAGGACATCAATTTTATTTAGGTACAGCGTTGCATGACTGCGCAGTTGTCCGTTAAAGTAACGCAGTGCCGAATCGCAAAATATGGCCTGGTCATTAAGGGGGAAAATCTTTTGGTACGGAAGTGTTTTTTTTGTGCACGCCTGTGACAGGTACTCCAGATCCCTCATCTGCCCTCAAAAGCAATTGATCACACCAAGATCGGTAAGATCAAATGCTTTCCATTTTTAAAAATGGCGGCAGGGAAACAGGAAGTGATGTATGCTCATCGGTTTCTGTTTCCTATATAGAGAAGTTCCGCCTCTATAATCAGCCAGTGGAAGCGCCCACTGATCGATCAGGTGTCTCAGTGGGACAGGTACTTTAAGTGGAAGGTGGCGGGAGGAAGGAGGAACGTCCCGTTCTGGTGCTTGTAAAAGCGATCCAGTGGCTAGTTAGCTGCTCTGATTGCTTTTACAAGAGAGCCGACGACCGGCTCTAAACTTAAATGTTAAAAAAAAAAAACTCTCTGCATGTCCCAGGCGTCAGGCGAGGAATTGAACACCCCTGGTTAGAATTGAGCAGCCCTGGTTAGGTATTCGCAGAGACAGGGCTTAGGAAAGTAATTGTCTTCTTACACTTCAAAAGACTCTCTACGTTGTTGGAAACCGTGAGTGCACTTGGTTGGGCAGCCAGCTCGCAGGGTTTGTTGTGAACCGTTGCTGCATTATTTCAATACAAGTTCAGTACTTCACACCATGCTGCACCCCACCCAAATTAGCAGGTCTAGGACTCCTAAGAAGCCAAACTGCAGCTAATGCTACAGCAAACAGGTTTTTTTTTTCCATTTTAAGGTTTTACATGAATAAATAAAAGCTGATTATTGTGAGCACCCCTGTCAGTGTTAAGTAGTTTGTCTCATCCATGTAAACTGATACATTCTGCCAGGGAGTATGTGCTATGAAAAAAACAACAGACTTGCTGGCTGGATCAGTAGATGGAAATAGAAGAAAGAAAGCCTAAAAAACGAGAAAAAAAAAAAAAAAAAAAACAAATGCAGCCGTTTCATCTACGAATTGGTAAGCTGCAATATAATAAATGTTTGCTTTTGGGTTTAATTTTTTTCAAATTCTTGTATTGGAGAAATATAGCTATATTTGTATCCCACAGTAAAGGGCGTAAGTCCCCAAACTGATTCTGTCTTTTTAAGAGGAGGGTAATGCAGTTGTGGACAGCGGCCTCTCACCACTATGCAGTCTGTTGTGGAGCCTCCTCTTGATCTTTGGTGTCCGGAACCTTTGGCATTGGTGACTACTCCTTTAGAGGTGATCTCTCATGAAACCAGTGACTCCCTTTCCTTCAATTAGCCGAAACTCTTTCACAATCGTGGTGTCCATATGAATGTGACACCACAGTCCCATTTGGACACTGCAGTTAACTTTAGCAACAGCAGAGCCTTCAACTCAGTAGGGCACTCAACCCAGGGGAGACTGTGTCCACGATTTCCTCCTTTCCTCCTCTCTGCACCACACTGTCCTCCTGGTACTTTTAGTCCCATACAGTTCTCTACCTAATCAAGACTATCTCCTGGGGATTACATCCCCACAGTTCCAAGTGCATCCCAACAGTCTTCACCTACTCTTTCTTTCTCATGCTGCACTGCTCCCAGTCATAGTGTCCTGTATCCTGGGCAGTGGGCTGACTGTGGCTTTAAATTAAGCCCTGTCAAAGTACCTGAGTCCTCTGACTCTTTCCCCTCCTCTCCCTGTATGACTGCTCCTCTGCCCATTGGCAGCCGAAGAGGGGAAAAGGGGCAGCAGCACCGGCAGCTGTTAAAACTGCCACAGCCCGGTCTGGGTGGATGTGGCAGGTGAGGTCTGTGGACTAGGGCTACACCCCAAAGCTCTGCCAGTGCCAACCTTATAGAGAGTGAAAGGTGTAGTTGTAGGGTAGGGCACAAGGTGTAGTTCCCCAAATTGGCCACTAGGTGGCACCATAGCTATGGTCAGGAACCCTGTAGTAAAAAATTAGGCAGTATAGTTGCTTAGGTAGCTGCTAGAGACCTGTAGTAGGTGGGGTGTATATTAGATGATGAGGTAGTGCCAGCCTTGACTCTGCCAGTATGGGGTATCTTGGGTAAAAGGACTCTGTATATATAGTCTTGTGGAAGTCCTCCTGGGGAGTTGATCATTGAAAGGGCGGCAAGGACCAAGGCATGGCAAAGGTGAAACCTTTGAGTATCTAGTTTCTGGGAGCTTTCCCTTAGAGGGCAGTGAGGAAGGAGAGAGCAGGGCTTTTTAGACTACTTTCCTCCCATTTGTATGGGATGTAGCTCACCTCTGCTTATTGCTTCATTTATCCTTTGCATCTCAATGAGGTAAAAAAATCAGCTGAAGTTCAGGTTGTGGATGGCCCTGCAATGAGTACTGGGTGGGAGAGCTTGTTAAGAAGATAGGCACAGTCCCCAAATGGGGAACAAGGTTAGGAAAAGGGTGTCCCCATGTCTTTCCATTAGAAAGATTAGGGGAAATAGGGATTTTAAAGTGACTAACGATACAACTAATGACTAAATTAATTATATTAATAAAAGAGACAATTTTATTTTACAAAATAAATAAGAATTTGTCTAAAATCATATAGTCAGCACTATGAGCACATGACAAAAACGTCAATAAGTCAAACAATAACAAAGAATAGTTGGATTGGCGCGTTTTGCCCTGTAAGAGCTTCTTCAGGATCCACTGTGTTTTTCAATCTTTGCAATGTTAAAACCAGAAGCAAAAGCAAAAGGGGAACCTATGGGCCTAAAAATGCCAAGTCTGCTCAGTAGAGACGCAGAAAAATACGATGGAAGTAGACATCGACTAGAGAAACGTGTCGAATTTTAAAATATCCCGATACATATTTGAATTAAATAATGTAATTTTGTACTGTAAAATTAAAATGTAAAAATGAGCATTGGGATATCCGGGTGGATTTATGCATACCAAGGTTATATGTATGCAGAATAGCAATTAACAAATATTTTATTATAATTTTTTTTTTTATGAATAAAACCATTTGACTTCAATCAATATTGTGATTTAGTACCCTAAAAGTCCCATAGTTTCTCTCTTTTCTTTCAATTTTGTATTTTATATTTTATTAACAATTTAGTAATATGTTGCGCTTGTGTACTTGTCTACAATAACTTTAGTGTATTTTTTACTGAAATGTTGCACTTGATAAACAATTGTGCTAATATCATGTGACATAAAAAATTGTAATGACCACAATTTTATTCTCCAGGGTGCCTGCGTACTTAAAATACATATTTTAGAGTAGGACTGGACTGCTTCCCCCTCCTGATTTTGAGATTGAGGCAGCTGGATTGGTGACACTGGATTGGACCTCATCACCTACACCAGAACCAAAGGAGTCCCTGCCACCTGGGAGGTGAAAACTCCAGTTTGGTGGAAATTAGATGAATGGCTGAGCAGGAAGCTGAGACCAATCCAAGTACAGGATGAGCCAAAGACGACCAGGAACATCTTCAGAGGTGTCCTGTTCATGGGCAGTATCCAATGTTTCTGGGTCCAGGTCAGGGTGTTCAGTTATTGAAATGAGCAGTTGGGGACTTGATGTTATGTTCCTAGTCCTAGATGAGGCACAGCGGTTTGACTTGCCACAGAGGATGCAACCTTACTCGGCTGACCTGCCTTCAGTGGTTCGTATGTTCCTTACATTCCTAATTTGCTACCCTAGAACAGGAACGTTTGGCCCTCTATGGACCAATTGTTTGGGATTTTCTTCAGGTCTCAAAAGTCTTCTTGATCCACATACAGACTGTGACGGTGTTCACCATCACTGGCAGTGAGTGACAGATACTTGGGGGATGCTGAGAGAATGGTTTGGATGGCTTCAGATGGGAGAGTGATATTTGTCAATGGTGTCTCTCAAGAAATGTGGAGATTTGATCCCACTTTGCACTGTGAGACATGTGGCATGTTGCCATGAAGTCTGTGACAACTAGATGTGTATTCCATGTGTTTCAATGTAGTAGACGGACAGACTGTCAGTGGCAGTCTTGTCCTATTGTCTATCTATTGAGCTGGGGTGTGGATTGTGTTAACTCTGCCTGTCCCATTTTTAAATGTTAATGACCTCACATTGTTCTGTTCAGATGGCCAGATAATTAGTTCAGGTTAATTCTGATTCGGTATACAATTTCATCTGCATAGGATAATTTAATCAGGCAACCCCTGACCTGTGTGTAGTAATTTGATCAGGAGGGGGATGTGCTCATGTGTGTATAAATTGAGTGTGAAACTGTTCAATAAAGAAGAAGGTTCCAAAACTTGTACGAGCTAAGTTGTTGGCTAGCTTTGTATGAGGGCGGCTGGGAAAATCTGGGATATATGTTCATGACTGCAAGGAAGCCGTATACTGACGGAAGACCACAAGTACAGTGTGGGTCGGTGGTTCCGTTACACAGACTAAACCAGTTTACCATAAATTCTGGAAATGCTGCAAGAGTTTAATTTGGGCTGACATTTCTAGAATAATAAAGTTTTGCTGGGCCGCTCTTTCTGTTCAGCGCCTGTACCCAGCTACAGGCAATATTGTACAGATTCTGCGGTATTATGTTTACACTGGGATAATGCCATATTATTGTGATGTACTGTATGATAAAACTCTTGTTTGCTGACACTGTTTGCACTTAGTAGTCTCAATTATTATACCTGTTAGTGTTTTAATATACCTGTTATTTATTATCAGAAAGGGTGCTAAGTGATCTTTCGGCATGAGGACCTGCCATACATTAAAGGGGAGGGAATGTAACAAGGGGTTATTAGCCTATTGGGTCTGTTCTGCCCACATGGTGGTGAGATCCATCCCCTAGCTTATGTAAGGGGGACGGAGTTGGAAGAGGGTCCATAGGTGCCAGAAAATGTGAGAAAGAATTAGGGTTCCGTAGCAGGAGGCTTTCCCCCCTGGAACGCATGTAGCCGTGCTTGCCTCAAAGGGTAAAATATGTGCCTAGCCAGTGGTTTGTGTATTGTGCATGGTGCTTTCACTAAGGGATGTGATGGATTTTGTTCCCTGCTTTGCAGGAACACAAAATCCATCCCTTCTCCCCTGTCAGAACGGAGCTGTGGCTTGTTTACATAGGCAGAGCTGTGCCCTGTGTCTCTTCCCAAGTACACCGTGCAATGTGCACTGGTGCGCAGTCATGTTGGAACAGGAAAGGGCCACCCCCAAACTGTTGGTAGCATAAAATTGTCCAAAATGTCTTGGTATGCTGACCCCTTAAGGGTTTTTTTTCACTGGAACTAAGACCAAGGCAAAGCCCAAGCCCTAAAAAACAACCCCACACCATAACCCCCCCTCAACCAAATGATTTGGACCAGTGCACAAAGCAAGGTCCATAAAGACATGGATGATCGAGTTTGGGGTGGAGGAACTTGACTGGCATGCACAGAGTCCTGATCCCAACCCCTCCTCTGGGATGAATTAGAGTGGAGACTGCAAACCAGGCCTTCTCGTCCAACATTAGTGCCTGGCCTCACAAATGCTCTTCTGGACGAATGGTTAAACTTTCCCATAGGCACACTCCTAAACCTTGTGGACAGCCTTCCCAGAAGAGTTGAAGCTGTTATAGCTGCAAAGGGTGGGCCAACTCAATATTGAAGCCTATGGACTAAGACTGGGATGTCATTAAAGTTCATGTGTGTGAAAAGGCAGGCGTCCCAATTCTTTTGACAATATAGTGTATATGGGTTGCATATGGTTGTTGTTATATATTATGTTGGTGATTGTATATTCACACTGTTTGCAAGCTGCTTCTTTATTTTGATATTAAGGTGCTGACTTTACTTTATTAATATAGTGTATATACGTACAGCCAGGGCAGCCATCAGAAATTTTGGGGCCCCTTACACAGCTTTAGGCCTGGGCCCCCTGGGGCCTGGCCACCAACATTCCCCTGGGCCTGCCCACTGGTCTTCCCACTAAATCCACCCAGGGACATGGGGAGGAGGAATCAGTGTCCCGGCTTGTGTCCAGGGCTACAGCCTGTAGGTAGTGCTTCTTAGTTGTGGGCAGCATGCGGGCCAACAGTTGCCTGCTAAAAGTTTCATTTAATTCTGTTGCTGTAGAGGGTGCAAGCTGACCCTGGGCCCGGCTGGCCAGGCCCCTTGGGATGTTTGGGCCCCTTACAAGTGTATTGGCTGTCCCCCCCTGATGGCGGCCCTGCGTACAGCCAGCGGGAAGAAGTTAATGAACACCCAAACATTTACCCATTTACCCAAACATTTACAATTTAGTTTTGGTTCTTTTTTGTGTCTTCAGGACAGGAAGTGAAGAAAAATCTCCCCAACAGAAAAGAGCCAATACAATTATTAACATGCATTCTCCTCTACTTTACTCAAAATGTAAAAAAATTGGATTGTAGATATACTTTTCTGTCCTTATTTTTATCTCTCTCCACATTACTCTTATTTCCACCTCTCAATGGTTGCTGGTTGCTATTGGCAAAAATAACAGTTTTTATAGAAAACAGTTCTTATAGCATCGTGAAATGAGGATGAGCCCAAATTACCACTGGGGTCAAGCTTAGTCCAGAATTTCCAACCTATAACAGCAACAAAGGACCTTACAAGCTGTCTTAGGCAAAAGCTCAATATAGATTTTTTTTTTTTGCTCACAGATGGTATGTACATGTTAACAGATGTCTATCAGATGAGCAAATAGGTACATGTGATATCACAAATAACCATTTTGTGCTCCCATGCTACAAATGATGCTACAGCATAATGCTTGGCTGGCTTGTCGAAGAAGTAACATCAATCCAATATTGACTTAGTATGTTTCCTGAGCTAAATGGAAGATAGAGGGGTTAAACAAGCATCTCGGAGGTATAATTATCCTTGCTTGGCTTGGATCGTCACTAACAGACTTGGCAGGAGAGACTCCATTTTGCATGCCTCGAGAGGTTCCCTAGTTCTTTCCAACTAAAATATTCAACAATGAACCAGATGGAAGACGAAGGGGCTTAGAGCTTACTTTGCGTACAAATGGTATTTAATCCATGAACAAGTTCATACATGCCGAGATCCAGTTGGAAATGTTAGGAGTTCCAAACCTTGCCTTGAAGAGAGCATCGTTCCCTCCATCTTTCCTTGCTTGAGGTTTCTTTTTTAATTTTCTCTTTGCTGCATAAAAAAAACATCAGAAAATAATAAACCTGGACAGTAATCAATCAAGCAGATTGCAGCGGTGAAATGCAGCCCATCTGTTAAATGGTGTTTGCCAATGTTACAGCGAAAATGAATATAAGCAAAAAGCTTGACTTGTGACTCTTGCTTCCTGTCGCTGTATTGTGCTTTCATCGTGGATTAAATTGTGTTACAACACAAACAGAGAGTAAGAGGATGACATGGAACATTGGAATGGCAACTGTCTTGGCATTGTCATCATTGAGTCAACTCATTTCATTCGAAAGCCCTTAAAGCTGAATCCGAGGAATGGATTATTTTGCGTGGTTAACTTGGTCCAGCTTGGACCAACATAAGTACTGGGATGTTCCAGGGGGGATCACTCAAGGTGTAGTGCCAGCCAGAAAATACTGTTTTAGGGTTTGTTGGTCCACATTCATTTAACCTCCCTGGCGGTCTGATTAGGTCAGGATTTATATGTTAAAAGCGGTACATTGTTTTGCATAGCAATCTGTTGTTTTATATTTTAACCACTTTACCACCGGAGGATTTTGCTGTCTTACGTCCAGGCCACTTTTTGCGATTCGGCACTGTGCGATGTTAACTGACAATTGCGCGGTCGCGCTACGCCATACCCAAACGAAATTTACGTAATTTTTTTACCACAAACAGAGCTTTCTTTTGGTGGTATTTGATCCCCTGTGCGATTTTTCCTTTTTGCGCTATAAACAAAAAAAGAGCGACAATTTTGAAAAAATAACAATATTTTTCACATTTTTTTATATGAAATTCCCCCCCAAAAAAATGTAAAAATCAAATTTTTTTAAAATTTTTGGCCAATTTTTTTTTCTGCTACCTACGTTTGGTAAAAAAAAATCACAATAAGCGTATTTTGATTGGTTTGCGCAAAAGTTATTGCGTTTACTAACTAAGGGAAAGATTTCTGTCATTTTTTTTTTAACGAGTAATGACGGCGATCTGCGATTTTTTTTGCGAGACTGCGACATTGCGGCAGACAGATCGGACCCTTGACTGACATTTTTGACACTTTTGGGGGTACCAGTGACATTACTACAGTAATCAGTGCTATAAATATGCACTGTTACTGTAAAAATGACACTGGCAGGGAAGAGGTTAATTTTATTGGAGAGGGAGGGGTTAATGTATGCCTGGTGCTTACTGACATGTGTGGGGGGAGGTGACTGAGTGACACAGGGACAGATCGCAGGTTCAGCTATGCTGAACCCTGCAATCTGTCACTGTCTGTCACTTAGGAGGTTTACACAAGTGGGCGGATCTCCAAACTTGATTCCCACAACGATCGGGGAAGAGCGGCGGTGATCACCGCCGCTCCTCCCCTGGCCCGACTCCCGATGTGACTGAATTCCTCGGGAGCGAGCCTCCGGCGGCGTGCATGCGCCGCCGAGAAAGGGGAGTGTCTGCGTCGCCAGACGATAACGAACCACTTTGCCGCAGTAGAGCTCTAGTGAGCAGTCGGCAAGTGGTTAAAACTCACCTTCCCCTGCTATCCCCCGCCGTACTCCCCCGCCATCCTCCAGCCATCCTCCCACTGTCCTCCCACTCTGTGGGCCGGCACCTGTCTTCCGGTTCCCTTTCCTGCAAGCGTTGCAACGCAGGGGGGGTGGAACCGGCGGCAATTTAAAAAATGTAAATACACCAAATGAGATGATACCAAGCTGTGATCCTAACGGATTACACTGTATCATCCCATCTCACCACAGGATTTCACCTGCTACTTTTCCAGTGCCCTGCCTGTGCTTTTACAGTGCTTTGTGCCTGGAAAATAGAGAACGACCATGGCGTCCAAAAAGCGTTCTTTTTGCGCAAAAGCGCTTTTAGACGAACTGGAAAACAGCGACAGCGAAACGGAGTTACTTGAAGAACTGAGCGACAGCGATTCGTGGGAAAATTCATCATCAGGTACGGAAAAAGACGACAGCGACGATTCTGATGTCTCTTTCTGGCACATAGTTGTGGAATTTGGGAAGTATATCAAATGATTCTTCAGAATTTCCAATGGAGCGATATGCCAGAAAGAGACATCAGAATCGTCGCTGTCCTCACTTTCCGTACCTGATGACGAATTTTCCCACCAATCGCTATCGCTCAATTCTTCAAGTAACTCCGTTTCGCTGTCGCTGTTTTCCAGTTAGTCTAAAATCGCTTTTGCGCAAAAAGAACACTTTTTGGACACCATGGTCATTCTCTATTTTTCAGGCACAAAGAACTGGAAAAGCACAGGCAGGGCATCCTGTGGTGAAATGTGATCATACAGTGCAATCCGTTAGGATCACAGCTTTGTATGATGTCATTTGGTGTATTTGAAATTGCCGCAGGTTCCACCCCTCTGCGTCGCAATACTCACAGGGAAGGAAACGGAAGACAGGTGCCGGCATCGGCCCAGCACAAAGCAGGAGGACAGCGGGAGGACGGCAGGGAAGGACAGCGGGGGAGGACAGCGGGAGGACGGTGAGGGATCAAAAACAAAGACAAACAGAGGCGCCTCTAAGTGTAGACTTTATGCAACAGGTTTAATGAATAACATTTTATGCACTCACGTTAGTAAGCATATATTCATGCCCATAAAACAAGGTTCCAGTGTGGAGAAGTGTACATCATCCGGTCATGGACATTCGTCCTGCTGGAGCCGAAAATCTTCCATTTGACACGATTGAGTCCATTTGACACGATTTCCTATGGATCCAGTTCACATCTGTACGTTTTTAGCTGGTGTGTTTTTCGGAAAGGGTCAGAGACATTTTTTCCCACAGCAGATTGTGTTTTCAAATAATTGACTTCAATGGATCCACACCAAAAATGCAATTGTTGCATTTTTGATGTGTTTTACATTTTTGCTGTAACATTGGCAAACACCATTTAACAGATGGGCTGCATTTCACCGCTGTGATCTGCTTGATTGATTGCTCTCCAGGTTTATTATTTTCTTGATTATTATTTTTTTTTTCATGTAACAAAAATGGAAACAAAAACCCCTCAAAGAAAGATGTAGGGAATGATCTCTGTCATGCTATGATTTGACATCCAACACTTCCAATCGCACATCAGCATATATCAACTTGTTCATGTATTAAATACCATTTTATTTCCTCACTCGGGTTCTTAAAAGAAAATTATGGACAAAGCTTTTTCGGGTATGCTTTTCTTGTGAGTCACAGGAGAGCACTTACTTTTGCCCTCCTGTGACCCAAAATCTGTCAGCTGGCATGACAGAGCCACTCCAGGCTCTGGAAGGATCCTGACCAATTTGTCTGGATCCACCCAGCTGTCTGATTGACACCTGGCCCTGAGAGAGAGACATGACGTCCCTCCCTGCATCACCACCAGCTTTACAAGTAAATATCTCTTACACAGGTGCACCTTTAGGAGATATTTACACAACCTACAGGTAAGCCTTATTATAGGTATAGGTAGTTATATAAAAAAGGAAGTCAGAGTGAGTCAAGTGTTTAAAATTTTTAGAGAATGACAGAGTGGGCCTAGAAAGGATTTTAGGCCAGGGTGGTACATCTACTGCCAGAAAGTCATGGGCTCCATATTTGCCAAAATGCAACTGACAACACAATGAGGAGTCCTGTTTAGTGGCATGGGAGCAGGTGTGAGGACAGCAGGGGTCAGCGAGCACGTCCAGGAGATCTCCAGGGAGAAGACAACCAGGTGGCTGGTGAGTGAAACAGTCGGGGAGGACTGAGAGACAGCCTGAGAGGACTGAGGTGTGGCAGTCTGGTATGGCTGTAGAGTCAGTCTGGGAGGACTGTGGAAGATTAGCCAGGAGGGCTAGAGAAAGGGGTAGCTGCAGCCAGGTGGGCTGGCAGTGCCTGAAGAGGTGGTGCTGGGATCAGTAGGCACAGGAAGGTAGCTGGACACCGGAACTTCTTTCTACACACCAAAGGGGCCCACTGTTCCTGCTTGTAGAGGGCTTTTACCTGGATCTGGCTGAGTGCCTTGTCAGATCCTCTAAACTGTGTTCCAGCTGGGCCTGATTGTTTCTGCAAGCAAGATTTCTGCAGGAGGCAGAAGAGGAGTGTATATATGGACTGTATATAGTTGTGTCCCTGAAGAGTTCTTTTGCTGCATAGTCAAGTGGGCATTCCATTATACCCCTATCCCCATCCAGGTTCAATATCCAATACAATAATTCAAAAGCAAAACTGCAAGGACTGTTTCCTGACTCAAGTGTGCTGTGGAAGTTTAGTGTGCCTGGCTGTGCAGGGTGGGGGATCCCTATTCACTAGAGGCTCCTACAAGGGTAGAGCTACATTTGGGGGCTCGTCCGGGTTATTCGCCTGCCAGCCGTTGCTCCTCACAACCAGAGTTTCTAACAAGCCAGAAATTGCACTTTGTTCAAGGAACACTGCAGGAATTAAAGACGGGGACAAGGACTTTTGTGCTTTGCCTATTTCTACAGGGGTAGAGCTATATTTGGGGGCTCGTCCGGGATATCCGCCCACAGAAAACCTGCTAGCTGTTGCTCCTAGCAACCAGAGTTTTTAACAAGCCAGAAATTGTACTTTGTTCGAGGAATACTGCAGGGATTAAAGATGGGGACTTATGTGATTTGCCTATTCCAAGTGTCGTAGTAACCAGCAGGAGCTGCTGCCAGAACAGTTGTGGCCCTGCACACCCAGTTGCCCCAACTGCCACTGGGATGGACACTTGTTGAACCTGCTACAAAAACAAAGCTGCAAGGACTGTTTCCTGACTCAAGTGTGCTGTGGAAATTTGCTGTGCCTGGCTGTGCAGGGTGGGGGGATCCCTATTCACCAGCGGCTCCTATGAGGGTAGTGCTACATACATTTTGCACTAACAGACAAGTTTAGGCACTATAGGGCCTCCATGTCAGCTTGCTTGTAGAATAAGAATAAGCATTAATTGAATATACTGCCAGATTCGGCCTGCACATCACAGCAATGGCGCACATCTTAGCTCTTAATCAATGCTGCAATTTCATGTACATATCCTTCTTGTTCAGGCAAATAAATGGCATACAATGTAACACAGCTGGTAATGATTTATTAATTGTGCACGCTATCATCTTCATTATTAAGCATGAAAAGGATTAGCTGAGTAAACTCGGTAAGTCTAATAATATTATCAACTATAAGTGAGACATGACAAGCATAGAGCTCACTGGATCTGTAAGCAATCTTCAATGAGCTGTTTAAGCGGCTACAAAGGTTAAGCGTTCGTCAGCCTACCATTGATTCTGTTTGTTCTCTTCCTGCTCCTGATCCCTTTTGTGGTCTGCAATCTCAACAGTTTATTAACAAATAAAAGCTGCTGTGCCTCTGAAAAGGAACCGTCTGTTTCTCCATTTATTTAGAAAAAGAAATGGAACTGACATATTTCTCACATTTTGTTAATTTTTTTATCTACACAAATAATGTTCCACTGTATTGTATATACATATTTTCATTTTTTTTAATAGAAATTATTTTGTTTAAAAAAATATATATATATACAGTGCCTTGCGAAAGTATTCGGCCCCCTTGAACTTTTTCACCTTTTGCCACATTTCAGGCTTCAAACATAAAGATATAAAACTGTAATTTTTTTACGAAGAATCAACAAGTGGGACACAATCATGAAGTGGAACGAAATTTATTGGATATTTCAAATTTTTTTAACAAATAAAAAACTGAAAAATTGGGCGTGCAAAATTATTCAGCCCCCTTAACTTATACTTTGTAGCGCCACCTTTTTCTGCGATGACAGCTGTAAGTCGCTTGGTGTATGTCTCTATCAGTTTTGCACATCGAGAGACTGAAATTTTTGCCCATTCCTCCTTGCAAAACAGCTCGAGCTCAGTGAGGTTGGATGGAGAGCGTTTGTGAACAGCAGTTTTCAGTTCTTTCCACAGATTCTCGATTGGATTCAGGTCTGGACTTTGACTTGGCCATTCTAACACCTGGATATGTTTATTTTGAACCATTCCATTGTAGATTTTGCTTTATGTTTTGGATCATTGTCTTGTTGGAAGACAAATCTCCGTCCCAGTCTCAGGTCTTTTGCAGACTCCATCAGGTTTTCCTCCAGAATGGTCCTGTATTTGTCTCCATCCATCTTCCCATCAATTTTAACCATCTTCCCTGTCCCTGCTGAAGAAAAGCAGGTCCAAACCATGATGCTGCCACCACCATGTTTGACAGTGGGGATGGTGTGTTCAGGGTGATGAGCTGTGTTGCTTTTACGCCAAACATAACGTTTTGCATTATTGCCAAAAAGTTTGATTTTGGTTTCATCTGACCAGAGCACCTTCTTCCATATGTTTGGTGTCTCCCAGGTGGCTTGTGGCAAACTTTAAACAACACTTTTTATGGATATCTTTAAGAAATGGCTTTCTTCTTGCCACTCTTCCATAAAGGCCAGATTTGAGCAGTATACGACTGATTGTTGTCCTATGGACAGAGTCTCCCACCTCAGCTGTAGATCTCTGCAGTTCATCCAGAGTGATCATGGGCCTCTTGGCTGCATCTCTGATCAGTCTTCTCCTTGTATGAGCTGAAAGTTTAGAGGGACGGCCAGGTCTTCGTAGATTTGCAGTGGTCTGATACTCCTTCCATTTCAATATTATCACTTGCACAGTGCTCCTTGGGATGTTTAAAGCTTGGGAAATCTTTTTGTATCCAAATCCAGCTTTAAAACGTCTCCACAACAGTATCTCGGACCTGCCTGGTGTGTTCCTTGTTCTTCATGATGCTCTCTGCGCTTTAAACGGACCTCTGAGACTATCACAGTGCAGGTGCATTTATACGGAGACTTGATTACACACAGGTGGATTCTATTTATCATCATTAGTCATTTAGGTCAACATTGGATCATTCAGAGATCCTCACTGAACTTCTGGAGAGAGTTTGCTGCACTGAAAGTAAAGGGGCTGAATAATTTTGCACGCCCAATTTTTCAGTTTTTTTATTTGTTAAAAAAATTTGAAATATCCAATAAATTTCATTCCACTTCTTGATTGTGTCCCACTTGTTGTTGATTCTTCACAAAAAATTACAGTTTTATATCTTTATGTTTGAAGCCTGAAATGTGGCAAAAGGTCGCAAAGTTCAAGGGGGCCGAATACTTTCGCAAGGCACTGTATATATATATATATATATATATATATATATATATATATATATATATATACTCTGTATATATATATTTAATTTTAATATAAACAAAATTAAAAAACTGGGCAAATGTGCTACAACCCCTGGTAAAGAGTGCAATCACCACTCTTGCAATTTGTTCATTCAATTGTTTAATTGTGTAGAAAAAAAACTAATCACAGTCATGCCTCAAAACTGTTTTTTTTTTTTTTTATCGCAAGGAGCAAAAAAATTAACAGAATTGTCATACATTTGGACATACTGTAGTAAAGAAAACACTTGAGAGGAGTTTTATGCCAAAGTCAAGTAACAGTCATGGAAGCAATACCAAGTTTTAGGCATAGGGTGAAGGGCAGGGCTGCTGTTAGAAATCGCGGGGCCCCGTACAGACTACCTGGCAGGGTCCCCCCAAGAAAATATGAAAGATATATTTAGCTAAAATTACAACAAAATCACTATTAGCAGACACAAATATTACATAACTTACATAATTCCTGCTAAATCTATGAAAAAAAACTATGTTAAATAAAAATGAGATGACAAAAATATACAGGCTGGGCAGTTGGAGCTCAGTGATTAGAGAGACAGAGGCAGTGCTGTATCTTGGCCTAGGCCAACAAGGCCCAGGCCTAGGGCAGCAATTTGCAGGGGGGCAGCAAAAAAGCTGCACCCTGCATGGAAAAAAAAACCTTCTCCTGGCTCCCACATGAGAAGGGTCCCCACCGGCTTGCACTACACTTTTAGTATAGTGCCAGTCCTATGGGGAAAATCAGTCTAGCACCCCCATTAAGCGGTCACACTGCTACCTGCCGGTACTGATGGGCACTAATAGGCTTCACTAATGGCTACACTGATGGGCACTGATATGATGCACTGATAGGCTGCACTGATTGCCACTGTTCGGGCTGTACTGATGAGGCCGCACTGATATGCTGCACTGATGAGGCTGCACTAATGGGCAGCAATAAGGCTGCACTGATTGGCACTGATGAGGCTGAACTTATTGGAACTGAAGAGGCTGGATTGATGGGCACTGATAGACTGGTTGTGATCTGTGGTTTATAGACAGGGCGGGTCATAAACAGGAAGGGGTGTGGCCTTTACAGGAAGAGGTGGTTCATATTTAAATTAGGGGGTGCACAAGTTTAGTTAGGCCTAGGGCAGCACAAAACCTAAATACACCACTGGACAGAGGAAGAGAAACAAAGTTACAAATAAACTCCTGAGCAGAGATAACATTAGAGCCAGTGCTGGGAGGGGGGCCCACACAAGGAGGGGGATTAGTGAGAGATGGCTGTCTCTTTCTCAGCAGATAAAAGCTGATAGCAGGGAGAGGGATAGATCAGATTCAGGTGCTGGAGGAAGATTTCTGTATTTTTTGTCCATCACTAATCTCCCTCCCTGTGTGGGCCCTTCTGTGTGCTCGGGCAAGAGAGCTGGTGGTCCCCCCCTATCAGCGGCCCTGGTGAAGGGTGTTGCTCCACAACCCCGACCCCCAAACTGTGCATGGGGGGGAGACACCGCGATCCACCGGTAATTTCAGTGGATTAAACCTGAGAAATAACTATGTAGAAGTGGTACACAACACAGAGAGGGTATGAGCATCAGTAATAACATGTAAAGTTTGAGTATGACCCGATGCTGATATATTATATAGTTTTACTGCATTTATCTATCCAGAATGACCATTGTTCATCGAATTTACTACATCTCAGTGAGTTGATGCTAGCAATCTTTCATATAGTGAGGCATGGGAAGTCCCATAATGTATGCAGTAGGCTACCTACTTGTCCGCATTTATGCCAGCAGTTAGGGGATTTGTTTGGAAAAAATTTGGCTAGTTTATAAGGTGTGTAGTACCATCTATGCATAATTTTGAGCATAATTTTCCAGTGATCGCTGCATTTTGAAAGTTTATGTTGAATGAAGGGGAACTTGCTACTGGTTCAAAGAGTTGGATTTATCCAAGTCTTTCTCCATATTTGTAGTAGACAGGAACGTGACTACAGTAGTTGCAATTGCAACTGGTCCCCATGCTCCAGGGGGCCTGTGCGTCTCCCCTGTACACCTGGATAGGAGGGGGGGGGGGCAGCATGTAGAGAAATCACTGTCCTCCTTTTTCCTCCTGTAGCTGCAGGAGGAAAATGGAGGAGATTGGTTCCTCCGTATGCTGCCCCTGCCACTCCTCCTATTCAGTTCACTTGTGTTCTGCTGTCTCTGGGCCCCTGTGTGCTCCCCTGGTCCCCACTGCGCCCCCTCCCCTCTCCTGCCAGCTGCTGCAGGGGATGTGTCACAATAGAGAACCAGGAAGGGGTCAGTAAATATGGAATTTACCAGCTCCTTCCTTTTCTGAATGGACGGAGTCATAGTCAGTGACATTGTAAAAAAAATAAAATGATAAAAAATAATACAATTTAAATACCAAAAATTAAAAACTACTGACACCAATGGGTGAACTTCCAGGATCACAAAGGTCCCACTTGCGACCAGGCCCTTGCATTCCACCACCGTGGGGAGGCCCCAAGATGGCAGGAAGGGGGCCCACTGCAGAACTTGTGAAAGGGCCCCGCAATGAGAGTAAAGGGTCCCAGGATCAGTGAGAAGAGCTCCAGACTTGAAGGAAAGGGCCCTGGCCATGGTTTCTTGCACCGGGATCCTGAAGGTTCTAGTTACGCCTCTGGTAGTAGTTGAGTTTTTTGAAGTGAGGATTTGTCATGCAGTATGTTTTAGAATAAGGATATGCCTTTCCTTGGGGATGTGTGTGAGTAGAGGAATCTCCATGCTCCAGGGGGAATATTCATTGTTGCCAAGGGGTATTTAGACAAGAAGTGCAGGATACGGAAGAGAGAGAGCGAATTGAGTATTTTCCTTGACGATGGAATTCTTCCCTCAGACGTTCCCAATTTTTAAGCTTGGAATCTGAAAAGAAGTCCCGTATTTTGATTAACCACTTCAATACCGGGCACTTTCACCCCCTTCCTGCCCAGGCCAATTTTCAGCTTTCAGCGCTGTCACACTTTGCATGACAATTGCGCGGTCATGCAACACTGCACCCAATTGAACTTTTTATCATTTCTTTCAAACAAATAGAGCTTTCTTTTGGTGGTATTTAATCACCGCTGGGTTTTTTATTTCTTACTAAAAAAAAAAAAAAAAAAAAAAAAAAAGAAAAAAGACAGAAAATTTTGAAAATTTTTTTTTTCTTATTTTCTGTCAGTAAATTTTGTAAATAAGTAAATTTTCTCTTTCACTGATGTGCGCTGATGAGGTGGCACTCATGGGCACTGATAGGCTGCACTGATGGTCAGTGATGAATTGGCACTTATGGGCACTGATGGGGTGGCACTGATGAGGAGGTACTAATATGCCGCACTGATGGGCACTGATAGGCGGCACTGATGAGCACTGATAGGCGGCAGTGATGGACACTGAAAGGCGGAACTGATGGGCACTGAGAGGTGGCACTGATGGGCACAGATAGGCGGCACTGATGAGCACTGATGGGCGGCACAATTGGGCACTAACGGGCGGCACTAATGGACACTGATGGGCAGCACAGATGAACAGGCACTGATGGTCATTGACTGGCAGCACTATTGGCACTGATTGTGGGCACTGAGTGTGGGCACTGATTGTGGGCAGTGATGGGCACTGATTTTTTTTCTTTACTGTAATCAGGGCACTGATGATACCCATTGACATTATATGTCTTTCTTGAAAGAAGGTTTTCATGGCTTTTGTCCTATGGCAAGATGCATTATCATCCTAAAAAATGATGTCATCATCACCAAACATCCTTTTCTTGGAATAAGAAAAGTGTCAATTGAAGATTTAATGACTGTCATCTCCCCCGTACCTTTACCTGACATGCAACCCCATATCATCAATGTTTGTGGAAATTTCCATGTTTTCTTCAGGCAGTCGTCTTCATACATTTCATTGGAATGGCCCCAAACAAAAGTTCGTCCATCATCACCCTGTCCAATGCAGATTGGTGATTCATCACCGAATATCACTTCCATCCAGTCATCCACAGTCCACCATGATTGCTTTCCTTTAGCCCACTATAGCCTTGTTTTTTTTCTGTTTAGGTGTTAATGATGGTTTTAGTTTGGCTTTTTTATATGTAAATCCTATTTCCTTTAGGCAATGTCTTACAGTTCGGTCACAGACATTGACTCCAGTTTCTGACCATTTGTTCCTCATTTTTTTTGTTGTGCATTTTCCGTTTTCAAGGCATATTGCTTTAAGTTTTCTATCTTGATGCTTTGATGTCTTCCTTGGTCTACCAGTATGCTTCCGATCCCGGCTACATCCCCCCCACTTGAAAGTCTTTGGTCCCCAAAGACGGAGGAATAACCTTCCCATTTGATTTGTACTTGGTCCTGATTTTAACTACTTGCCGGGCACCCGCCGCAGATATACTGCGACAGGCTGGCTCGGCTGTGCGAACTGCCGTACCTGTACGGCTGTTTGCGGGAGCGCTCCCGAGGGTGCGCCCTGCCGGAGGCACGCTCGCGCCCCAATTAGGCAGGCGGGGAAGCTGATCCACGGGGCCGGCAGCCGCGATCGCCGCCAGGCAACCAGGCAACCGCGATCGTTCCCCCATGGAGAGAGAACAATGGTCTGCTAATGTAAACACAGCAGACCATTTTTCTCTCTGGAATAAACACGGAGCACCTGTGATCCTCCTATTTAGGATCACAAGTCTCTGTGTTGATTCCACAAGCTCACCACCCTCACAGTTAGAAAACACCCCCTAGGCTCACATTTTACCCTTTCATCGCCTCTAAATTAACCCCTTCCCTGCCAGTGTCATTATTACAGTAACAGTGCATATTTTTAGCACTGGGAGAAAGACAGGCGCCACTCTAAGTGTAATATGACTCTACATACTCACAATCGTGTAAGTAAAAACAGCAATGGATATTCATCCAAGGAGTACGATAAGTCCGGGTGCCTCTGCAGAAGAATCTGACTGGTCCGCTGTGGAGATCCGTTGGAGCCGGTGAAAGACGGCGTATCCCGGACCCAGGGGACACTGTCGAAGCTTCCGGCGGCGTACTTCCGGCTTGGGTGTGGAGCGTGATAACGTTAACAGGCGACGCGTTATCGAAGCATGTGCTCCTTCCTCGGGCCTCTAATGGCGCCATCTTAGAGAAGGGCATTATATATATAGGGCAAAAAACGCTGGACTACCGCTGGGTCCTAAACTGAGTCCATTGCTATTGATTCGTTATTGTGCACTAAAAACACCTATACAGTGCTCAAAACTTGGGATAAATTATGAACAATTATAGATAAAAACATATTTTAGACTGGTAATGTAAAACAATGCACAATATGGGAAAATACATACTGATGTGAAAACAATATATCTAAAACCGATCTTGGGTCACACTACAAAAAATTAGTAATATAAAAATAAAAATAATAGTAAAAATAAATATAAATAAAAATAATAATCTATAAACAAATATATATATATATATATGAAATAAAAAAAATATATAATAAAAATGAAAATAATTAAATTGAAAATGAAAATAAAAATGAAAATAAAATACATGTAAATTATTCAACATATACAAAATATAACTAATTAGTGAAACAGAAGGAGTCACGTGTACATACGCATGTCATGTGTGTACACTCTCAACCTATAATAATAATAATAAATCATCAAATATCACTAAATTGAGATTGAGTGAAGATCCCAACTAGCGTAAATATGTATAAATATATAAAAATTCATATATAAAAAGTACCAATTATATTATACATAAATATGATTTAAAATGTATAAATAAATATAGAATTATATATCAAATTCTAAAAAAGACCCTACATGCACACATGCTCATACATATGTGCATATGGCTGATATAAAACTTTCCATAAAAAATACCCACATGACGAGAATAAAGGGTTTGTCCATGACCTACACTCATGAACTTACGTGTGGCCAAACCATGACTCTAAATAAGGGAAGAGCCCTATACCAAAGAGTTGGTTTCTACCTCCTCATTGAGGCCCCCAGGTACCAAAGTGTCCAATGTGTAGATCCAAAAAGCTTCTCTTTGACATAGCTGTTTAAAACGTTGGGCTGTTGAGGGGGTGGCAGGTATGGATTCTAAGTTCCAAACTCTCAGCCCTAGAGAAGAATGATCGTGGTGTGTCAAAAAATGGCGGGGGACAGTATGTTTATCATCCCCTGCTTCAACAAACCTTCGATGTTCACCGAACCTTTTTCTGAGTGTGCGAATGGTCCTCCCAACATAAAAAAGGCCACAAGGACATGTCAAGCAGTACACAACAAATTCTGTTGAGCGTGGGTCACGTGCTTGCATGTCAGACAAAGTTTTTCCCGACATTGGTACATGCCCACTAGACACAGTTCCATAATAAGTTTAGGAAGATGGAAAAACTGATAATAAAACACTGGTCCATTCTATTGGAGGACCCACATCTGAGGGATACCTTACCCCCCAGGCCCAAAATCACCTACAGGAGAGTCAGGAATATTAAAAGTATGGTGGCTCCTAGCAAATTAAAAAGTACACCTCTCACATCTCATTTGAACCTCATTCCTCTAGTGGGCATGTACCAATGTCGGAAAAAACTTTGTCTGACATGCAAGCACGTGACCCACTGGCAAAAAGAAAAGAATATACCATAAAAGGCAAAACCTATCCTATTAAGAAATTCATAATTGCTCAACAGAATTTGTTGTGTACTGCTTGACACGTCCTTGTGGCCTTTTTTATGTTGGGAGGACCATTCGCACACTCAGAAAAAGGTTCGGTGAACATCGAAGGTTTGTTCACCGCTGCACTTAAGGACCGAGCCCATTTCTGACACTTGTTGTTTACAAGCTAAAATCAGTTTTTTTTTTTGCTAGAAAATTACTTAGAACCCCCAAACATTATATATATATATATATATTTTTTAGCAAAGACTCTGGAGAATAAAATGGCGGTCGTTGCAATATTTTTTGTCACGCAGTATTTTCACAGCTGTCTTTCAAACGCCATTTTTGTGGGGGGGGGGGGGGGGGGGGAATATTACATTTCACTGCATTTAAAAAAACTAAACAGTAAAGTTAGCCCATTTTTTTTTTTGTATATTGTGAAAGATGATGTCACGCCGAGTAAATAGATATCGAACATGTTACGGTTTAAAATTGCGCACAACCGCAGAATGGTGACAAACTACGGTACATAAAAATCTCCACAGGCAATCGTTTAAAAAAATTTAACGGTTACCAGTTTAGAGTTACAGAGTAGCTCTTTTTATTAAATTATGGAGATCGCGGCAATACCTCATATGTGTGGTTTGATCAACGATTTAATTTGCGGGTGCGACTTCCGTATACTTTTTCTTTCGTGTGTGAGCTCACGGCAACGGGGGGCGGTTAAAATGTTTTTTTTTCCTATTTATTTTATTTAATTTTAGCACAGGTTTTTTTAAAAAAAAAATAATAATCTGATCACTTTTATTGCTGTCACAAGCAATGTAAACATCCCTTGTGACACCAATATGCAGTGACAGGTACTCTTTATGGAGGGATCGGGGGTCTAAAAGACTCTAGACCCCTACAATGAACTTTAATGTATTCAAAATGCCGAAAACAGCATTTTTGAATACAGTCACTTTTTAAATTCGGCGCCTTTACCATCTGAGTAACCCGAACGTGAAGTCATGGACGCCGCCTCCGGGTTATGTCATCGGAGACCCGATCAAAGCTGCATCCAGCTTTGATCGGGACTCCAACCAGCCAACGGAGGTGCCAGCTGGTTGCTCAGATCTCCCAGTGAAAACAGCATTTTTGAATACAGTCACTTTTTAAATTCGGCGCCTTTACCATCCGAGTAACCCGAACGTGACGTCATGGACACCGCCTCCGGGTTATGTCATCAGAGACCCAATTGAAGCCACATCCAGCTTTGATCGGGACTCCAACCAGCCGACGGAGGTGCCAGCTGGTTTATCAGATCTCCCAGTGGGGTGGGAGACCCGGGAAGAGCCATGGAAGGCGGTGGGGGGCGTCTCCTTCCACTCGCTGGGGTAACGATCAAGCGGCTCCTGAGCCGCATTGGTCATTCTCGCCTAAAAGCCGACTGCTGGCTCTAACAAAATGGTACCAGGGGGATGCCTCTAGCTGCAGGCATCATCCCAGTACAGCAACTTATTCAGACGACGTCATGGGCGGTCGGTAAGTGGTTAAGAACACACTGACACAAGATAAGTGAGGTTTTACTATTTACTTGAAGGATAAACACTACAGGTATAACTCTATCAATCAGCCAAATCCTGCCTATACCAGCAAGGTTCAACATGACTGATACAAAGAATCACAAAGAACATTGGAAACAGTGACTCCCGGAAGCAAGAGAGTAATCAAGCGGTGGAGCAGATAGGTTTATAGGCTCTCCCATGATCCTGTGCTTCCCTTTTGCTCCCTGAGAGGACAGTTCCCACAGTTGTCCAGAAAACGGTCTGCTATTGATTCAGAACTATATCTCCCACAATCCATTTCTTCCACTTCCAGTGATGGGCCGATCTTCTCCTGAAAGCAGTCTTAAAGGGGCGCACAGATAATTCCAACAGCAACGATACGTGTATAGATATATTGGGACATCGATACAATTCTAATATTTTTGGGCTCTATACACCACCACAATGGATTTGAAATGAAACAAACATGATGTGCTTTACCTGCAGACTTTCAGCTTTATTTGAGCGTATATACATCCAAATCAGGTGAAAGGTGTAGGAATTACAACAGTTTGTATATGTGCCTCCCACTTTTTAAGGGGCCAAAAGTACAGTAATGGGACAATTGGCTGCTCAGCTGTTCCATGGCCAGGTGTGTGTTATGCCCTCATTATCCCATTTACAAGGAGCAGATAAAAGGTCCAGAGTTAATTTCAAGTGGGCTATTTGCATTTGGAATCTGTTGCCGTCAACTCTCAATATGAGATCCAAAGATCTGTCACTATCAGTGAAGCAAGCCATCATTAGGCTGAAAAGACAAAACAAACCCATCAGAGAGACAGCAAAAACATTAGGGGTGGTCAAATCAACTGTTTGGAACATCGTTAAAAAGAAAGAACGCACCGGTGAGCTCAGCAACACCAAAAGACCCGGAAGACCACGGAAAACAACTGTGGTGGATGACCGAAGAATTCTTTCCCTGGTGAAGAAAAAACCCTTCACAACAGTTGGCCAGATCAAGAACACTCTCCAGGAGGTAGGTGTATGTGTGTCAACGTCAACAATCAAGAGAAGACTTCACCAGAGTGAATACAGAGGGTTCACCACAAGATGTAAATCATTGGTGAGCCTCAAAAACAGGAAGGCCAGATTAGAGTTTGCCAAACAACATCTAAAAAAGCCTTCACAGTTCTGGAACAACATCCTATGGACAGATGAGACCAAGATCAACTTGTACCAGAGTGATGGGAAGAGAAGAGTATGGAGAAGGAAAGGAACTGCTCATGATCCAAAGCATACCACCTCATCAGTGAAGCATGGTGGTGGTAGTGTCATGGCGTGGGCATGTATGGCTGCCAATGGAACTGGTTCTCTTGTATTTATTGATGATGTGACTGCTGACAAAAGCAGCAGGATGAATTCTGAAGTGTTTCAGGCAATATTATCTGCTCATATTCAGCCAAATGCTTCAGAACTCATTGGACGGCGCTTCACAGTGCAGATGGACAATGACCCAAAGCATACTGCGAAAGCAACCAAAGAGTTATTTAAGGGAAAGAAGTGGAATGTTATACAATGGCCAAGTCAATCACCTGACCTGAATCCGATTGAGAATGCAATTCACTTGCTGAAGACAAAACTGAAGGGAAAATACCCCAAGAACAAGCAGGAACTGAAGACAGTTGCAGTAGAGGCCTGGCAGAGCATCACCAGACCCAGCGTCTGGTGATGGCTATGCGTTCCAGACATCAGGCTGTAATTGACTGCAAAGGATTTGCAACCAAGTATTAAAAAGTGAAAGTTTGATTTATGATCGTTAATCTGTCCCATTACTTTTGGTCCTTTAAAAAGTGGGAGGCACATATACAAACTGTTGTAATTCCTACACCGTTCACCTGATTTGGATATAAATACCTTCAAATTAAAGCTGAAAGTCTGCAGTTAAAGCACATCTTGTTTGTTTCATTTCAAATCCATTGTGGTGATGTATAGAGCCAAAAAGATTAGAATTGTGTAGATGTCCCAATATTTATGGACCTGACTGTATATATATTTTAGTAGTCCGATCCCGGCTACACATATATGCGGTACATGACCTCTCAGAGAAAGGGGGTTGTGTTCATTTGGTAAGCAGGTACTTTATCACACACTTGGTGTTGGTGGCTGTTGTTGCCGAATTCATTTAACCTGTTAAAAAATGGCCTGGTCATTAAGGTGGCAAAACCTTCCAGTCCAGAAGTGGTTAAAGGATCACATTAACCAGGATTCACTGGATTTGAATATTGGGACTTTGTTATGGACTATTTACATTTCCTATATCTTTCAAGGAATATCATTATTGTTCACTGTTATTTGATGAATTTTGGTCTTTATGCAATAGTTTCTATGTATAATTGATGTATAATTGATTTCACTGCAGCACATTATATATATATATATATATATATATATATATATATGTATGTATGTATACGTTTATGTATGTATGTATATATACAGTGCCTTGCGAAAGTATTCGGCCCCCTTGAACTTTGCGACCTTTTGCCACATTTCAGGCTTCAAACATAAAGATATAAAACAGTAATTTTTTGGTGAAGAATCAACAACAAGTGGGACACAATCATGAAGTGGAACGGAATTTATTGGATATTTCAAACTTTTTTAACAAATAAAAAACTGAAAAATTGGGCGTGCAAAATTATTCAGCCCCTTTACTTTCAGTGCAGCAAACTCTCTCCAGAAGTTCAGTGAGGATCTCTGAATGATCCAATGTTAACCTAAATGACTAATGATGATAAATAGAATCCACCTGTGTGTAATCAAGTCTCCCTATAAATGCACCTGCACTGTGATAGTCTCAGAGGTCTGTTTAAAGCACAGAGAGCATCATGAAGAACAAGGAACACACCAGGCAGGTCCGAGATACTGTTGTGGAGAAGTTTAAAGCCGGATTTGGATACAAAAAGATTTCCCAAGCTTTAAACATCCCAAGGAGCACTGTGCAAGCGATAATATTGAAATGGAAGGAGTATCAGACCACTGCAAATCTACGAAGACCTGGCCGTCCCTCTAAACTTTCAGCTCATACAAGGAGAAGACTGATCAGAGATGCAGCCAAGAGGCCCATGATCACTCTGGATGAACTGCAGAGATCTACAGCAGAGGTGGGAGACTCTGTCCATAGGACAACAATCAGTCGTATACTGCACAAATCTGGCCTTTATGGAAGAGTGGCAAGAAGAAAGCCATTTCTTAAAGATATCCATAAAAAGTGTCGTTTAAAGTTTGCCACAAGCCACCTGGGAGACACACCAAACATGTGGAAGAAAGTGCTCTGGTCAGATGAAACCAAAATCAAAATTTTTGGCAACAATGCAATGTTTGGCGTAAAAGCAACACAGCTCATCACCCTGAACACACCATCCCCACTGTCAAACATGGTGGTGGCAGCATCATGGTTTGGGCCTGCTTTTCTTCAGCAGGGACAGGGAAGATGGTTAAAATTGATGGGAAGATGGATGGAGCCAAATACAGGACCATTCTGGAAGAAAACCTGATGGAGTCTGCTAAAGACCTGAGACTGGGAACGGAGATTTGTCTTCCAACAAGACAATGATCCAAAACATAAAGCAAAATCTACAATGGAATGGTTCACAAATAAACATATCCAGGTGTTAGAATGGCCAAGTCAAAGTCCAGACCTGAATCCAATCGAGAATCTGTGGAAAGAACTGAAAACTGCTGTTCACAAACGCTCTCCATCCAACCTCACTGAGCTCGAGGTGTTTTGCAAGGAGGAATGGGCAAACATTTCAGTCTCTCCATGTGCAAAACTGATAGAGACATACCCCAAGCGACTTACAGCTGTAATCGCAGCAAAAGGTGGCGCTACAAAGTATTAACTTAAGGGCGCTGAATAATTTTGCACGCCCAATTTTTCAGTTTTTTATTTGTTAAAAAAATTTGAAATATCCAATAAATTTCGTTCCACTTCATGATTGTGTCCCGCTTGTTGATTCTTCACAAAAAATTACAGTTTTATGTCTTTATGTTTGAAGCCTGAAATGTGGCAAAAGGTCGCAAAGTTCAAGGGGGCCGAATACTTTCGCAAGGCACTGTATATATAGATAGATAGATAGATAGATAGATAGATAGATAGATAGATAGATAGATAGATAGATAGATAGATAGATAGATAGATAGATAGATAGATAGATAGATAGATAGATAGATAGATAGATAGATAGATAGATATTTATATATGTATATATATATATATATATATATATATAAAATCATTTTAATAGAATTATTCAATAATAAAAACAAACAAAGAATAAAAAGTATGTCAAAGGACACGACTGTAGATGTGCAGTTGTCAACAATATTAAAAGAAACAATTCACAGCTCCAGGATACTCGGCAGGTTGAGGGACTGTATTCCTTTAATATCCAAAGAAGAACAGGACATATTGTTCCTCCTGATTGTTGACAAGCGTCTATCACAATATAGTCCAGTGATGTAACTGTACTGCGTTGCCAAACAAAAATAACTAAGTCATAGCATATTGCTCTCTGATTTCCGAAAGCATATACATATGCACATACCTCCCAAGGAAAAAATTGCAATAAGCGTATTTTGATTGGATTGTGCAGAAGTTATCGCGTCTACTAACTACGGGAAAGATTTATGTCATTTTTATTGTTTTTTTTTTTTTTTACTAGTAATGGCGGCGATCTGCGATTTTTTTTGCAGGACTGCAACATTGCGGCAGACAGATCGGACCCCTAACTGACATTTTTGACACTTTTGGGGGTACCAGTGACATTACTACTGTAATCAGTGCTAAAAATATGCACTGTTACTGTAATAATGACACTGGCAGGGAAGAAGTTTACCCTGTTGGTGATCAAGGGGTTAAATGTGAGCCTAGGGTAGTGATTATAACTGTATGGGGGCGTGGCTTGTAAAATGACCATAGAGACCTGTGATCCTATATAGAAGGATCACAGGCGCTCTGTGATCATTTCAGGGAGAAGAACGGTCAGATGTGTTTACAACAGCGGACCGTTCTTCTCTCTCAGCGGGGAGGGATAGCGGGTGTCAGGCGGCAATCGGAGCCGCCTGACACACGCATCGGCTTCCCCACCGACGAGCAGGGGCGGGAGTGCGCTCGCCCCCTAGACTCCCCAGAGCGAGCGCCGTATATGTACGCTGATTTGCCTGGGAGAGGCAGCCTGCCGCAGTATATATCCGGCGGGCGGTCGGCAAGGAGTTAAACAAACCTTAACCACCGACACATGTGATAAATTACCGCTTGAGTACATGCGGTAGTTATCGAACAATCGAAAAAAATACTGCATTCGGTATTTAACGTTAAATTCTTTGTGAATTTAACTTTCACAACTGATTTACTGCATGCATTTTATTTCCTGTTATTTAACTCTTAGTGAATTGACCCCTATAGTGTACTTCACATCAGCTTCTGCCCTCAAGGAGCTTACAATCTAAGATCCCTATCTCAGAGGCATAACTAGAACCTTCAGGGTCCCGATGCAAGAAACCATTAGGGCCCCCGGAACCCCTGGCCTGGGGCCCTTCCCTTCAAGCCTGGGGCTCTTCCCACTGATCCTGGGGCCCTTTACTCTCGTTAAAGTAGTTTTTATATTTTGGTACATTTATTGTATTCTTTTTTATCATTTTTTTTTTTTTTACAGTGCCGAATCGCAAAATAGGGCCTGGTCAGGAAGGGGGTAAAATCTTCCGGGGCTGAAGTGGTTAAGGTAATTTCCTTAATCTGTATTTGGAGGCATTGACATTTGAACTACCTTCTTAAATTTAAGAAGCTTGGTAATGCAAGCTGAGTCTTTTCTCATAGCTGCCAACATTTGAAAAAAATTTTGAGGGACACTTTGCAGCACAGCTATTAATTACTTACCACACCCACTTCCCTGAAACTCCGCCCACTCCACATAATTAATCTCCGCCTACTTATCATCAGATTATACGGTCTACTCAATAAAGAGAGAATTACAGGAAATGGAAAAGGGAATTTTAAACTTAAGGCCAAAGTAGCAGAGTTGGAATAATTCTCCCATTCAGCTGCACTACTTCTGCCTAAAGTGTAAAATTCTCATCACAATTCCCTGCAATTCTAAAGTGTCAAATATGCTCAGCTGTGACCATACAAAAAATGGAATATGTAAATATAAATAAAGTGCAAGGGACAATTTAAATGACCCAGGTGAGGCCCCTATTTGCTGGGACTGTCCCGGCAAAAACAGGACAGTTGGCAAGTATGTTTTCCATGTGGAACTCTGTTGCCTGGAAATAGCTGTGTTGCACTCCTTTACTAAATCCATCACGCCATACATTCATAAAAATTATTATTTAGTAAATGTATGGCCTACTAGAGTTGTAGAAAGTGCTCTTTACTAGACCGTTCTCTGTTTTTGGCCCAATTCTGTGCCAAAACGAAAGAAACTTGACTATATTTTTTTTTTATACTTTTTTTTAAACATTTTTATTTATTTTTCATGTTCCTATCCAAATTTAACTTATTGTAATAGTGTATATAACCAAAAAATATTACAATGGCCACTTCAAGAGGTCACTTCTAGCTGGAGTAATTGTCATGGTTGACATACTCCATTGTTGCACTTTTGTAAACAACGTTTTGCCCCCTTAACCTCCCTGGCGGTATGATTATGTCAGGAATTACATACCAAAAGCGGTACAATTCTTTTCATGGAAATTTGGCGTTATGTATTATAGGGCTACAATTCTTAGTAATTACTGACTTAAACCTGACCAAAACAAGAGTCTAGTAGACATCCCAGATGTGATAAATTTGAAACACAAACACATGAATTATAATCGAATCAATAATATTATTTTATTATTTAATATATAATATATATAATAAAATTATATTATTGATTAGATTATAATTCATGCATTATATATTATATATAGATATATGTGTGTGTGCATATATATATATATATATATATATATATATATATATATATATATATATATGCATACATGCATACATATATATATATATATATATATATGCATATATATATATACCGGTGTATATATATATATATATATATATATATATATATATATATATATATATATATATACACCGGTATATATATATATATATATATATATGCATGTATATATATATATATATATATATATATATATATATATAATATAAAATGTGTTTTGTGCAACATTTTTTTTTTTTTTTTTTTAATCTCCCTCCCTAGTTCCGCTCCCATGCAGCATTGCTGCTGCAGGGAACGGAACTAGGAAGTGATCAGAGCGACGGAGGACGGAGGAGCGGCGGGACTCTCGGCTGGCGGTAACAGCAATGAGAGATCATCGCTGGATCGCCAGGAGAAGGTAAGAGAACACCGCTGCGCTCTCTGCAATCCACCCCGAGCGTGACTCGGGGTTACCGCTCCTGATATGAAAAACCAACCCCGAGTCACGCTCGGGATCACCGCTAAGGAGGTTAATGACCAGGCCATTTTTTGTGATTCGGCACTGCGTTATTTTAACTGACAATTGCACTGTTGTGCAACGCTGTACCCAAATATAATTGATGTTCTTTTTTCCCCACAAATAGAGCTTTCTTTTGGTGGTATTTGATCACCTGTGCGATTTTTATTTATTGCGCCATAAACAAAAAAAGAGCGACAATTCTGAAAAAAAATATATATATATATTTTTCACTTTCTGCTATATAACATTCCCAAATAAAAAGAAGAAATTAATAATTTATTTTTTTCATCCTTTTAGGCCAATTTGTATTCTGCTACACATTTATGGTAAAAAAAAATCTCAATAAGCGTATTTTGATTGGTTTGCACAAAAGTTATCGCGTCTACAAACTAGGGGAAAGATTTATGTCATTTTTATTTATTTATTAATTTTTTACAAGTGATGGCGGTGATCTGCGATTTTTATCAGGACTGCGACATTGC
This sequence comes from Pelophylax lessonae, assembly GCF_965119305.1. NCBI lineage: Eukaryota > Metazoa > Chordata > Amphibia > Anura > Ranidae > Pelophylax > Pelophylax lessonae. Next base: position 539,094,550 of record NC_138772.1, on the reverse strand, counting down.
TGCTGATAGATCGGACCCCTAACTGACATTTTTGACATTTTTGGGGGGAGACCAGTGACATCACTACAGTAATCAGTGCTAAAAATATGCACTGTCACTGTAGTAATGACACTGGCAGGGAAGGGGTTAACCCAGGGGCGATCGTTAAATGCGAGCCTATGGGGTGTTTCCTAACGTGTGGGGGAGGGACTTGTGGAATCAACACAGAGACCTGTGATCCTAATTAGAAGGATCACAGGAGCTCTGTGTTCATTCCAGAGAGAACAACGGTTGGCTGTGTTTACAACAGCCGACTGTCGTTCTCTCTCCACGGGGAAGCGATCACGGGTGCCCGGCGGCAATTGCGGCCGCTGACCCCTGGATCGGCTTCCCTGCTGCCTAATGGAGGCGGGCGCGTGCCCTCAGGATCACACCCACGAACCGCCATACAGGTTCACGCAGCCGAGTCAGCCTGCCGCAGTATATCTGCGACGGGCAGTCAGCAAGTGGTTAAATACAGAGTAAAAAGTTTGTCTAATCTTTTTTTTTTTTTTTTTAATCTCTCTTCTTTTTTTTCGTGGTTGGCCTTTGTTTTTTTGTAAAGGGTAAAAATGTGCAGTTCAGTAAGTAAGTATTTATCTCTTTGCTTCACTGATCAAAACACAGATGATAGGTTAATTGACATTATTATTGAAAATTGGGCTCATTTCATCACTGCATGTTCTTCAGTAAATTAGTCAAAGCCTAAGAAAATCTGCCAAGACAAGTAACGCTGTCATCGTTTTAGTCTGAAATATTTATCAGGGAGTTTTCAGATATTTAGGGACCTCTAAGTCGGTGCTTCCCTAAAGGGTCGCACACACAATGAGAATATCGGACGAATGATCGTCCATTGTTTTTTACATACTAGTCTCATATCGAAAATAAAGAGGTTACCATATATACTCGAGTATAAGCCAACCCGAATATAAGCCGAGGCACCTAATTTTACCACAAAAAACTGGGAAAACTTATTGACTCGAGTATAAGCCTAGGGTGGGAAATGCAGCAGCTACTGGACCCAACTGGACCACCACGAGACACAAAACAGGGGCTGCAGCATGGTGCAGGGGCTGCAGACATGGTATAGGAGATGCAGGGCTGTTGGCATGGTACAGGCACGGTACAGGAGATGGTACAGGCATGGTACAGGAGAAGGTACATGCATGATAAATGAGAAGGTACAGGCATGGTACAGGAGAAGGTACATGCATGATAAAGGCATGGTACAGGAGATGGTACAGGCATGGTACAGGAGATGGTACAGGCATGGTACAGGAGAAGGTACAGGCATGGTACAGGAGAAGGCACATGCATGATAAAGACATGGTACAGGAGATGGTACAGGCATGGTACAGGAGATGGTACAGGAGATGGTACAGGCATGGTACAGGAGATGGTACAGGCATGGTACAAGAGATGGTACAGGAGATGGTACAGGCATGGTACAGGAGATGGTACAGGCATGGTACAGGAGATGGTACAGGAGATGCAGAACTGCGGGCATAGTACAGGAGATGCAGTGCTGCGGGCATAGTACAGGAGAATCTCCTGTGCCATGGCCGCAGCACTGCGTCTCCTGAGGAGAGGAAGGGCTGCGGAGGAGTCTCATTTACCTTTCGGTGAGGCGCCTTACATTTAAAAATGGCGCCAACACGTCTCCGCGCATGCGCTGTCTGCCCGGGAATAGCCAAACGTGTAAGGGTTTTTCCATGCGGCGGCGGCACATGCGCATTGCACCAGAGAACAGGTAAGTGGGACCCTCAGTCGAGTAAGAGCAGAGGGGGGGGCTTTTTCAGCATTAAAAACGTGCTGAAAAAGTCAGCTTATACTCGAGTATATACTGTACATAATTCTAGAAAATTCTCATACAACAGAATACAAATTTAAAACTGATGTAACATATTGTGTTGTATTTTAGGAGGAAAAATATACTGATTATCCACCTATGAAAGACGTCTACAGTGCGGGCTTACTTTGCTGGGAGGGCATTTGTGGACGCCCTCCCGTGATCACGCTGCCACAGGGAGCGCATGGGTGGCTTGCTTTGTGGTTGCTGAGTCCTTTGGATTCAACTGATCACAGATCGGGGTAAAGGGCCAATTACAGTGGCCCTTTACCACGGAATTAGCTGTGTCCAATGACAGCTGATCACGGATGTAAACAGAAGTCACTTATCGGCTTTTCTCTCCTCACGACGACAGCATGAGAAGAAGAGAGATGATAACCATCTTCTGTTAAAGGGACATTGACACTGATAATCGGCGCAGTCCTACCAGTGCTGCCAATCAGTGCCCTCCAGTTCTGCCAATCAGTCCCCTTCAGTGCCTCCTCATCAGTGCCACCTATCTGCTGCCTATCAGTGCCAATCAATGCCCATCAATAGCACCTATCAGTGCTGCCTATCAGTGCCCATCAGTGCCACCTATCAGTGCCCATCAGTGCCGCCTATCAGTGTGGTCTCATCAGTGCCTTCTCATCAGTGCTCATCACTGCTCACCAGTGCCGCCTCATCAGTGCCCACCAGTGCCACCTATGAGCACCCATCAGTGCTGCCTATCAGTGCCCATCAGTGCCACCTTATCAGTCCCGTCTCATTAGTGCCCATCAGTGCAGCCTCACCAGCGCACATCAGTGAAGGAGAAAAATTGCCTGTTTGCTCAATTTTAATTTTTCTTTTCAAAATATTCCTTTGTTTTTTCATTTGTTTAGCAAAGAATAACCCCCCCCCCCTCCCCCTAGTGGTGATTAAATACCCTCAAAAGAAAGCTCTATTTGTGGGAAAAAAATTATAAAAAAATAAAATTTGGGTACAGTGTTGCATGACCAAGCCTTTGTCATTCAAAATGTGACAGCACTGAAAGCTGAAAATTGGCCTGGCCAGGAACGGGGCAAAAGTGCCCAGTAGGCAAGTGGTTAAATGAAAATCGTACGATCTAGTATCGTACGAGAAACATTTTGTGTTTGTCCTTCGGATAATATTGGATGCACTGTCCTCATCGGCTCTCGAAAGCTGTTTACCAAGGATCAGATTATCGTACGATTGGTTCGAAAGCGATATTTTTTGTAAGATTTTCTAAACGTGTGTACTAGGGTTAAGTGTACAAAGAAAAATACCAACTGTCCGATGGGTGGTAGAAGGATACAATCCGGTGGTAGGGGAACTTTCAAGACTTTCAAGAACTATCAAGAATCTATTTAAATCTTCCCTTTGTAGTTAGCACCGATCTTTACGGCATTCCAGCTTTCTCCAGACTGGGAATCCTTGCACAACACTATAGAAAGCCCTCTGAAATTGTTTTATATCTTTAATAAAACTTTACAAATTATCAATATTTTATGCTCACAAAAGGACTTTACAAGCCATGCTTAACCAACTAGACAGCTTAGTTCCAATCAGCAACTCTATACTGCTCAACGGTATCAATGGTTGACAATCTCCTGCATCCATCTGGTTCAGCAGGACTTAATTTGGATGGGCATTATGCGATATGCTGATTTGTGACATACCCTTGCGAATATAGTACAGCATTTCTCAACCTTTCTATAAATTTAATGTAGCACCCTCTAGTGTCCTGCTAGTGGTAGTGCAGGAAAACCATAGTCTGGCCCAGGGTTAAGCCTGAGTCATGAATCTGGGTCAGGGTTATTAGAGGTTAGACCAGCATGACAGACAGCCCTCTGGTACCTCCCACTGGCTCTGGAATGTTGGAGAACTTTCTGGAACTAGTGGGCGGAGGTGAGGAGGAGATGTTCTGCATATTTAGGGGCCTTTGGCCAATCACCAGGAAGTGGGCCTGGCAGGGGACTAAGGTGCCTTTAAATAATCATGGTGGGAAGGGAGTTGAGTGGAAGATGGAGAAGCATTGCTGAGGGAGTCTGTCAATGGTCCTTGAGTGAAGGGTTTTACTTCGGGCCGGAGCTTGGGTGGTTGGCCTGGAAGGATTCTACCACAAGGTGCAGTTGGAAGGAAGTTTTGCGGAGAGGCATCAGGAGCAAAGAGAGACAGAGTGAGCAGATTAGCACAGTGCTGGGACAGACAAGGGGAGAGATTGCCCAATTTAGCAGGTCTCTCTTGAAGACAGCAGTGTGCTTTAGTCTTCAGCATTGCTCTGGGAGGTCTTCAGTGTGTCTTTCAGAAAGACTGGGAAGAAAAAGGAGCCAGGTTGGCTGGTGAAGAGGCAGCCAGGTGGGCTAGCATTTCTGTGAGAAGTAGAGCTGGGATTAGTGTCTACAGGGAAGCAGAAGGTGGCAGGAACAGTTCACTCCACACGTGCTACTAAGGGACTGAGAGTTCCTAGCCTGTAAGGGGCTGTTGCTAAGCTAACAAAGACTGTTCTTAAAGGAGTGAACCCAGTGGAGCTGTACAAAGAATCACGAGACTGTGCAGGAGGATTAAGAGATTCTGTAAATAAAGAGGAAGAAGTCCAAAGACTGTTTTCTGTGTCTGGATGCAAGAAGGAAATGCTTTGTAACTGGCTGTGCAGCAGTGGGAAACCCTGACATTTGCAACTCCTACGGGGTAGTGCTACATTTACTTATCAACAAGAAACCTCAGCCTGGGACAGTGAACACAACAGCCTTGATGAAATTAACTTCACAGCAGTAGCCCCCTTCATATCAGAAGTCCCCCCATCACATCAGAGGGCCACCCAATACATCAAATCCCTCCTTTACATCAGAGTCCCCCCCAATGACATCAGAGGACCACATCATGTCAATGGACCCCCATCATATCAGAGCCCCCCCCATTGCATCTAAGCGTCCTCTTTACATCAGAGTCCCATCATCACACAGCACCCTCAATCACAACCCCCCCCCCCAGTAACACAGCCCCCCCTCCCCAGAGTTCTACAGTTTTGCTTTAGCAGTGTGAGGGTGGGAGGTGGGCAAAGCCTGGACTTCTGTCTTCTCCTTAATGCAGGCGGTGGCCACCTGCTCTGGACTAGAGTCCTGCATTAATATAACAATAAATACCATAGCAGTGTGTCCTGGCCCTAGAGCAGGGGTGCTCAATGTTTTGAAGAGCACCCCTGTCACCCCCTCTCTCTCTTTCACTCCCTCTCTCTCTCTTTTACCGCCTCTATCTCTCTCTGTCACCCCCTTTCTCTCTTTCACCCCCTTTCTCTCTTTCACCCCCCTCTCTCTCTCTCTCTCTCTTGCTTTGTCACCCCCCTTTCTCTCTCTGTCACCCCCTCTCTCTCTCTGTCACCCCCTTTTTCTCTTTCACCCCCCTCTCTCTCTTGTTCTGTCACCCCCCCTCTCTCTCTCTCTTTCTCTCTTTGTCAATCCCTCACTCTCTCTGTCACCCCCCCCTCTCTCTCTCTCTGTTACCCCACTCCTCTCTCTCTCTCTGTCCCTCCCTCACTCTCTCTATCACCCCCTCTTTCTCTTTCCTTCTCTGTCACACCCCCCTCTCTCTCTCTCTCTGTCACCCCCTCATTCTCTCTCTGTAATTCCCCCTCTGTCTCTCTGTCACCCTCCCTCTCTTCACCCCCTCACTCTCTCTCTGTCACCCCTCACTCTCTCTCTGTCATCCCCCTCTCTCTCTCTGTCACCCCCTCTCTCTCTTTGTCATCCCCCCCTCTCTCTCTATCACCTCCCTCTCTCTCTCTCTGTCATCCCCTCCTCTCTCTCTGTCACCCCCCTCTCTCTCTATCACCTCCCTCTCTCTCTCTCTCTGTCAACCCCTCTCTCTCTGTCAACCCCCCCTCTCTCCCTCTCTGTCACCCCCTCTCTTTCTCTGGCACCCCCTCTCTCTCTCTGTCTGTCACCTCTCTCTATCTTTGTCACCCTCTCTCTCTCTTCCTTTGTCAACCCTTTTCTCTCTCAGTCACCCTCCTCTCTCTCTTCCTCTGTCACCCCCTCTCTCTCTTCCTCTGTCACCCTCCTCTCTCTCTTCCTCTGTCACCCCCTCTCTCTGTCACCCCCACTCTCTCTGTCACCCCCACTCTCTCTGTCACCCCCACTCTCTCTGTCACCCCCTCTCTCTCTTCATCTGTCACCCCCCTCTCTCTCTGCCACCCCCTCTCTCTCTCTGCCACCCCCTCACACTTTCTCTCTGTCACCCCCTCTCTTTCTCACACCTGATACTGAATGTTTGCCCGCTAGAGAGCTCTACACTGGGCAGACAAGGGCAGCTCCCCAGGCACACACAGCATTGGAGGAGAGCAGGATGGGGGGGGGGGGGTGGAATAAACAGGGAGACATCAGGGGACAGGAAGAAAAAGATACACCATCTGTCCCTGCCTAGGAATTCTGATCCCACACTATATATCCATATCACCTCAATATACCGGAGTGCAGTACAACTGCTGACTCCCCACTATATGATCAATAACACATTATGCCCCTTTTACACGGTCAGTCTGATCGGGTCCACTGTTCCATTTTTCAGGCAGACCTGATCGGACCCTCTGTTTTCCTCAATGGAGTTGTGGATGTAAACAGACTTGTTTGTGTCCATTTACACCCACCTACCTCCAATTCATTTTGATCTGCAAAAAAACAAATGAAAGGGGATCCATATACTGCCTTTAAGGAGGGTTGGGCCCCCTCCAGGCTCACCTGCCCTCTATCTATCCCTCAGAATGCATGTGTTTTCATTGTGGAGACTCTTAAAAGTCAGAGGTAGGGACTACAGGTAACAGGGTGCCTTGACGGGGCCTGTAGCTTACACATGTATTTGTAAATGTGTGCAGACTAAACCCCTGTTTTAATGCATACTGTTAGACAGATCAGTTTGGTTGGTCGCAGGCTAGTTGGTAAGTTTGAGCTTGGAAATTTCTTTGGTTTTATTTGACATACATTGCCAGGGCCGGCCCTACCATGGGTCCCTTGGACAAAGGCAGAACTTAGAGAGGGGGGGGGGGGGAATTGACTCCCAATATTTTTTTCCAGCAGTTCCGTGTGTCATCAGTTTGCGGCGTGTTACGGGCGGCATTTTTTCATCTCATACTGTCACCTGTAGTGTAAAATGATGAGTATGAGGAGGCAGAGTGTCTCCTCGGGGGAACGTCCCTCACGTGATAGTGGTGTGCCCAATGACGTCAGACATCAGCGCACTCCATCTCACGCAGGGCAGGCTGGATCTTCTAGGGTGGTGGGTGCGGCAGAGACAGGAGTGATAGGAGGACTGAGGACAGACAGCGGGTGTTTGGTGTGCCTGGTCTGGTAGTGAGTTGTGGAAGAAGATAACAGTATATATAATATTTTATAACTGTTATATTTATATAAATTAATTGATGTGGTGGCCTTTTGGTGGGCATTATTATTTTTTTTTGGGGGGGGGGGGCAGCATTTCATTCTTGGACCCAGGCAGCACAATGTCTTGGGTCAGCCCTATATGTTGCCCTTCCAGTGCTCCTTGCTGCAAAGGCCAGTTATAGATGGGGGCAGTGGCCATTTGTTTGTAGAAAGTAACTCAAGAGAAAATCAGAACAACTCAGAAGCATAGAGAAGCAACTTCAAACCACATTGCACTGGACTCACTTTTGAGTTTGAAGCCCAAGTGCAAAGGTAACATGCCCGTCCAACAAAAGGATCACAATGAACAACACCAAGATTAGAATTGAACCTTTACTATAATGTGCAAATTCTACAATAGGTTTTGGACTTCTTATTGCATCCTTAATCACAAATAAAAGAGACTGCAGAATTAAAATTTAAAATAGACCTTTGATAGCAGACATTCTATTTTGGTCAGCTCTTAAGCTCAGCTTCTCATGTGTGCCCAACCATGTCAACATCTTTTTGTCCAAACATCTTGAGTTTAAGTATTCTTCTATTCAGAGGCATAACTAGAACCTTCAGGGCCCCGGTGCAAGAAACCATGAAGGGCCCCCTGGCTGGGGCCCTTCCCTTCAAATCCTGGGGCTCTTCCCACTGTTCCTGGGGCCCTTTACTCTCGTTGCGGGGCTCTTTATTACGGTCCAGCAGCAGGACCCTTTTTACAAGTTCTGCAGTGGGCCCCCTTCCTGCCATCTCGGGGCCTTCCCACAGTGGTGCAATGGCAGGGCATGGTTGCAAGTGTGACCTTTGCATTCCTGGAAGTTCACCCACTGGTGTCAGGTTTATTTTTTGGTATTTTAATTGTATTATTTTTTATCATTTTATTTTATTTTTTTACAATGTGACTGACTATGACTCTGTCCATTCAGAAAAGGAAGGAGCTGGTAAATTACATATTTACTGACCCCTTCCTGGTTCTCTATTGTGACACATCAGCAGCTGGCAGGAGAGGGGAGGGAGCACAGTGGGGGAAGAAGGGGAGCAGCACAGTAGGGGGGGGGCAGGGAGCACACAGGGGCCCCAGGACAGCAGAACACAAGTGAACTGGATAGGTGGAGTGGCCCCCCACCATACAGAGGAACCAATCTCCTCTATTTTCCTCCTGCAGCTACAGGAGGAAAAAGGAGGACAGTGATTTCTCTACATGCTGCCCCCGCCGCCCCTCCTATCCAGGTGTACAGGGGAGCCGCACAGGCCCCCTGGAGCATGTGGCCCGGGTGCAATTGCAACCCCCTGTAGTTACGCCCCTGATTCTTTTTTTGGTCTGATGTAATGAACCCTGTTAAAGAGGTTGTAAACCTCCAAAAAATAAAATAAAAAATAAAAACCTGAAAGACAAAGGCATAATGAGCTAGTGTGCATCGCATGTGCATGTTTAGGAGATTTTTGCAGTACCTATAGGTAAGCCTTATCATAGGCTTACCTATAGGTACAAGTTATAGAGGAAGCTTTACTTCCTCTTTTAACTCTCCAAAATGATTTATTGAGGTAAACCTTTCATTCAACCTTCATATACATATGTGTGTATGTATATGAATATATATATATATATATGTGTATAAATATATATATATATATATATATATATATATATATATATATATATATATATATATGTATTATTAATATACATTATATATATAATAGTATATATATATATTATTATTAATATACATTATGAATTATATTATTATAAATATATAATATGCAATAAAGAGCCGGTAACATGATTTTTTTTTACTTCCTCTTTTAACTCTCCAAAATGATTTATTGAGGTAAACCTTTAATTTAACCTTCATATACATATGTGTGTATATATATATATATACATGTATATGTGTGTGTGTATAAATATATATATATATATATATTATTAATTTATATATATTTTTATTAATATACATTATGAATTATATTATTATAAATATATAATATGCAATAAAGAGCCGGTAACACGTTTTTTTTTTTTGTTTTTTTTTTAGGTTTACAAACACTTTAACAAACCAAAATGGACCAAACGAGGGACGTTCATTTTTAAGGTTTACATACATCTTAAGAGTGACATTGGTAAATGTTCACAGCAATCTATCAAATGATTTTTAGCTTCTAAAAGAAAATTTCAAATTTTATTAGCCATATTTCCATATGAATTCATGTTTCCAAAGATGAAGTAATCAATTTAGATTATCTTTGTGTCATGTCTTGCCTACCTAATTTATACTAAATCTATTGACTTTCACTGGTTTTAGTATGTTGTGACTTGTACTGCAACTTTTTGGGTGGTTGAAACGCCCTTTGACAGAAATATCAGTGGAATCCACAGTGACTATTTTTGGAACTGAGTCATGGACTTGTCCACTCTTGAATCTAATTGTTGGAGAACTTGACGTTCTTTCACTAGTATTTCCAGATAACAAAACAATGTTCGGTTTGTAATCTTGTGGGCCTTTGCCTTCTTCTGGTAAATTATTTTCTACCTTAACTGCCTCCAGAGTCTCCTCGGCCATGCCAATTTTGTTTAAAGGATCTCTCTTCATGGGTCGATCATTTATGGCCTTCATCGTCTTGTCAATTTTCTTTGAACTTTTTTTAGCAAGGTAGACCTCATCTTTTATCTTTTTGAGTTGCGCCTCCTTGACTTCTTCCGGGAGGTTGAGCGGAGCCAGCTTAATTGGCCGCCTCTGGAGATAAATGTCCGAGTTCTGGGTTTCCACTAAGGAAGACGGTTTCAAAGGCTCATACTTTCTGCTGACCTTCTCGTTTGACACCAGTTCATTCCTAACGGAAGTCTTTAATGGGCTAGAGTTTACAGATTCGAGACTTGGATATTTCAAGTCTTTAGGTTTTGCGGGAGGTAATGATGCTACGCTGGAGTTTTTACCCAGATTAGCCCCGTAGTTGTTATGGACCGGCACTTTCACATTCCCAGACCCTCGTACTTCTAGTTTAGGTGAGATCTGCCAAGACACAGAAAGGTAAAATATTCATTGTTCTGTGTTGAATAAGTAAATCTCTATACATGGGTTTCCATCTCTGGAGAAACAATCTTTTAAGGAATATGTCAAGAAATGAGCAACCATTTTATGATACTTTTTTTTTCTTTTTACACTTATTGTTTAATGATAATTTAATGATACTTTTCTTTCCCAAACTGGCAAAAGGCCTTGGCCTCTTTCGGATACCAATTTTCGCTGGTAAGCAACTATGTAGCTACCCCCGTGTACCATTGTTGTAACCATATTTACTACCTTATATTTATCAATCATGTACTATGTTACAATGCTCTGTTAAAGTCAGTATCATGGTTCATTTCTCCTGAAGAAGCGGAATTGTCCACGAAACATGTAGAGGATTAACCTCCAACTACACCCTTCATTTTCTTCACCTTCAGGGTGTCAAAATATCAGTGATTTATGTATTTTTATACAGTTAAAACTACATTCAGCCAATATTTGATAGATGTCATTCTACATGTTTGTCTACATGAACGTTTATATTCTGTACTGATAAAAGCTATTTTTATACTACTTTAGTTGTGTAGTCCTTGGGTACCGAGATGGACCATTCCTTTGTCCTACCCCCTGGGGGCATTTGGGGGTTGTCTCTTGTTTTCTATATTAAAATGGGAGTTCTCATTATATATTTTGTGATTTATTGCAAATTTCACCTCCGATGATACCACTGGTAAAGCAGTGATAATAGACTGTGAAACATGTTGGTTTAAGTCATCAATGTTTGATCACAAGCCCAGCAGTTAATCTATTGTAACCTGTAAATAGAGTAATATATAAGATACATGATACAGCAACTGGCCAAAAACAAATGGGGGAGCCCAAGATGTGGAGGTTGTTTGTGACTTTAGTACTTACCATGTGTACGTAGAAGGACATCCCATGTTGTTTTATATGTATTTTAGACACATTTAATTGTTTTTACATATACTGTAATAAAATATGTTTTTTTTTTTTTTTTTTTAATATAAGGTCTATGTGGTGCCTCAAAAGTCCATGTTCCTTCTTTCTTTATTGTAGTTGTTTGATCAAGGACTTACAGTAGTACTGTTTATATGTGTGATCTTTGTGATTGGCCAGCACAGTAACCACAAGACACAGAGCCACGCTGCTTGCCTCTGTGCCTGTCTAATGACATGCAGAACATGCGGGACAACAGTAATGCCACAACTTTTAAACAACTGCTCCCTCTAGTGGACATTTTCATACAATGGCCAGTAGGGAGATGGTTAAGGGATATAAAAAGCCAAACCTTTTTTTGTTTGCTTTACTTTGGCCAGACTAGGAAAGGATTAGTTCCTCTGTCTGTTTTTATTACCAAATACAGGAAATCGATAATGTTACAGCGTGAATAGAGGGGAAGTCTTCCATGGGGGACAGGAGCCTTTCCATTGATTGGGCCCATGTGCTCGTGTATGAACCAAGTGCAACACACAAGTAAGCATACACAGACAAGTGTGGTCCAGAAAATAGACAGTTAGGCATCTCACTAACAAAAAGTAGGATGGACAACAGAGCTGTATATATAAAATAGAATGGAAAAAAATGGAGTTAGGGAGACAAACTTTTAATATTATTGTCCCCTATTGTTTTCCTTCATGGCTGGTTTGGTGATTTGGCAAAACATGTACATGGCAAGAGTGCTCCATGCATATGGCGACAATTTAAATAAGGTTAGCCGTAAAAGAATGATAATAAGAGATACCTGGGTGGTTTGAGGACCTCAATGACTTAAAGAGGGGCAATGGTTGTATTTGTTTTTTACAGTTTTTATTAATTAGGATGTTAAAACTTTGATGGTTTCTATTTTACTGGGTTCATTATAGTCCTGATGAAGGGGGCTCCTGAAATGAGTTGACATTTTACCAAGGTACAGTTAAATGAAGTACCAATTAGTTCTCAAGTGGCTAAGTATTCCCGCCTCCCATGTTCTTTCTTTCTCTTTTTTTCTTTTATCTCTCTCTTTACCCCTCCCTCCTCTACACTACAGTCCTAATACTTACAGAATGAGTGGCCATCAATGGATATTTTATATCTACCTTTCGCTCCTTCTTCTCTCTCTTACTCCCTATTTTTCTACTCTCTCCTTTCTCTATCTCTTGTTTTCCCTTATCTCATTCTCTCATTTCTTTCTCCCCCCTCTATCTCTTTCTAGCCTCTCTTTTTTCTTCCCCTCTCTCTATCCATTTTTCTCTCTTCTCTTTCCTTTCTCCATCTTTTTCTCCCCTTCTTTCTTTCTTCCCCTCTGCCCCCCCCCCCCCCTTTACGTCTCTTGTTCTCTCCTCTCTCTCATTCTTTTCTTATTTTTCCTTCCCCTTTTATCTCTTTCTATGCCTATATCTTTGTCTATTTCTTCTATCCTCTCTTACTCCTTCTTTCTTTCCATCTTTTTTCCTTTGTTCTCTTCCTCTCTCTCTCTCTTTTCAGTCCCTCTCTCCCTCCCTTTTTGTCCTCCTTCTCTCTTTAAATCATCTTTCTTTCTTTCTTTCTTTCTTTCTTTCTTTCTTTCTTTCTTTCTTTCTTTCTTTCTTTCTTTTTTCTTTCTTTCTTTCTTTCTTTCTTTCTTTCTTTCTTTCTTTCTTTCTTTCTTTCTTTCTTTCTTTCCACTTTTCTCCTCTAAACTCCTAAACTTACAGAATGAGTGGCCATCATAAGATATTTTGTATCTACCTTTTGCTCCTTCTTCTCTCTCTTACGCTCTATTTTTCTACTCTCTCTATCTCTTTATTTCCTTTCTCTCATTTTCTCATGTCTTTCTTTCCCTCTATCTCTTTCTAGCCTCTCTTTTTCTTTTCTCCTCTCTCTCTCTCTATCATTTTCTCTCTTCTGTTTCCTTTCTCCAACTTTTCTTTCTTCTTTCTTTCTTTCTTTCTTCTTTCTTTCTTTCTTTCTTCTTTCTTTCTTTCTTTCTTTCTTTTCTTTCTTTCTTTCTTTCTTTCTTTCTTTCTTTCTTTCTTTCTTTCTTTCTTTCTTTTCTTTCTTTCTTTCTTTCTTTCTTTCTTTCTTCCTTCTTTCTTTCCTTCCCTTCTTTTCCTTCTATGCCTCTATCTTTGTCTATTTCTGTCTATCTTCTATTACTCCCTCTTTCTTTCCATCTTTTATTCCGTTTGTTTTTCCTCATTATCTTCCTCTTTATCTCTTCTCCCCTTCTATTTCTTTCTTTCTTCTTTCTTTCTTTCTTTCTTTCTTTCTTTCTTTCTTTCTTTCTTTTCTTTCTTTCTTTCTTTCTTTCTTTCTTTCTTTTCTTTCTTTCTTTCTTTCTTTCTTTTCTTTTCTTTCTTTCTTTCTTTCTTTCTTTCCTTTCTTTCCTTTCCTTTCTTTCCTTTCTTTCTTTCTTTCTTTCTTTCTTTCTTTCTTTCTTTCTTCTTTCTTTCTTTCTTTCTTTTCTTTCTTTCTTTCTTTCTTTCTTTTTTTCTTTCCTTTCTTTTCTTTCTTTTCTTTCTTTCTTCTTCTTTCTTTCTTTCTTTCTTTTTTCTTTCTTTCTTTCCTTTTCTTTCTTTCCTTTTCTCTTTCTTTCTTTCCTTTCTCTCTTTACACTTTTCTCCTCTAAACTCCTAATACTTACAGAATGAGTGGCCATCATAAGATATTTTGTATATACCTTTTGCTCCTTCTTCTCTCTCTTACGCTCTATTTTTCTACTCTCTCTATCTCTTTATTTCCTTTCTCTCATTTTCTCATGTCTTTCTTTCCCCTCTATCTCTTTCTAGCCTCTCTTTTTCTTTCTCCTCTCTCTCTCTCTCTATCCATTTTCTCTCTTCTGTTTCCTTTCTTTCTTTCTTTCTTTCTTTCTTTCTTTCTTTCTTTCTTTCTTTCTTTCTTTCTTTCTTTCTTTCTTTCTTTCTTTCTTTCTTTTCTTTCTTTCTTTCTTTCTTTCTTTCTTTCTTTCTTTCTTTCTTTCTTTCTTTCTCCTTCTATGCCTCTATCTTTGTCTATTTCTGTCTATCCTCTATAACTCCCTCTTTCTTTCCATCTTTTAATTCCATTTGTTTTTCCCTCATTCTCTTCCCCTCGCTCTCTCTCTCTCTCTCTCTCTCTCTCTCTCTCTCTCTTCAGTCCCTCTCTCCCTCCCCCTCTTTTTGTCCTTTTTCTCACTCTTTATATCTTCTCTTCTTTGCCTCTCTCATTCTCTTCAGTATCTTTCCCCGTATTTTCTCTCTTCATTTCCTCTATCTCTCTCTCTCCCCCTCTCCTCCTCTCTCTCTCTCTTTTCAGTCCCTCTCTCCCTACCCCTCTTTTTGTCTACTTTCTCTCTCTCTTTATCTTTCCTTTCCCTCTCTCCCTCTCTTCAGTCTCTTTCCCCGTATTTTCTCTCTTCAGTTCCTCTATCTCTCTCTCTCCCCCTCTCCTCCTCTCTCTCCTTAGTTCCTGTCTCTTCCTCTCTCTCTTTTCGGTTCCTCTCCCCCTATCCCTCTTTTTTTCCACTTTCTCTCTCTTTCTCTCTTCTTTCCCTCTCTCCCTCTCTTCAGTCTCTTTCCCGTATTCTCACTCTCTTTCAGTGAATTCCAGTACTCACAGAATGGGATACCATCTGTCTCTGTGACTTTCCGCTCCTCGGATACTTGGTATCCATCTCTGGCTCCCCTCGTCTAGTAGTCGGTTATCATGCTCCTCGGTACGTCTACGTAAAACTCTGAATGGCAAGTTCCAGAACAGACAGAAGAGATTAGACAAGGAAGGATTAAGGTCAGTATTTATAGAATCCACTTAGCAAAAGTGGTCAAGATGGAAGCCCTGCTGAGACAACACAAAGACATGGAGGCTCCATTCACAGACTTAGCATGTTCTTCACCTTGTAGACGTGAGAGCCTCTTTATATGTGACATCCGGGATAACAAGCAATGATACAAGTGTGACTATTTTAAACATGAAAAAAATACATTCTATGTTAGAACAATGGAGTATGATACAGGTGTACTGGTAAGAAATATAACCGATTAAAACTTTTTTTTTTCCTTCCTTAACCACTTCAGCCCCTAAAGATTTTACCCCCTACCTGACCAGGCCCTACTTTGCGATTCGGCACTGCATTACTTTAACGGACAATTGCGCAATCGTGAGACGCTGTACCCAAATAAAATGTACGTCCTTTTTTTCCCACAAACAGAGCTTTCTTTTGGTGGTAATTGATCAAAAAAAAAAAAAAACAATATTTTTTTACATTCTGCTATATAACATTCCCTAAAAAAAAAAATGTAAAAATCTAAATTTTTAAACATTTTTAGGCCAATTTGTTTTCTGCTACATATTTTTGGTAAAAAAAAAAAAATCGCAATAATTGTATTTTGATTGGTTTGCGCAAAAGTTATCGCGTCTACTAACTACGGGAAAGATTTATGTAATTTTTATTATTTTATTTTATTTTTTACTAGTAATGGCGGCGATCTGCGATTTTTAGCAGGACTGCGACATTGCGGCGGACAGATCGGACCCCTAACTGACATTTTTGACACTTTTGGGGGGACCAGTGACATTACTACAGTAATCAGTGCTAAAAATATGCACTGTTACTGTAATAATGATACTGGCAGGGAAGGGGTTAACACTCTGGGTGATCAAGGGGTTAAATGTGAGCCTAGGGGGGTGTTTTCCAACTGTATGGGGGATGGGCTTGTGAAATGATCATAGAGACCTGTGATCCTATATAGAAGGATCACAGGCGCTCTGTGATCATTTCAGAGAGATGAATGGTCTCCTGTGTTTACAACAGCCGACCGTTTTTCTCTCTCTCTCAGCGGGGAGCGATCACGGATGGCTGGCGGCAATCGGAGGCTCCGCTGCAGAATGGGCGCACGCTTGCCCCTAGCTGCAGGTGAGCGACTGACATAGCCCTACGTCGGTTAATGCAGGAGGGGCTGCCTGCCGCAGTATATCTGCGGTGGTCATTCCGGAAGCGGTTAACCACCTCCTTCCCAAGCCTATTCTGACACTTCGCTCCTACATGTAAAAATCAAATTTTTTTTTTGCTAGAAAATTACTTAGAATTACATTATATATATATTATTATTTTTTCTTTAGCAGAGACCCTATAGAATAAAATGGTGTGTGTTGCAATTTTTTATGTCACACGGTATCTGTGCAATATGTAGCAGAAAACAAATTGGCCTAAAATGTTAAAAAATTTTGATTTTTTAATTTTTTTTTTTTTCTTGGGAATGTTACATAGCAGAATGTGAAATATCTATCTATCTATCTATCTATCTATCTATCTATCTATCTATCTATCTATCTATCTATAGATAGATAGATAGATAGATAGATAGATAGATAGATAGATAGATAGATAGATAGATAGATAGATAGATAGATAGATAGATAGATAGATAGATAGATAGATAGATAGATAGATAGATAGATAGATAGATAGATAGATAGATAGATAGATAGATAGATAGATAGATAGATAGATAGATAGATAGATAGATAGATAGATAGATAGATAGATAGATAGATAGATAGATAGATAGATAGATAGATAGATAGATAGATAGATAGATAGATAGATATTTTTTCAGAATTGTCGCTCTTTTTTTGTTTTTAGCACAAAAAATAAAAATCGCACAGGTGATCAAATACCATCGAAAGAAAGCTCTGTTTGTGGGAAAAAAGCACATCAAATTTATTTAGGTACAGCGTCGCACGACCGCGCAATTGTCTGTTAAAGTAAAGCAGCGGCGAATCGCAAAATATGGCCTGGTCATTAAGCGGGAAAATCTTTCCGGCCCAGAAGTAGTTAAATAACATTAGGGAAGGTCTTTTATATCAAAAGGGGGTCACCCCCCCCCCTCATATCTTTTATAAAATGTATACCAAATATATACATTAATAGATATAAAATCATACAGCCATCACATAGAATACATGAGAGTTTATAGCATTGGATGAAATGGAGATACACCTCCTTGCCTTCTGGGTGTTCTGTGAACAGCGTGTCATGGAGGAATTAACCTCATCACCTAAGGTCAAGTATCTCAAGTCACCTGAAAGTGAGGGTCAATGGGAAGAGGTCAGAGGTCACAGGTGGGCATACTGCTGGCCAAGGTACAATTACCAGAAGAAGATATCAATCCTACATGGATGACATTTACTTTTCTGAACTTTGTGCTTCATAAAAAAAAAAATTTAAGTAGTAAAATACACTTTTCTGTCCTTTTTTTCGCTCCCAGTGCTGCTGATCTCCTCCTGTCTCTTTCAGCCACTTCTCTGTCTACATGCACTCCCTCCAGCCTCAGATGCACATCACTTCTTCCTAATAGTGACAATGGCGGACAGTGCCTGCACAATGTGTGTGTGTGACAGGGTGACAACACATGAGCCCAACACATGGTTGTCACCCCATAACAGGAAGCGGCTGACCAATGACCATCATGGCAGGATCACCAGATTGGTATAACGACGACTGCAAATATTCAAAGGATTGAATAACAACTTCTGAAATGGGAATGACAGGATTACATTGATATGACATTTTAGTGACTGAGTTTAGATGTGCATATGGTACAAATGACTGATACATGAGATTTATATATAAGATTAAAGGATGATACATAAGATCGAAGGTTGATACTTAAGATTAATACATAAGATCGAAGGTTGATACTAAAGATTAATACATAGGATCGAAGCATGATACTAAAGATTAATACATAGGATCGAAGCATGATACTTCATTTAATACATAAAATCGAAGGTTGATACTTAAGATTAATACATAAAATCGAAGGTTGATACTAAAGATTAATACATAGGATCGAAGGTTGATACTTAAGATTAATACATAAAATCGAAGGTTGATACTTAAGATTAATACATAGGATCGAAGCATGATACTTAAGTTTAATACATAAAATCGAAGGTTGATATTTAAGATTAATACATAAAATCAAAGGTTGATACTTAAGATTAATACATAAGATTGAAGGTTGATACATAGGTTCAAAGACTGATACTTAAAAGTGATACATAAGATCGAAGGTTGATACTTAAGATTAAGAATAATACATAAGATCGAAGATTGATACTTAAGGTTGATACATAGGCTTGAGCCCCCGTTCACACTGGGGGACGCTACTTCCCGGGGCGACCTCACAGGTCGCGGCGCGCTGCTCGCACCACGACCTCGGAGCGGCCAGCATGGACTTCATAACATTGAAGTCAATGCAGGTCGCTCCAGGTCGCCCCAAAGAAGCTCCGGACCCTTTTTCTAAGTCGGAGCGACTTGTGTCGCTCCTATTAGAACGGGTCCACAGCTTCTCTATGCCAGGCGACCAGGTCGCCCCAGTGTGAACGGGGGCTGAAGGTTGATACTTAAGATTAATACATAAGATCGAAGGTTGATACATAGGTTCAAAGGCTGATACTTAAAAGTGATACATAAGACCGAAGGTTGATACTTAAAATTAATACATAAGATCGAAGGTTGATACTTAAGGTTAATACATAAGATTGAAGATTGATACTTAAGGTTGATACATAGGCTTGAAGGTTGATACTTAAGTTTAATACATAAGATCGAAGGCTGATACTTAAGATTGATACATGAGATCAAAGGTTGATACTTAAGAACGAAGGTTAATACTTAGGATTGATACATAAGATCGAAGGTTGATTGTTAATATTGATACACAAGATGGAATTTTGATACTCAAGGTTAATACATTAAGATCAAAGGTTGATACTTACTTAAGATTGATACATAAGTACAAAGTTTAATACTTAGGATTAATACATAAGATTGAAGGTTGATACTTAAGGTTGATACATAGGTTCAAAGGTTGATACTTAAAATTGATACATAGGATCGAAGGTTGATACATAATTTTGATACATATTATTAAAGGCTGACACATAAAAGTAAAAGGTAATATATGATATTGATACATGAGATTAAAGGTTGATACATAAGAGTGATACATTATTATTATAGGGGATATATATAGCGCCAACAGTTTGCGCAGCGCTTTACAACGTTACATAAGATTAATACAACAAAGTGCAGTCACTTCCAGCACTAAGGGGTCCTCCACAGTTGAATGGTAATATGGGACAACAAATCCAAATGCTTGGCGGATGCAGCCATCCTCGGACGGGAGAATCCAAAATGAAGCTGAAAAAACAGACAAAGAGGAAGGCACAAGCACCGAGTGCATTACCGACAATTTATTGAGGCGAATGGAAACTGCTACAAATGGATACTCAGAAAGGTGCAACTTGTAAAAGCCAATGAACCACAAGATGCCATACAGTGCAGGATGCATGTACTCCAATGACACCCCGCTGTGGTGTCAAGCTGATGCATTTCGGGGGCACACCACCTTCCTCAGAGTCAGAGCTATTATTAGCTGTTTTTTTCATAAGATTAATATATATGAGTTGAAGATGATACATAGGAGTGATACATACATTTAAACCTTGATACATAAGGTTAAAGCATGGGTGTCCAACCTTTTGGCTTCTCTGGGCCACATTGAGTGCACATAATTTTTCTTGGGCCGCATATAAAATATATACTATAGTCAAGGTATATAAGTAATAAAACGCCGCCGCGCCCTTCCCGCACCGCCACCCCAGCCCGCACTAATTTAACACAACTAGAGGATGATCAAATGAAATAGAATCAGTATACAGAGGATTACTTCTTCTGAGAGATATTAAAGGAACACTCTAACCACCATGACCACTTCAGTGATTTGAAGTGGTGATGGTGGTAGGAGTCAGAAACACGGCGCATGCTGGGATATTTACAGTTATGTGCTGGGGGATAGTTGCACCACTAGCACATGTGACTTAGGCAGCCAGAAAATGCCATGTCCTTCATACACGTATGAACAAGGACATGACATATTATGACAAAACACAACTACTTATTAAAAAACATATTGCAACAATTTACACACGCTAAAGCACATACCTTTTCTACTTATTTTGCAGACTGCTGTCGATTACTGCTGGCGGGTACTGCTAGTACGGTTACTGCTGGCGGATACTCCTGATGGTTACTGCTGGCAGATACTGCTGGCAGTTGCTGCTGACGGTTAATGCTGGCGGTTACTGCTGGCGGGTAATGCTGGTGGGTACTACTGGTGGGTACTGCTGGCAAGTAGTGCTGGTGGGTACCGCTGGTGGGTAATTCTGGCAGTTACTGCTGGTGATTACTGCTGGCGGATACTGCTGGCGGCTAGTGCTGGAGGGTACTGCTGGCAGGTAGTGTTGGTGGGTAATGCTGGCAGTTACTGCTGGTGGGTACTTCTGGTGGTTACTGCTGGTGGGTAATGCTGAACCCACAGGCAATGGCCAGCAGGATCCACAGGCCATGGCCAACTGCCAACAGGACCCACAGGCAATGGCCAGAAGGACCCACAGGCCATGGCCAGCAGGACCCACAGGCCATGGCCTGCTCCCAGCAGGACTCACAGGCAATGGCCAGCAGGACCCGCAGGCCATGGCCAGCAGGACCCACAGGTAATGGCCAATATGACCCACAGGCCATGGCCGACTGCCAGCAGGACCCACAGGCCATGTCCAGCTCCCACCAGGACCCACAGGCAATGGCCAGCAGGACCCACAGGCCATGGCCAACTGCCAGCTGGGCCCACAGGCCATGGACAGCTCCAAGCAGGACCCACAGGCCATGGCCAGCAGGACCCACAGGCCATGGCCAGCAGGACCCACAGGTAATGGCCAATAGGACCCACAGGCCATGTCCGACTGCCAGCAGGACCCACAGGCCATGGCCAGCTCCCAGCAGGCAATGGCCAGCAGGACCCACAGGTAATGGCCAGCATGACCCACAGGCCATGGCCAACTGCCAGCAGGACCCACAGGCCATGGACAGCTCCCAGCAGGACCCACAGGCCATGGCCAGCAGGACCCACAGGGCATGGCCAGCACCAGACAGAATTGAAGGCTATTTCCTATTTTAAGGTTACTGGGTGGGCAGGGCACTGGGGCAGGGTAAATGGGGTGTATGGGGAGGGGGAGATGGGATATGGGGGTCAGGGTCTCTCACCTCAGAGAGATTTGCAGCTCCTTGCACAGCCTCCTGGGGGGTGATGACATCTTTAAGTAGCAGCCAGCGCCAAGTCCGAGCCAGTCACATGTGTCCCCTTGCAGGCTGGCATGCCCTGCCTCTGCCTGCCTCCAGTCCAAAGACACCGGGAGTTGCATAAAAGTATGCTGTTCTCAGGGTTTCTTCAAGTTTCACTGCTGCAGCCTTCCAGCACCCAGCCCCAGCTGGTCATGACATGCATGACCCGTCACTACGCCCCCCGCCTCTGCCTGCCTGCCTCAAGACTTTAGTTGTAGTTTCCTTCTTCCTGCTGCTCTATTCTCTCCACCAACCGCCACCAGGAATTTTAGCACCGCCCGAACTACAACTCCCGAAATGCAGTGCAGCAGCAACTCAGCCAATCGGCGGGCGCGGCAGCCGACTTCCTCCAAAAAAAAAAAAAAAAAAGAAAACAGACAGCGGCCGTGAGAGCGGCCGTTTTGAATATATGTTAACGGGAGACTGTCTGGAGTTCCGTAGAAGATGGGCTGCCTTGCCTGCGGTACCGGGCCGTGGGCAGCGGGCCGCAGGTTGGACATGCGATTAACCACTTTACCACCGGAGGATTTTGCTGTCTTCCGTCCAGGCCACTTTTTGCGATTCGGCGCTGTGCGACTTCAACTGACAATTGCGCGGTCGTGCGACGCCGTACCCAAACGAAATTTACGTCCTTTTTTTCCCACAAACAGAGCTTTCTTTTGGTGGTATTTGATCACCTGTGCGATTTTTACTTTTTGCGCTATAAACAAAAAAATAGCGTTTATTTTGAAAAAATAACAATATTTTTAACATTTTTTTATATGAAATTCCCCCCAAAAAAGATGTAAAAACCAATTTTTTTAAAAATTTTTGGCCAATTTGTTTTCTGCTACCTATGTTTGGTAAAAAAAATCGCAATAAGCGTATTTTGATTGGTTTGCGCAAACGTTATTGCGTTTACTAACAAAGGGAAAGATTTCTGTCATTTTTGGTGTTTTTTTTTTTAACGCGTAATGGCGGCGATCTGCGATTTTGTTTGCGGGACTGCGACATTGCGGCGGACAGATCGGACCCTTGACTGACATTTTTGACACTTTTGGGGGTACCAGTGACATTACTGCAGTAATCAGTGCTATATATATGCACTGTTACTGTAAAAATGACACTGGCAGGGAAGGGGTTAATTTTATTGGAGAGGGAGGGGTTAATGTATGCCTGGTGCTTACTGACGTGTAGGGGGGGAGGTGACTGAGTGAGTCATGGACAGATCGGATGTCCAGCTATGCTCAACACTCCGATCTGTCACTCCCTGTCACTATGGAGATCCGCCCGCTGTGTTTACACACAGCGGGCGGATCTCCAGACTCGATCCCCGACGATCGGGTAAGAGCAGCGGCGATCGCCGCTGCTCCTCCCCTGGCCCGACTCCCGCTGTGAATGAAAACAGCGGGAGCGAGCCTCCGGCGGCGCGCAAGCGCCGCCCAGAAGGGGGAGTGTCTGACGACGTAGTACTACGTCGTCAGACGATAACGAGCCACTCTGCCGCAGTAATATTACTGTGAGCAGTGGTAAAGTGGTTAATACATACATAAGTGTTACTAAACCCACAACAGTAAAATCACTATGTATATGCAGGAAAGCATGCTTGTTATACTCACTGTGGAACCTAAGGGGTTAATCCCCCACATTGTGTATAAAGGCTGTTTGATCCTGTCTTCTCTGATCCTCCCCTTCAGTTTTCTGTGTATTGCTAGAGAGTTTTTTTTTTTTTATGGGGTGAAAGTGAATGTGATCAGCACAGGGCCAATCAGCACTGTCCAGTCAGAGTGTCAGAGGAGAATGAAAACTCCTCCCACAAGTTTTACCAGGAACTGATAGAAGTCACAAGACTGCTATATACTGCTGATGAGAAAAGGTATTTAGCAGTTTATATTTATTAAAATAATTGCATTTTCATGTTCTGTGTACTGTGGGAGACCAGATATAGTGACTGCAGGCTCCTGGGTTTAGTAACACTTTAACCACTTGCCGACGCCTACCGCAGATATACTGTGACAGGCTGGCTCGGCTGCGTGAACTGACGTATGGGTATGTTGGTTCGTGGGAGCACTCCTGGGGGCACACACCTGCCCCATTAGGAAGTGAAGAAGCCCACCCAAGGGACGGGTGGCCACGATTGCCTCCCCGCTGAGTGAGAACGACAGTGTGCTGTTATAAACACAGCAGACCGTTGTTCTCTCAGGAATCAGCACAGAGCTCCTGTGTTCCTCCAATTTAGGATCACAGGTCTCTGTGTTGTTTCCACAAGTCCCTCCCCCATACAGTTAGAAAACCCCCCCTAGGCTTACAGTTAACCCTTTGATCACCCCTGGGTTAACCCCTTCCCTGCCAGTGTCATTATTACAGTAACAGTGTATATTTTTAGCACTGATTACTGTAGTAATATCACTGGTAACCCCAAAAGTGTAAAAAATGTCAGTTAGGGGTCCGATCTGTCCGCTGCAATGTCGCAGTCCCGCTAAAAATCGCAAATCGCCGCCATTACTAGTAAAAAATAAAAATGACATAAATCTTTTTCTAGTTTGTAGACGCGATAACTTTTGCGCAAACAAATCAAAATATGCTTATTGGGATTTTTTTTTAACAAAAAATTGTAGCAGAAAACAAATTGGCCTGAAATGATTTTTATTTTTTTTTTTTTTTTTTTTTATTGGGAACGTTATATCAGCAGAAAGTGAAAATATTGTTTTGTTTTGTTTTTTCAGAATTGTCGCTCTTTTTTTGTTTATAAAAAATAGAAATCAAAGCATTGATCAAATACCACCAAAAGAAAGCTCTATTTGTGGGGAAAAAAGTTTTATTTGGGTACAATGTCGCACAACTGCGCAATTGTCCATTAAAGTAATGCAGTGCCGAATCGCAAAAAAATTGCCTGGTCATTAAGGGGGTAAAACCTTCCGGTCCAGAAGTGGTTAAAGACTGATACATAAGATTGACACATAACAGTAAATATTGATGCAGTAGAGACATACATAAGATTGATACATATGAGAGATACATAAGATTGATACATAACAGTAAATATTGATACAGTAGAGACATACATAAGATTGATACATAAGGTTATGTTTGTTTTACTTAGCTAATAGCTCTTGGTTAGAAGAATGTCAATCACGCTGCCTAATGACCAGCACAGCTACATCCAGGTGGATGGTTATAGCAGCCAAAATATTTGGAATTCTTGTTAGACACTTTTGTGATTGACATATCCCTGCCACTACTGATGAGTCGGTGTTCCGCGAAAAAACCCTACCCGTGAAAATTCCCTACCCTCGTCACTTCCCGTGCACATATGTCATTCAACAGCTGAGCCGCTTCCCACTGCGCATGCTCACAGCTGCGGAGGGTAAGGAATTTTCACGGGGTAGTGTTTTTTAAAGTTACACCGCATCAGCTGTTACCACGCGTACATTAAATCATCTCCGCTCCAACATTAAATCATCTCCGCTCCAACATTAAATCATCTCCGCTCCAACCCGTCACACTTCCCTGATCTCGGCTCCAAAATGTAAAAGCCGCGGCGGGTCTATGAAAATATAAATCACGGAGCCAAGATCATGTGGGACGCCGCACCTACCGATGAATGACGGGCGCCCGCAGGGAAATCTCAGGGTTGGAGCAGAGATGCTTTAATGTAGTGGCTGCCCATGCGCAGTGGGACGCGCGGCAACAGCTGATATATGACGCGGTGTAACGTTTAAACATACTATATAACAATATTGCTGCGCTAATATCATAAAATAAAAATGTATATTAAAAGACGAAAAGCAGCCAACACAAATCTTGAATTAGAAGCAGATCAATTAGGTAGTAGTAAAAATGTGGCGCTAATCTGAACACTGCTATCACAAGATGTTCATGAATCATAGAGGGAAACAACAGTCCATAAGTGTCCAATTCAAACAGAGGTGAAGATCCACAAGCACAGAGAACCACCACCAGAAAACAGTTCACACTGCCTCTTACCAGACATGTATTACCCTCATTACAAAGGTCATATACAGCATGTTAATCAAAGTACAGGTACGGTCCTCGTCTCCTCTCTCATGTGATGGCACACGATCACCTCTCCAACCATATGTAGGCTCAAAAAACATAAAACAAGACACTCCTCATAGTGTATACTGTTTCCATAGTTTATTCAGCGCAAATGGTTAAAAATCACTTACAGAATCGCAGAGATAGTGTAGCGTTGTGTGTTTCCTCTCATATCAGTCGGTTATTGCCGGTATCCCACAGACAAGATGGCCGCCGTGTCTCCTCCACGCGTGGCGTGCGTCGCCGTAAGCTCCACCCGACGCGTTTCGTCATAAGCTGACGTTGTCAAAGGGTGTGGTCTCACGGCGGCGACGCTATACATATCGGCTGGAGATGAGCGGAAGCAATAACAAAAACCGGTATCCGGAAATCACCAGCATGCGTTCCAGGAGCAGGAAACAATCATGGAGACTGTAAATAACCCTTCCTTAATGGACACTTATGGACTGTTGTTTCCCTCCATGATTCACGAACATCTTGTGATAGCAGTGTTCAGATTAATGCCACATTAAAACATACTACCCCATGAAGATTCCCTACCCTCTGCAGCTGTGAGTATGCGCAGTGGGAAGCGGCTCAGCTGTTCAATGTCGTACGTGCACAGGAAGTGATGAGGGTAGGGAATTTTCATGGGGTAGGGTTTTTTAACGTTACACCGGCAGTCTGGTCTGATGAATTTCCAAATTTTACCTGTTTGGCCCCTGTTTGAGCTGAACATCATATATAGAAGAGGTACTTCTACTGTTTCTATACAGTAAGTAAGGGACTATTTAATTATTTTATTTAAGTTTTGACATTGACATTTGTTCCCCAGGGCAGTAAGTGCAAAATTGCAGCGGCAGTGCAAATTTGTGTGTTTTCTGAGCACGAATGACCCCGCCCCCTGTGACATCATTGACCACCTGGGGCCACCAGGTGATGTCGCTGGGTGGTTGCGGTGATTTGCGATTTTTAGCGTGGCTGGGACATTCCGGCAGACAGATCGGACCTCTAACTGACATTAACTATTTAAGAACTGTCAGACGCCGGAGCTGGAAGACAGCGGAAGACAATGACGAGTGTGGAGCTTTTTTTTTTTTTTTCCGGGATGGCGGTGGTGGTGTTTAGCGTGATTGATACTGGATCTACACCAACCCTTATCCTCATCAACATGGGGACAAGGTGCTTAAGGGTGGGGGGGGGCAGAGCCCCCCCTTCTACAAAGCACCTCCCCAATCCCCATGTTTAAGGCATGTGGCCTGGTATAATCGGGGGGGGGGCACTTATTCAACCCCCCCCCCCCCCGTTCCTGTCCTGCCAGGCTGCATGCTCGGATAAGGATCTGGTTTGGTTTTTGGGGGGGGGGTGACCACATGCCATTTTTTTTTTAAATGTTGGCGTGAGGTTTCCCTCAAAATCTATATCAGACTTAAGGATCTGGTATGGATTGGGGGGGGGCACAACATTTGCTTTTTCTTACATTCAGCTGTCAGCAGAGAACCCCGCTGGCAGCTGATGAGTCATCTGTTGTTGAGGACGTGGCCTACTCCTTAACAACCAGCTATTGCTTTTAATGATGCTTAAAGTAAAACAATAACAATGAAAAATTCCTTTAAATATTGTGCCTGAGGAGCCCCCTTAATTTGCCTGTAAAGTGGCGCATCTGTACGATGTATGGAGCCTGCTGCAGCAATCCTTCCCCCTTTCCTGGCCTTCCAGGCTGCATGCTCGGACAAGGGTCTGGTATGGACTTTGGGGGGGGAGGACCCCATGCCGTTTCTTTTTTTTACATTTTGGCATGGAGTTCCCCTTAAAATCCATACCAGACCCAAAGGGCCTGGTATTTATTTTGGGGGGGCCTCATGACATTTTTTGTTTAATGCTGTCATAGGGTTCCCCTTAACCACTTAAATACAAGGCATTTTCACCACTTCCTGCCTAGACCAATTTTCAGTTTTCAGTGCTCATTGGCGTCTATGGGAAATATTGGACAGCTTGGCATGGCACTGCCCCATATCTTTAACATTGGCGTCTATGGGAAATATTGGACAGCTTGGCATGGCACTACTCCACGTATTTAACATTGGTGTCTATGGGAAATATTGGTCAGCTTGGCATGGCACTGCTCCCCATAGTTAACGTTGGCATCTATGGGAAATATTGGTCAGCTTGGCATGGCACTGCTCCCTGTAGTTAACGTTGGCGTCTATGGGAAATATTGGTCATCTTGACATGGCACTGCTCCCAAACTATAAGTGACAGGGACACCAAACTTGGGGAGCACCGAGAGAGGACCCAGGACTGCAGCATATCTATACATCTGCCTTTGGCCAATCATAGCTCTGACGGGACATTGTGCTGTGTCTGGCCAAAGCATACAGGTCAGGTGGATGCTTTGGCCAATCATCAGCAATCAATGCACTGCAAGAGCGCAGTGCCTAAAGTGGCGCTCATCGGCGGGCAAACTTCCTGCCGAGTGCCCCATTTGTTCATGTGTTCAGCAAACACAAGAACAGTTGATGTTCGAGTCCATCCCTATTAAAGACACCGTTGGCCGCAGGCTCCACAAATTTCCATCTGAACCGTATCTAAATCACAGATGCACAGCTGCTTTGGAAATTCGCAGTGAAGATGTGGGAAATTCGCACTGGACATGGGAACTTAGCCTAATGGAACAAACAGCTTTTGCTTCCAAACAGAAAAAAGTAGGACTCTGCTACAAAGTTTGAAAAATTCTTGAAAAGTACTTAGACCTCCAAGAGGGGACTGTTTTTTTTTTCTAAACAAAAATAAAGTTAAGTGGGGGTACACACTATGGGAAACTCTGGCAAATGATCGTCCGATTTTCCTTGTTGTTTTACAGCAAAGCGGAACCAATAAAAGAGAATAAGTACAAATATTCTCATATGACAAAGGCTTTTTTTTTTGTTGTTTATTGTTTCTGATCATACGCAGTCTTTCATTTCTGACTTTTCTCATATGAAAATCGTACGAAAACATTAAGCTCTGTTCCCGTCCGAGAAAAATTTTGGAGCTTGTCCCCTCTGAAATTTTCATTCAGAAGATTGAAAGCGGCTGTAGAAAGTTGTGTACACACTAGGGATCGACCAATTATCGGCAACACCGATATATCGGGGGCCCGATATGCACTATCCCTGATATATCAGAACCTGAGGTTACCAATTTTGCCGATATTTCAGAAAAGTGCTTGTACCGGAGTAATGCCTGCAGTTAGAGGCGTCACCCCGGTACCGGCGTCCATAGCCGACGGTTGGCTGTCTTGTAATGACAACCGATGTGGCTGAGAAGTAGCTTGGCTGTCATTACAAGGAACGGGAAGGGACGTCCCCCTCTCCCTCCACCTTCAGCGCCTCGCCCGGGTCTCCCGTCCTACTGGGAGACCTGGGAAACCAGCCTGCATGGCCGCCGAAGACCCAATCAAAGCTGCATTCGGCTCTGATCGGGTCTCCATGTAAAAAACCCAGAATCGATGTCATGACATCACTTCCGGGCACTCTGCGCCAAATTTAAAAAACTGACAGCATTCAAAACAGACAAACTTAGCGCTTTGAATGCTTTTCAGTGCCGAAGAGGGGTTTGGGGTCTTTTAGACCCCCAGATCCCTCCTCAAGGAGTACCTGTGAAAAAAACATTTTTTTTTTACATGTCCGAAAATATCGGCCGATACCGATATCCGATGACCAAAATACCGGTATCGGTATCGGCATTAAAAAAAAAATATTGGTCAATCACTAGTACACACTATATGTGCTGGTCTCCAATGTATCTTTTTATGATGGTGATACAGTAGATGCAGCATGAATCCAATATTGCTTTTATATGACTCAAACAATACCCTGCCTGAGCATTGTTTCTGTCCGTAAAGTTTTACATCTTTTAATCTCTAGAAATTCAGGACAGACTCAGACATCAGGTGATAAAGGAGTACAAGAAACTCAATGATCTAAAAAACAATGTTATTTTACATGCTACATGAACACGCAGATATCAAAGAGGTTGCAGAAAAAGCTGCGTCTGGGCTTTCTGACCTCAATGGCGATGGAGATGTTACCCCCCTATGCTACCCCACTACTTACACTCAGCACATTGTGTACAGTATCTCACAAAAGTGAGTACACCCCTCACATTTTTGTAAATATTTTATTATATTTTTTCATGTGACAACACTGAAGAAATTACACTTTGCTACAATGTAAAGTAGTGAGTGTACAGCTTGTATAACAGTGTAAATTTGCTGTCCCCTCAAAATAACTCAACACACTATGTATAAAGGAGTGGGTATAAATACTGATAGTTCATAAATAGGGCCCACTCACCCAGCGCTAA
Source organism: Pelophylax lessonae (assembly GCF_965119305.1). Lineage (NCBI taxonomy): Eukaryota > Metazoa > Chordata > Amphibia > Anura > Ranidae > Pelophylax > Pelophylax lessonae. Next base: position 539,064,781 of record NC_138772.1, on the reverse strand, counting down.
AATATTAAAAAGAGAGATATCCCCCCTAGAATTCTAGATAGGGTACTGAGCTGCTGCTATATCCACTTGCCGACTGCGCACAGTATATTTACTGCGGCAGTCAGCCCCCCGGCCAGGCAGAGTGACGTAGGTCTACGTCGCTCGCCTGTCCCCAGGTTTTGAGCCAATAGCGGGCGAGCGTGCGCTCGCTGAGGCGCGCGCCCGCTGAGGCTCGTTCACAGAGGAGTGCGGGCGTGTGACCGGCGGACCCGATGTCCGCCGGTCACACTGCGATCGTCGGTAGAGAGGGAGAAAGGCAGGCGGCTTATGTAAACAAGCCACCTGTCATTCTCCCCTGTGTAAAAATGGAGATCAGACGCTTCTACTATGTAGAACAGTTGATCTCTGTTTTTACACCAATAGCCATGTCCCACTACAGTTAGAATCACGCCCCTAGGACACACTTAACCCCTCCCTGTCCAATACAGTTAACCCCTTCCCTGCCAGTGTCATTTTTACAGTAACAGTGCATATGTATAGCACTGATTACTGCAGTAATGTCCCTGGTACCCCCAAAAGTGTCAAAAATGTCAGTCAAGGGTCCGATCTGTCCGCCGCAATGTCGCAGTACCGCAAAAAAAAAACGCAGATCGCCGCCATTACTCGTTAAAAAAAAACACCAAAAATGACAAAAATCTTTCCCTTTGTTAGTAAACGCGATAACTTTTGCGCAAACCAATCAAAATACGCTTTTTGCGATTTTTTTTACCAAACATATGTAGCATAAAACAAATTGGCCGAAAATGTTAAAAAATTTTGATTTTTACAGTTTTTTGGGGGGGGAATTTCATATAAAAAAAAGTGAAAAATATTGTTATTTTTGCAAAAATTACGCTCTTTTTTTGTTTATAGCGCATGATCAAAAAATCGCACAGGGGATCAAATACCACCAAAAGAAATCTCTGTTTGTGGGAAAAAAAAGGACGTTTAGGTACAGCGTCGCACGACCGGGCAATTGTCCGTTAAAGTCACGCAGTAAAAAAATCGCAAAAAAAACCCTGGTCAGGAAGGGGGTAAAATCTTCCGGGGCTTAAGTGGATATATAATAAGAAATCAAACATAGGGTGTATCCTAAATAATTTTACACCTGCATAGGCATATAAAATGAAGCATACACTAGCAGCGCTAATGTGTCTCAATGAACACATATGCATATATCCATAAACACAATAAGTGAATAGAAATCAAAGGATGGAAGAAAAAACACGTCCTTGGTGCTGATATAACACAACCTATAGACAGTGTATAAACATACAGTCCTTATGCAAAAAAAGTCCAAAATACAGGAAATCCGGTACTCCTAGGTTGATATAGTGTCCACAATCATGCATGAAACGTGAAAAGATGCCTCCACCTTACCGATGTGCATGCCCTATGGTAGTGGACACTTACCAGAGGCAGTATGACCATAAGCCTGTATATCCAATAAAGGAGATGCCTTTTCCTCTAAATACCGAAGACCCCAAAGCGGACCAGCTCCTCACATCCAAATAAGGAAGGATTCAGACCAATATTTCCAGATGGACATGAAAATATAGCAAGGCACTCATAGCATAATCTTGTAACGATCTGATTTATTAATAAAATCCTCCCAAACCCTTCAAAAGTTACACTCACATAAAGAATAAAAGTAAAAGCATATCAATGATATGGTAAGGTAAAACTGCGTCCGGTAGAACGTTCCCCAGCTTTACCATATAGGATGTTGTAGACAGTTGCCATGCCGTCTGATATTACTGATCAATCAAAGCGTTGCTTAGATGTTGATGCCATGGTTAATTGTTAACTGGAACACCTATTGTCTATGTTAGCAAACCCTTGTGGGATGTATTTATACTTGTAATAATGTGTCCTTTGTATTCACTGTTGTAGGGGCCGAATAGTCTAGTCATCCATGCTTGGTTAAGTGACTAGTTAGTTAGCGCATGTTAATTATGTTTCTGGTTACAGTTTGTATTGTTAAGGGGGGGGGGGGATGTCCTCCTGTGTGGTTTATATTCTGTGTGAGTTTGTTAAATAAACGTTCCAGATCCCCTACAAGCTATTTGTCGGCTAGTCTTGTTAGTCACGCGGCTATAATATCTGATATCTATGTTCAAGACTAGAGGAAGCTGTATACTGACAGAAGCACTAAAGCACAGTGTGGGTCGGTTCCGTCACACGCATCGCATGTGATTCTCACAGGAATTGCACCAATCGTATGGGTGTTTACACCCATGCGATCCAATTCAGGCAAACACACTGCATTCTGTGACCTGTGTTTGGAGTGTTGTGAATCAGGGCTGAAAGTGTTTATGTTTGACCTCATATTATATGGTTTTGGTAAATCTACGAAAAATCTTACAAAAAGAAGATATAATGTATGGCCAGCCTTACGGGGGGGGGGGGGGTTAACTAAAACTGGAGAGTGCATAATCTGGTGCAGCTCTACAGAGAAACCAATTAGCTTCCAGCTTTTATTGTCAAAGCTTAATTGAACAAGCTGAAAGTTGGAAGCTGTTTGGCTACCATGCACAGCTGCACCAGATTCTGAGTGCTCCATGTAACAGTAGAGCAACCCACACTGTACTTGTGGACTTCCGTCATTATATGGCTTCCTCCCAGTCGTGAACATAGATGTCAGATGTTCCAGCCGCCCCCATACAAAGCTAGCCGATAACTTAGCTTGTACTGGAATCTTCTCTTTTTATTAAACAGTTTCACACTCAATTTATACACACATGAGCACATCCCCCTCCTGATCAAATTACCCCATCAGGTCAGGGGTTGCCTGATTACATTATCATATGCAGATGAAATTGTATACAGAAATAGAATTAGCATATCTAAAGAACAACCGACACAAACAGTATACTATTGTATTTCCACTCAGCAACTAACAGATGACAATGATTCAATCAATCTGAGCCAATTAAGTAGCAGACGGCTGTCCTCTAGCTCCTGAAATACAATACACAAACAATAGGGAGGGCCTGTCTCTGACACTGAAGTGCAATACACATTAGCATAAGTGTAAACACAGACCCCATTTGAAGCAATCCAAACCATTAAGTATCTGTCTTTCACTCTCAGTGACGGTGAGTACCGTCACACTCCAGTTTTAGTAAATTCCCACCATAGTGTGATCTAGGGTTCATGATCATTGGTTATGTGACATAAGGTGACCACCACAAGGGGGCAGTAGTGCAACTATATCTTTAGCAGTATATGGCACCTATGGGGCAGGAAGGGTCTAGTGCAGGAATCCTCAAACTACAGCCCTCCAGCTGTTGCGGAACTACACATGCACTGAGGCATTGTAAAACTCCGACATTCACAGACATGACTAGGCATGATGGGAATTGTAGTTCCTGAACAACTGAAGGGCCAAAGTTTAAAGACCCCTGGTCTAGTGGGTAACCCTGTGTCTCTGAACTGAACAGAACTGTTGGGGGAAGGAGTACATTAATGGTTTAAAATGTAATTTCCCCTTAATGCAAAAAAATAATAAAGAATTTATAAAATAGCAAATTAAAAAAAAAATAGCATATACAATTGCGACACAAGTCATTTTGTATCTGAATGTTATTAAATATGACCTTTCCTTTTCAATCTGCAGCTCTGTAATTTTCTGTAAAATACAATATGGCAACCTGGAGACATTCTGCACACAGATGGCATACAGATCCCCCCCCCCCCCCCAGAAATGTCATTTCCTGTGTGTGTGATTGGCTTATTGATTTTCCCAGAAGTCTGCATGAAGATATAAGCCAGATTTTGGGCATCCCCTGCAACACAAATTTCATTTTTGGTTAGATACTCCCAAAGGGAAACCACATTTAAAGGGATGCAGACCCTGCCACTTTCCTCATTAGAATCCTGCAGGTGCAGCAGCTAATTATAAAATCACTCACATACACATTACACATGGACCCAGACAAACAAAGAGTTATTTCTTCTGATTAACAAAAGGTAGGAATCGGCAACAAAGTTTAGTAAAATCCTTGCAATGTACAGAGATCACCCAGAGGGGGAAGGTTTTTTACTCAACAAAAGTGGAGTTACTCTTTAAGGAAGAAGGGGGCCTAGGCAAGGTAGCCTCCATCCCACCCCCATGACTTTGATAAGCCCCATCATACAATAACTGATCCCTTTTAAAGTGACAGGTAGATGCACAGCTGAGACCAATTCCTCTTTATATACCTCAGAGGAAGGACTGTTACAGCGGGGGCCCCTGGGCATCCTCTGGGCCCTCTTAGATCCTTTCTACGTTATGAATGATCCAACTTGGCAGATTTGCTTTAGACAGCCCTGGTCTAACATGTTATTTAGGTTGCCATGACTTGTAGTTCCTTCCCTTTCCAACAATGACCTCAGAAAGTTTGGGGGAACTTACACCTTGCTGCTCCTATCCTGCCAGGGCAAGGTCATCCAGTGCCCAGGGCAAAGATGCCAAAGTGTGCCACCCCCCCTCATTCTGATGTGGGAACCTCCGATCATCTTCTACAGCTAGGATATATGATGCCAGCACTACAGTGCTGCTTGTGCCTGTCTGACCATTGCAAGGTACGAAAAAAACCCATATCAGGCACCCTGTTGGTCACGGCCATCTTTTACATCGCTTGAACCTTTGGCAAACATTTGTGGGGCCCTCCCAAATCCACTTATAAACTATTTGCGAGCAGTGTGGGCTCAAAGGGCAGCTACTTTGGACCTCACAACAATGCCTGGGCCCGGGGAAGCTGCCCCTTTTGCCCTGCATTAAAGACAGCCCTGTTGCCAGTACCCCCAAAGTGCTGGCACCTGGTGTGGATCACAACCCCCCCCCCCCCCTTATATGCTATTGGTGCAGAAAATGGGTCTCATCTCACCTCAACTCATACTGTCAAGTAGAGTAGTCCCTAGGCAGCAGGGGGGGGGGGGCATCAAGGCACACCCCCCAATAGATAAAGACACTGTGATGAGGGCAGCTGCCCCTCCATGTACAGATTGCTCTTCAGAGATCATTTGACAGGCGGTGACGAGGTGTTGTATAACCTCCTCACCGTCTGCTTTAACCCCTTGGACCCTGCAACAGCATGCTCCAACAGTGTGCATTGCGCTTGGGTGCTTGCGGAGTGGCCCCAGTCACTTGAACTGCTTGTGTTTTTTTACTTTCAATAGTTTTAATTGAATTTTCAGAAATCAAGAAATACAAAAACAAAAAGGCAGCAAAAATATTGCAAATGTACAGTCTGATATAACAGAAACAGAATATCACTAAACCATATAAACTGCTGTGGGAAGCACAGGTGAAAAACAACAAAATCCATCCTTGCGAATCCCAACAAACGACAAAGTGGGAGCAAAAGGGAGGACTGGTTCTAGATGCAGTAACTTGCTGCAAACAAGGCATGTTCAGTCCAAGTGGAGGGGAAGGGGGAGTTTACCCTACTGGACAAGGCCCCCCCAGCCAGCATCCCGCACCAGAGGACGTGCCCCTATAAGGTGGCGACACATCTGCCCCCCGAGCGGGAGGCCAGAGGCGGAGACCCTGCCCAGAGTACTGGGTTGATACCATAACAAATTAGAAAGAAGAAGGAGTGAAAGAAAGGCCAGAAGAAAGGGAGAATCAAGAGGGAAGGGAGAGGATCCTAGGTCAAACATGAAGGATTTAACATCACAGATCAACATGAACATATTTAGCCCATGGCTCCCAAGTAGACTCAAACTGGGCCACCTGGTCAGAGAGAATACCCGAGAGCTTCTCCTGGGTCATGATCCAGGAGATCTTCATTTTAGCTTCCCTAACCGAAATGCGTGGTTTCTTCCACGCCCTGGCTATGGTAAGTTTGGCCCCTAACAGGATAAAGTGTAGAAGTTTTTGGGAAAATTTAGGCAGGCCCGAGACTCTACCATTAAGTAGGGCTATTAGGGGAGACTGGTCTATTGGATGATCCAACACCTTCTGGGCCATACGAAAGATGGACGACCAGAAGGCTCGGAGCCTCGGACAGGACCACCAGGTATGAAGGAAGTCCCCTGACATATCACATCCTTGAAAACATAGGGCAGATGAATTAGGGTACATGCAAACTAAACGTGTAGGAACCAAATACCAGCGAGTAAGCAATTTCACATTGGCCTCGATCAAGGAAACATTAACAATACCTTTAAAGGCGCGTCTGAATCGGGTACTCCAGTCCTCCAGCTCCAGCTCCACACCAAGGTCCCTTTCCCAATCCAACATGTATTTCGGCTTCTCAGTAGTGTCAGAGAGTGCGCTGTAAATCAGTGATATACCCCCTTTAGGGTCACCGGCCTCCGAACACCACCGCTCGTAGGAAGTGACCTGGGGAGGGTCAGGCTTAGTAAGCCAAATTGAGAGTAGAAAATAGGAAATCTGTGTGTGGCGGAATCTTTCAGTCAGAGGCATTTTGAGGGAACTGACACAATGTGGGAAAGATAGAGGGCCCATAGAATTAAAGAAATGACCTATCCGAAAGAGTCCCTTATTGAGCCACCAGCCAAAAGTTCTGATATTGAGACCAGGGGGAAAATCGGGATTATGAAAAATATGCGTAAGTGGTTTCATGGGAGAGATCAGGTTGGGGTGCTTAGACAGGGCATCATGAATGGAGAAGGAGTGCGACAGTGTAGGGGATAGAATCGGAGGTCTAGATTTAGGGGGCCTCCAGGCTAGCAAGTCCAGCGTGTGATTCGGGGTTGCTTGTCTTTCAATATGTACCCAGTCCGGTTTGGCTGAGCGCCTATAAATAGCTGAGAATTGGGCAAGCTGGGCCGCTTGGTAGTACCAACGTAGATTAGGGAGAGCAAGACCTCCTTTGTCCCTTGAGCGAAAAAGTACCGATTTGGCGAACCTATGACCTCTAGAACCCCAAACAAATTTGATAACTACCTTTTGAAGCTCTGCTAGATGTCCGGAGTTAACCGGGATTGGAAGTGCACGGAAAAGATACAAGACCCTGGGGAGCAAAGTCATTTTCACCGCATGAATTCTCCCCAACCAAGACAGTGAGTGCTTGGCCCAGGTAGCGAGGTCAGCACAAAGCTTTTTGAACAGAGGGGGATAATTGACCGAATATAGAGAGGCAATGGAGGGGATCAGTTGAGTACCCAGGTACGGGATAGAGTCCGCTTTCCAGGAGAAAGGAAAGGCGGCTTTCGCAGTGGCCAACTGCGATGAGTCTAAAGAGACATTCATTGCCCAGGATTTTGACAGGTTGACCTGCAGACCTGAAGCTGCGCCGAATACTTTAAGTCGTTCAAGAATTACAGGTACTGAGACCACTGGATTAGTGACAAAGAGAAGCATGTCGTCCGCAAACAACACACATTTATGTTCTCTGTCCCCACAACGAACCCCCGAGACGTCACTGTCGTGTCGAAGGGCAATTGCCAATGATTCGATCGCAATCGCGAACAACAATGGTGAAAAAGGACAGCCCTGGCGGGTTCCTCTGGTTATAGGGAAAGGGTCAGAGTAGCATCCCTGAAGACGCACTCTGGCCGATGGCGAGGAGTACAGGGACCGTAGGATGTTCGTGAAACGGGGTCCAAAGCCCCATCTCCCGAGCACCCCAAAGATGTAAGGCCATGTCACCGTGTCGAAGGCTTTTTGAATATCAAGGGAAAGGAGAAATCCCTTCTGTGGAGGCCCGCCATCCCAGGCGGAGCCTAGGACCGTGATTAAGTCCACCGCTCGTCGAATTTGATCCGTTCCCTGTCTACCTGGGATAAACCCAGCCTGATCCTTATGAACATATTGGGAAATAAAAGCATTCAGTCTGTTCGTGAGTAGCTTAGTGAGGATTTTGACATCATTATTGATGAGGGAAATAGGCCTATAGTTAGAAACATCACTAGGATCCTTAGAGGGTTTGGGGATTACCGAGATAAGAGCAGCTTTGAGATCTGGGGACAGCGGGGTACCGGAGGACAATGAGTTGAAAAATTTTGTAAGGTGTGGGGCTAGGGTGTCAGCAAACGTTTTGTAATATATCGGCGAGAAACCGTCAGAGCCTGGGGCTGAAGAGGTTTTCAAATTCTTAATGACATCACGGACCTCGGCTTCAGAGATTGGGTCTTCTAGGCTCTTCCTATGAGAAGAGGAGAGCGTAGGGAGGGGGATCGAGTCCAGGAAACGTTCGGACGCCCCTGGGGCGTGTGACCCGTTGTCGTACAGTTCGGAAGAGAATTTCTGGAAAGCCGCCATAATTGGGGCAGGATTTTGGGATAAAGCTCCGGTAGGCAGTCTGATATTAGGGAAGGCCCGGGCTCGGGCCCTAGGGGTCAGCTTGGAGGCCAAGCGGGAGCCTATCCTGACGCGTTCTGAGTAAAGTCGCGCGCCGGTCCAACGAAGATGCTTTTCGGCAGCCGTGGTAAGCGCCATGTTCAGGGCCACCTTGGCTTCGTCAAGGAGACGCAAAGAGTCCGCCGTGGGATGCCGCTTGTGACTTTTACGTAAAGAGTGGAAGGAGCGTTCGAGAGTAATCATATCAAGACGCCGCTCACGCTTGAGTTTGGATGCCAGTTGTATGATATGCCCCCGGTTGATGGCTTTATGGGCCGCCCAAAGGGATACCGGGGAGATATCATTCACGTCATTCAGTCGAAAGTATTCCTTTATCCCATTGTCAATCATCGTGCAGTGGGCCGGGTTGGTTAGAATCGATTCATTAAGTCTCCAGTACGACGGAGCCGTAGAACGAGTCGGTATGGAAAAGGAGATGGAGACTATAGAGTGGTCAGATAGAGGTGTATTGCGAATGTCAGATTTGTAAACATTAGGGATAAAGGGAGCGGGGACGAAAACATGATCAATCGGAGCATAAGTGCGATGAGGGGCCGAATAATGGGAGTAGTCCTTAGAAGTAGGATGTAGCTCCCTCCATATGTCGACAAGACCCATGGAGGAAATCGTCTTGGCGACCCTAAAGCTCTGTCGAGGAGGTTGTTTGTACGGAGAAGACAACGGCCTGGATTTGTCCAGGCTGCGGTCAAATGCCAAATTAGAGTCGCCCCCGAGGATCAAGGAACCAACCGCATGTTTAGAGATCTGGTCCGCCAGAGTAGAAAAAAATTTAGCCTGACCCTTGTTAGGGGCATAATACGACACAAATGTGAACGTCTGCCCTGCTATGTCACCAACCAGGAGGAGAAAGCGCCCTGCAGGGTCGCGGACTGTCTTGGTGGGGGAGAATTTCACCCTGCCGAAAAGAAGATGGCCACCCCCCTAGTCTTAGAGTCAGAGTTCGCCAAATAGAACAGCGGGTACTTAGCATGGACAAAGGAGGGGTTGTATGAGGGGGGAAAATGAGTCTCTTGCAGGAATAAAATGTCATAATGTGTGGTGTGATAATATTGAAACAACTTACGCCTCTTGAGGGGGGAGTTGAGACCCTGGACATTATGGGAAGCCAATCTTAGCGGTGGAGCTCGCAGGTCAGAGGAGGCCATAATACCAATGGATGAGCTGCGCAGATGGGGAGCTTGCGGACGGAGCGGCCCGATGAGGGCCCGTGGAGTGGAGCCAGAGCTGGAGGACCACAGCAGCACGTTGACCTAGGACAAGAGGAGAGGAAGAGAGAAGAAGGAAGGAAAAAAGGAGAGGGAAGAAAAGGAGAGGGAGGAGGAAGCGGAAAAGCACATGGATAAAAATAGTCAGTAGTGAAGACCATAAACAAAACCATATAAATGCATTAACAGTAGCAGCATTATATAACGGTGACAAAAGATCACATCCAGGGTCGCGACCGGTCAAACAACGCCCGGACGCGAACCCGGATAAGTTCACCAGGAACCTGGAAACAGGACCCGGGGTAGCCCCAGGGGGGCACAAGAAAGTCATCTCGTGCAACCGCCGGAGCAAGTGGAGTGGCATGACAACCGCTCCGGCAAAGGCTCAAAAAATGGGGAAAGGGAGCCAAAAGGGACTCCCCTCCCCCCCCCCCCCCCGTGAAAGCTCCCCACAATGCTTCCCCTGTAAAGTAACAGCACCATACTTAAGTGAAGCTCACAAAGGCACCAGGAGAGCAAAAATAAGACTCATAAAACATTCTCTTATATAGAAGATGGTAGAAAAAGAAAAATGGAGGGTAAAATACCCATTAATGTCCTGGACAAGGACCAAAAACAGCAAAAATAAAAAAAAAATTAGTCAGTAGTGCCAGCCAGCCGAGAACCGGGTCGGCATGGCAAAAAAAAAAAAAAAGGGCAGATCTTCCCAGTGTGGGAAGCAGTCTGGCAAAAAGGTAAAACACTCGGAGCCACGATGCGGGAGTCTCAGGGAGGTCCGGATTCCTTAGACCGCTTGTGTTGCTGCTTTTGCCACAGAGGGATCACAGGGCTGGACGGTGTGGGGCGCTTGGAGGATGAAGATCTCTGCGACCCAGGAATTGATGCGTCGTGGGAAAGGATACCCAAATGAAGGAGCAATTTCTCGCCGTCAGCCATAGAAGAGAAGCCATAGGTTTTCTGACGGAAAGAGAAGCTGAGGCGAAAGGGGAAAGACCACCAATACTTAACGTTCTTCTGAGTAAGGACCGTGAGCAAGGGTTTAAGGGAACGTCTCCTTTGGATGGTGAACGGTGAAATATCCGCAAATATTTGGATTGAATGACCCATGGCGGTGAGTTGGGGTGAGGATCTGGAAAGTTTCATATTTTCCTCTTTCACTGAGTAGTAATGGGGCTTCACGATAATGTCCCTGGGGAGGCCATCCTTACGAGGGGGCTGCAGGGACCTGTGAGCACGGTCCAATTCAAGGCGGTTTGCAGAAATGCCAGGTATCAGGTCAGAGATAAAGGATTGCACCGCAGCCGTGACATCCGTTATGGATTCCGGGAGCCCCCGGATCCTAAAGTTGTAACGACGGGATCTATTCTCCAAATCGTCTATCTTGGCTAGCGCCGTCTTGGATGTCCTGTATTCTAGCTTTGTTCTGGTTGGTTCTGGCTATAGTATGATCAGCTTTCTGTTCAATAGCTTCTATGCGGGACCCCAGATTCTGCAAATCCCCCTGAACATTGGACGTGATCTGAGCAGCCGTGTGGGAAAGGCCCCTAGCCAACATTTTAGAGAACATAGCCATCATTCCCTGCATATTAGGGGGGCAATTAGGGTCGTCCAATTGCAGGCTAGGAATCGGGCCTGGGCCGGGTGAAAAGTCTGCCATGGGGGAAAGGAGAAGTTCCTCCAGTGTGCGGCCTATATAGGACTCTGTGGAGGCCGGGGAACATGGGGGGGCTGGAGAGGTACTCACGGGGTGAGCTGTACTGTCCCTGGGTGTCTGTGGGGTAGCTGGAGGGTCCGCTATGTCCTCCGAATCCGCCGGCCCGCCTCGAGGTCCGGGTGGTGGTGCAGCCGCCGCCATCTTGGCGTATGAAGGCCGCGGGAGGTCCGGGGTCAAAGACCGCTCCAGGTTCCGCCTGACCGGGACCACTGACACAGAAGGGTGCCCGGATAGTTCGGAAATGCCGCGGGTGCCTCGATGGAGCCGGGGGTGCTGTGTATGTCGTGTTGCGAGCTCTTAATTGCCGGAGCGGGACGGAGCTCCTGGATCAGACGTCCATGCTGGGCTGCCGCGCATGCGCACTCCGAACTGCTTGTGTTTTGCGATCACTATGAAAGTGACAGGGGGTATAAATCCTGCTACACCCCCGGCAGCTACCTCTGCAGCTATAGGGGAAGTGGTTGTGGGGGGATAAAATGTGGCTCAACCATGGGGTTTTACCACCCCTCAACTTCTAGTGTGAACAAGCTCTAACAACAACAAATTCATTCTAATTCATTCAACAGTGTCTACCTGTCTTCTACACATTTTTGGGATACAATAGGGGTTGATTTACTAAAACTGGAGAGTGCATGGTAGCCAATCATCTTCCAGATTTTTTTTGTCAAAGCCTAATTGAACAAGTTGAAGTTAGAAGCTGATTGGGTACTATGCAGACCTGCAGCAGATTTTGCACTCTCCAGTTTTAGTAAATCAACCCCTCGGTGTCTTCCCATGATGTGCACTTTGGACTGTCCTTCTTGAACTTCTCCACTAGAGGTCTCACTCCAGTCATTAATGGCAGCCCTTGTACAGAGTGACGCTGCAGCGTGCTCTCCGCGTTACCGTAATCACCTTATTCAGGGAAATGCTGCCTGGGAGCAAAGAGGTCTGCTGCTTGCATTCCATATTTACCATTAGACACAGAACGCCTGCTCCTGTAGACTTTTCACAGCAAAGCTATCATACTAAAACATTTCCATCATTAATAGAGAAAAAAAAAGTAATCTCATAGGAACTTACTTGAAATCCCTACAGACATTGGGATTGGCAGCCCCTGCAATACAGGTCTCTACACTCCAGGCTAAATACGCGGATTAAATGCATACACTATATTATCAAAAGTATTGGGAAACCTTCCTTTACACACACATGAATGGCATCCCATTCTTAGTCTGTAGGATTCAATATTGAGCTGGCCCACCCTTTGCAGCTATAACAGCTTCAACTCTTCTGGGAAGGCTGTCCACAAGGTTTAGGAGTGTGTCTATGGGAGTGTTTGACCATTCTTCCAGAAGCGCATTTGTGAGGTCAGGAACTGATGTGGATGAGAAGGCCTGGCTCGCAGTCTCTGCATTAATTCATCCCAAAGGTGTTCTATCGGGTTGAGGTCAGGACCTTTCCAGTCAAATTCCTCCACCCCAAACTTGCTCATCCATGTCTTTATGGACCTTGCTTTGTGCACTGGTTCGCAGTCATGTTGGAACAGGAAGGGGCCATCCCCAAACTGTTCCCACAATGTTGGGAGCATGAAATTGTCCAAAATGTCTTGGTATGCTGACGCCTTCAGAGTTCCCCTTCACTGGACCTAAGGGGCCAAGCCCAACCCTTGAAAAACAACCCCCACACCATAATCCCCCCTCCACCAAATGATTTGGACCAGTGCACAAAGCAAGGTATATACAGTAAAGACACGGATGAGAGAGTTTGAGGTGGAGGAACCACTTTTCAGCCACTTCAGGAGTCAATTTACTAAGCTTTACCGCATGCGGTGAGGGTATCACATTACTCATTTGCATAAATTATCGCATGTTGTAAATAAAGTCCAATTTATATAAAAAAATAAAAAATAAATAATGATTTTGCGGTTAACAACAAAAAAATAAATAGTCAGTTCATTCATATCTACAGTATACAGTCAGCAATCGGTTCACTACTTGCTGACCGCCTGCCACAGATATACTGCAGCAGGCTGGCTCGGCTGCATGAACCGCCATACCTGTACGCTCGCGCCCCCATTAACTCACGGGGAAGCTCACTCACGGGGCCACCCAAGATCGCTCCCCGTGAAGAGAGAACGGTGGTCTGCTGTTTTAACCACTTTACCACTAGAGCATTTTGCTGTCTTACGTCTGGGCCACTTTTTGCGATTCGGCGCTGTGCGACTTTAACTGACAATTGCGCGGTCGTGCGACGCCTTACCCAAACGAAATTGACGTCCTTTTTTTCCCACAAACAGAGCTTTCTTTTGGTGGTATTTGATCACCTGTGCAATTTTTACTTTTTGCGCTATAAACAAAAAAATAGTGTTTATTTTGAAAAAATAACAATATTTTTAACATTTTTTTATATGAAATTCCCCCCAAAAAAGATGTAAAAACCAATTTTTTTTAAATTTTTGGCCAATTTGTTTTCTGCTACATATGTTTGGTAAAAAAAAATCGCAATAAGCGTATTTTGATTGGTTTGCGCAAAAGTTATTGCGTTTACTAACAAAGGGAAAGATTTCTGTCATTTTTGGTGTTTTTTTTTTAACGAGTAATGGCGGCGATCTGCGATTTTTTTTGCGGGACTGCAACATTGCGGCGGACAGATCGGACCCTTGACTGACATTTTTGACACTTTTGGGGGTACCAGTGACATTACTGCAGTAATCAGTGCTATATATATGCACTGTTACTGTAAAAATGACACTGGCAGGGAAGAGGTTAATTTTATTGGAGAGGGAGGGGTTAATGTATGCCTGGTGCTTACTAACGTGTGGGGGGGGAGGTGACTGTGTGAGACAGGGACAGATCGGATGTCCAGCTATGCTGAACAGTCCGATCTGTCACTCCCTGTCACTGAGGAGATCCGCCCGCTTGTGTTTACACACAGCGGGCGGATCTCCACACTAGATCCCCGACGATCGGGGCAGAGCAGTGGCGATCGCCGCTGCTCCTCCCCTGGCCCAACTCCCGCTGTGAATGAAAACAGCGGGAGCGCGCCTCCGGCGGCGCGCGAGCGCCGCCTACAGGGGAGGAGTCTGGCGACGTAGGTCTACGTCGTCAGACGGGAACGAGCCACATTGCCGCAGTACTATTCAAGTACTTAACGGTAAAGTGGTTAAACACATCAGATAATTGTTCTCTCAGGAACCAGCACAGAGCGCCTGTGATCCTCCTATTTAGGATCACAGGTCTCTGTATTGATTCCACAAGCCCCTCCCCCATACACTGACTTCTGACCACTTCCTTGTGTCTCAAAGTCCTTTTGAAGCTCTCTTTGGCACTCCTTGCTGAGGAAGCTACTGCATTACTGCTGCACTGCTGAACATTTCAGGGCCCACACCGGCACCCTCTTTCACACACTTATCTTCAGGGCTTAGACTCTGGCACCCCTTTCTAAGCCTTCTCTACCGGTTAGCTGGCTCCCGGATCCCTCTGACCTTCCGGAGTTGTTCCCTCTCCTAGGCAGACCCCTGGGCAGTTTACAGTACTCACAACACTGCTTTCCTGGAAACTTCTGCCCAGCAGCTCCACTCAGTCCACAGCACACTGGATCCCTCTCTGCAGCTCAGCTCAACCTTTTGTCCTCTAGGCCGACCACCCAAGACACTTTCCACACGCTGACAGGAGGAGAGACAGTCGTCACCCTCCTCCTGGGACTCTGCTTCCCGCTAAAGAGGCTCTGTCATGTGCTCCCCTCTGACTTATATCCCATCCCAGGATGCTTTGCAGCAGGTTCCGCCCACTGGGACTGATATGAGCCATAGGGTTGAGGTCAGGACCAGGGCGGTCAAATTCCTCCACCCCAAACTCGCTCATCCATGCCTTTATGGACCTTGCTTTGTGCACTGGTGAGCAGTCATGTTGGAACAGGAAGGGGCCATTTCTAAACTGTTCCCACAAAGTTGGGAGCATGACATTGTTCAAAATGTCTTGGTATGCTGACGCCTTCAGAGTTCCCCTTCACTGGAACTCAGGGGCCAATCCCAACCCCTCAAAAACAACCCCACACCATAATCCCCCCCTCCACCAAATGATTTGGACCAGTACACAAAGCAAGGTATATACAGGAAAGACACGGATGAGAGAGTTTGAGGTGGAGGAACCACTTTTCAGCCACTTCAGGGGTCAATTTGCTAAGCTTTACCGCATGCGGTAAGGGTATCATGTCCCAGGATGTATTGTGGCAGGTTCCACCCACTGGGACTGATTTGAGCCCTGGTATGCTATTGGCTAGGTTTCCTCCACTGTCCAACAAGAGCCCTTATTGGATACAGTGAGGCGACTCCTCAGACTCAACAGACACACCTGGAAACACAGGACAGCCTAACTAAAAATTCAGGCCCCCCTTAAAAGCAGACAGGGCCCCCATATAGTTTTCCTAGCACTTACCTAGGAGGGTGCTACACATAGTACACCTATACTTTGTCAAGTCTTCTATTAACCTCCTTGGCGGTAATCCCGAGCGTGACTCGGGGTTGATTTTTCATATCAGGAGCGGTAACCCCGAGTCACGCTCGGGGTGGATTGCAGAGAGCGCAGCGGAGTGTCTTACCTTCTCCTGGCGATCCAGCGATGATTTCTCATTGCTGCGACCGCCAGCCGAGACTCTCGCCGCTCCTCCGTCGGTGTGATCACTTCCTAGTTCCGTTCCCTGCAGCAGCAATGCTGCATGGGAGCGAAACTAGGGAGGGAAATTCAAAAAAAAAAAAAAAAAAAACGTTGCACAAAACACATTTTATATTATATATATATATATATATATATATATATATATATATATATATGCACACACACATATATCTATATATAATATATAATGCATGAATTATAATCTAATCAATAATATAATTTTATTATATATATTATATATTAAATAATAAAATAATATTATTGATTCGATTATAATTCATGCGTTTGTGTTTCAAATTTATCACATCTGGGATGTCTACTAGACTCTTGTTTTGGTCAGGTTTAAGTCAGTATTTACTAAGAATTGTAGGCCTATAATACATAACGCCAAATTTCCATGAAAAGAATTGTACCGCTTTTGGTATGTAATTCCAGACATAATCATACCGCCAGGGAGGTTAAAAAATAAAGAATCCCCCAAAATATCCCACAATTTAATCCTATTTTGTACAGCTTTTTCTGTTGAATCTCCTTGTGGGTGTGTGACATGTGTCACCTTCTCTCCATCCTCCCGTGTGATTGCTGTTTTGTATTTATACCATACACTTGACTTAATGGTTGTTACATGGCAATTTCTCAGGCGTGAAAATGCCTTCACTGTTACAGTTAACTCTTATAGGTAACCTGTCTGTACAAGTCTGTGCAAGTAGATTCTGTCGCTCCGCTGAGTTATGGGATTCAAATTGTATAATAATGAGTGTCCTGGATGAGTGCGCCATTCATGGCCATTGTTGGACTTATTTTCCAGATGAATTTTCTTTATCATCTTCCATTAGCCAAACGTGTTTTATTACTATGCAGTGCAAGGTAATAAAACACCTATCAGTACCTGATATAAAATATATATTGTGCCGTTAACAGGCTATAGATAATTCTACCCCCCTCCCCCTTTCCCCCCCCTTTTTTTTTACCTTCTTCCCCATCCCTACGTCCAATGTTCTGATTTTACTCGAAAGCATTGCTCCTATCTCATCTTGCCACTTACCAATTGCCTATATTAACCACTTTAGCACTACTCATGTTGCTACTACTGCAGCAACGCGGCAGCCCTGGGTCTGGCGACGTAGACCCACGTCCCCAGATTCCCCATTCTCTCGGCGGCGCGCGCGCGCCGCCGGGGGCTCGCTCCCACTGTGTTTAGACACAGCGGGAGTCGGGCCGGAGGAGGAGAGGCGGTGATCACCGTCTCTCCTCCCCGATCGTTGGGTAAAGACTGAGAAAATCCGCCCACTTGTGTAAACAAAGTGGGCGGATCTTCTCTGTGACAGACAGGGAGAGATCACAGGATTCAGCATAGCTGAGCCTGCAATCTGTGTCTGTGTCACACAACCCCCTCCCCCACACACGTCAGTAAGCATGAGCCCCGGTTCACACTTCTGCGAGTGCCGGGTTCGCATGTAATATCGGAGCGCACTGCTCCGACATTACATGCGATCAGCTGTGCGGTGCGAGTTTAGCCATACAGTTTGTATGGCTAAATTCGCATCGCACCCGGAGCAAACACGCACAGGAGGCATTTTTGCAGCCGCATCAGGATCGGATCGCACAGCGGTTCACACTTGTGCGATCCGTTCCTGTGCGAACTGCACGATCGCACTGCGATATGCGATCAAACTGGGGGTGTCGTTAAGATTACATTGACACCCCCAGCGTATCGCATATGGCAGTGTGAACTGCCGGGGGTGCGTGTGCGATGCGGGAACAGGCTGCGAATTCGCAGCCTTCCCGCATCGCATAAATGTGAACCGAGCCTGAGGCACACATTTAACCCCTTGATCACCAACAGTGTTAACCCCTTCCCTGCCAGTGTCATTATTACAGTGACAGTGCATATGTATAGCACTGATTACTGTAGTAATGTCACTGGTACCCCCAAAAGTGTTAAAAAATGTCAGTTAGGGGTCCGATCTGTCTGCCGCAATGTCGCAGTCCCGCAAAAAATCGCAGATCGCCGCCATTACTAGTAAAAAATAAAAATAAACAATAAAAATGACATAAATCTTTCCCGTAGTTAGTAAACGCGATAACTTTTGCGCAAAACAAACAATCAAAATACGTGATTTTTTTTCTACCAAAAATATATAGCAGAAAACAAATTGGCCTAAAATGTAAAAAAATGTTGATTTGTAAATTAATTTTTTGGGGGGAATGTTATATATCAGAATGAGAAAAATATTGTTTTTTTTTTTTTTTCCCAAAATTGTCGCTCTTTTTTGCAAAAATTTAAAATCGTACAGGTGATCAAATACCATAAAAAAAAAAAAAAAGCTCTATTTGTGGGGAAAAAAAAAGGACATAAATTTAATTTGGGTGCAGCATCGCACGACCGCACAAATGTGCGTTAAAGTAACGCAGTGCCGAATTGCAAAATATAACCTGGTCAGCAAGGGGGGTAAGATCTTCCGGTCTTAAAGTGGTTAAAAATACGCACATTGAGAATTTTTTTGTCAAAGACATGTAGCTAAATAAATTTTGGCCTAAATATATGACAAAAATTGAATATATTGGATATTTTTTAACTGTCAAAGTAGAAAATGTAAATTTTTACGCAAAATTTTCGCTCTTTTTTTATTAATATCGCAAAAAAATAAAAAGCGCAGAGGTGATCAAATACCACCAAAAGAAACTCTGTTTGTGAGAAAAAAAAGGACGTAAATTTTGTTTGGGTACAGCATCGCACGACCGCGCAATTGTCAGTTAAAGTCGCGCAGTGCCAAGTTGAAAAAAGTGGCCTGGACATTAAGCAGGAAAATCCTCCGGTCTTAAAGTGGTTAACAACTCGGGGGTGGGGCTTCCATCCTTGGACACAATATGTTCCCATTTGGGGCGCCCGAATGGAACCCGGACCCTTATTATATAATGGCATCATTACTGATATCCGTATAATGCTGATTCTGTAACTGTATTCTGATACATTTAGTATAACATACTGCATTCCTGGAAGTTTTCTTGCTTTTCACTTTTGCTACTATGCAATTGTTAAACTGTTATACTTGCTGAAAATACAATAAAAATAATTTTTTCTGGATGTTGGCTCTCGTGGAAAGTGAGTTCACATCAGTCCAATCTACACTATATTACCAAAAGTATTGGGACGCCTGCCTTTACACGCACATGAACTTTAATGGCATCCCAGTCTTAGTCCGTAGGGTTCAATATTGAGTTGGCCCACCCTTTGCAGCTATAACAGCTTCAACTCTTCTGGGAAGGCTGTCCACAAGGTTTAGGAGTGTGTCTATGGGAATGTTTGACCATTTTTCCAGAGGCACTATAGTGACAGAAACAAATCTTTGCTTTCTCCTTTCTCGGCTCGCTCCAATAATCAGTCCAGGGGTATTTGGTTGTTTTGTGTTTATTATAAATTAGGGATAGGAGAAGGGAATAGTGGGATACTCCAAATTAACTATTCACAATGGGTACAGCCCTGCCACTATGGGTGAATTTGGATGAAGTCTCTTCCTAAGATGACTTGGTGAACTGGCAATTATCTTCAGGACACTCTCCCTAGTATCCTCTTTCTTTTCTCTGCCGACACCCGTCCACTGACTATCCTACGAGCAGGGGTGGCCCCTCTCAGGTTAGGCCCCTTGACACGAGTCTCTTTACTCATGATACTGTGGTCCCAGGGTCTCCAGTGTCTCCCATTTCAGTCAGCTTTCTTGGACCTCTGGGTTCAACTTCTCTGAAACGTTCCTCCGACCTTCAGGACGACCTCCTGCGACCGCATGCCACTGCTACAGAGGAGGAGGCAGCCGCTCCTCTCCCTCCGGGACTCTGCTCTACAGTCAAAGACCCCGCAGCACTTGTGCTCCTGGCTTTTTTTACAGTATCCTAGAATGCACCGAGGCGACCTGTCCCTCTGCCAATCACCTGGACTGTATCAAAGCCTATGCATCCATTTGTTAGGTTTTCTCTCATTGTCCAATATGCCTCCCTATTGGACCAGCGTGAAACACTCTGTAGACTGAATGAATCGCATACTGAGCACAACGAGCAGACCTCACTATCAGATTCTGCTCTCTGCTAGGCAGAAAGCAATATAGATTTACCTGCAGCCCCTCTGGTAAGCAGACAGAGCTTAAAATTATACTATCTCACTAGCACCTACCTAAGAGAATGCTACACTCACCCCCCCCCCGCCAAACGAGCCATGTCCTCACTAGCACCTACCTAGGATAGGAGGGTGCTATACTCACCCCCCTGCCAAACGAGCCATGTCCTCACTAGCACCTACCTAGGAGGGTGCTACACTCACCCCCCCCCCGCCAAACAAGCCATGTTCTCACTAGCACCTACCTAGGAGGGTGTTACACTCACCCCCTGCCAAACGAGTCATGTCCTCACTAGCACCTACCTAGGAGGGTGCTACACTCACCCCCCCCCCACCAAACAAGCCATGTCCTCACTAGCACCTACTTAGGAGGGTGCTACACTCACCCCGCCAAACGAGCCATGTCCTCACTAGCACCTACCTAGGAGGGTGCTACACTCACCCCCCCCCCGCCAAACGAGCCATGTCCTCACTAGCACCTACCTAGGAGGGTGCTACACTCACCCCCCCCCCCCCCCCCCGCCAAACGAGCCATGTCCTCACTAGCACCTACCTAGGAGGGTGCAACATTCGTGTTCTGTCACATTAGGAAACCTACTGGAATGCATAGCGGCCATGTTGAAACGCATGGCGCATGCGCAGTAAATCATTATTGTCCGTACTTCACTTCACAGTTAGCTGTATTCTGATAGAACACCGGACCCGCTGGTTGGCTCCCGCTGTGTCCAATCACAGCGGGAGCAGGTTGCCTGCAGCGCACATGCGTGCCCCCAGACCCAGAAATAAAAAAAGATGTACAGGTACGTGATTTCGCGCTGAAGGGCCACCCTGCCGCAGTATATGTATGTGGGGCGGTCCGGAAGTGGTTAATAATACTGAATGCCAGCTGCTACTCAGAGTGAATGGGAGAGTACAGTTCTCTGAAAACCTTTTCCCTCAACCTAGAATCCCAACACAATATTGACTGTGCTTTTAGAAACCACCAGCTAAAATAAGACTTTCCCAGCTCCTTTACTGGAAGAAAACATTGGGTTCTGATGTATGCATTGTTTTGTTTGGCCACATTTACTAAGGGCTCATACACATGGACACAATTCATTTAAGCCTCTGAACACCAGATCTGACTGCAGGAAGCTGGCAGAAAGATCCAGAGTAAGAAATGGTGTATAAAGAAAGCGTGTTTATGCGCGTGCAGCATTTAGAAGCACGCACGTTGGTCGTTGGATTTTCCTCCTAATCCTGGTTTGGCTGTAATTCTCCCTTCTGTCAGTAGGTGGCACTGTTACCTTTGGCATTAGTGTGATAAATTACAGCCAATCAGGCTATGAATATGTGTGTTTCTCTCAGCCAATCACACTGGTAGTGGTGCATGCTGGGAGAGACTATTTATTCGGAGGAAGTCAGGTGATCTGTCTCTTACCACCCAGACCCCCTGTCTGGGGTGGGTGTGTGAGGAATTGCTGCTGCTGGGTAGGCCTGAAGCCTGTGGCCTAGCCATGTGCTCGGGGCTCTGCAAGGGAGATCCTGTACACTGCTTGGAAGAGTGAAGGAAGGATGGAGACCTGAGATGAAGTAACAGAGGTGACTCTGCCATATGATGGAGAGCCTGGGAAAGCATCAAGATGGAAACATCCACAAAATTCCTATAACTTCCGTGAGTTACCTGCTCTTGCTATAGGAGACAGCTGAAGCTACAAAGTACAGATAGCTACAAGAGACTGGACCCAGGGGAGAGGAGTTGCCTCCCAGGTCAGTCCAAGTTTAAGGTTCTTTTTCTGTACTGCTTATCTGTCTGCCTATTCTTCGTTTTTGTGTAAGGAGCCTGCCAATCTGCTGTTCTCACTAAGGGTGTCCTGAGCCCTACCCATCTCTCCCATTTTTGTTCCTGTTGTGAGAATTAAACTTCTCCTTGTTTAAGCATAAAAGTGACTGGTGCCCATCTTTCTATCTTGTTCACCACCCATCATGCCTAGTAATCTGCACCCTGAGGAGGGATGTCGGCCCTCTCTGTCTCTAGGGATCACCACCAGGCCTCTGGAGGTTGGGGGGGGGGGGAAGCGCTACACAAGCATTTCATAAGTGTCAAAGGCGTTCATTGACAATTACTTTAGGTTTATGTAAAGAGTCAATATTTGCAGTGTTGGTCCTTCTTTTTCAAGACCTCTGCAATTCTCCCTGGCAAGCTGTCAATCAACTTCTGAGCCACATCCTGACTGATGGCCGCCCATTCTTGCATATTCAATGCTTGGAGTCAGAATTTGCGAGGTTTTTTTTGTTCACCTGACTCTTGAGGATTGACCACAAGTTCTCAATGGGATTAAGGTTTGGGGAGTTTGCTGCCAACATTTTGATGTTTTGTTCCCCAAGCCACTTAGTTATCACTTTTGCTATCACTATCACTTTTGCCTTATGACAAAGTGCTTCATCATGCTCGGAAAGGCATTCGTCCTCACCAAACTCTTCTTGGATGGTTGGGAGAAGTTGCTCTCGGAGATGTTTTTGGACCATTCTTTATTCATGGCGGTGTCCTTAGGCAAAATTGTGAGTGAGCCCACTCCCTTGGCTGAGAAGCAACCCCACACATGCATGGTCTCAGGATGCTTTACTGTTGGCATGACACAGGACTGATGGTAGTGCTCACCTTTTCTTCTCCGGACAAGGTTTTTTCTGGATGCCCCAAACAATCAGAAAGGAGATTCATCAGAGAAAATGACTTTACCCCAGTCCTCAGCAGTCCAATCCCTGTACCTTTTGCAGAATATCAGTCTGTCCCTGATGTTTTTCCTGGAGAGAAGTGGCTTCTTTGCTGCCTTTCTTGACACCAGGCCATCCTCCAGAAGTCTTCTCCTCACTGTGTGCACAGATGCCCCCACACCTGTCTGCTGCCATTCCTGAGCAACCTCTGCGCTGGTGGTGCCCCGATCCTGCAGCTGAATCAACTCCTGCTGCTTGCTGGACTTTCTTGGGCGTCCTGATGCCTTCTTCACAAATGCAGTGGAAATGTTTTGGGATGGGATTAAGATCATTTTCATGGCAAAGAGGAACTTTGCAATCAATTGCAATTCATCTGATCACTCTTCATACCGTTCTGGAGTATATGCATATAGCCATCATAAAACTGAAGCAGTGAACTTTTTGAAAATGAATATTTGTGTCATTCTCAAAACTTTTGGCCACAGCTGCACACCTGTATAGGAGCATACGCAAATAAATTACTCCAAAGTACACATCCGGGATAGCAAGAAACAGCTTTTTTTTTAATTTGAACGCAGTGCTAGAATACACCACAAAATGGCGCCATGTGAAACAAAGGTAAAATAAGCTTAGAGTTTAATTCAAATTGATATAATATAGTGATTTTGAAAAATTACTTTCATCCATATCTGAAAAATGACATGGTGCCACATGTTAAAGCAATACGAAGAAATAGGGCCTTCCTTCTACCTCCTGATTGTCTACCTTGGTCATGTGATGCTGCAACCCTGGTTGATGGGAGGGGGGTATCGGAGTTGTGACTACAGTTGGGATTGTTGTGTTTAGTTATGTTATATTATGTTATATAGATAGATATATACACATATGTACACACACACATATATATATATATGTGTGTGTATATATATATATATATGTGTATATATATATATATATATATATATATATATATATATATATATATATATATATATATATGTATATATATATATATATATATATATATATATATATATATATATATATATATGTATATATATATATATATATTATATTATAATATGTTTTCTTTTTGTGATGTTCATGCGTTTTTGTTAGTGGATGGATTTACAGCTGCAGAATTATTACACTCAGTAGCCTTGTAGAGAATCTGTTGAACAAACATATCCAACTCTCAGGACTTCATCACCGTGTACAGCCTGTTATATGCCATATATATATTAATAGATGTTAATGGAGGGATAGAATATATGAGGGTATATAGATGAGAGACAGGCTATTGTATGGTGAGCACTAGAAGTAGTATTAGGAGAGTTGCAGGTGATGGTAAAGCAGATAGGTTCTGATGTCAAGTATAGTGCAGATGGTAAGAGGACACAGATGGAGTATACTTAGACAGAGTAACCTAGTGCAAGGATAGTTGAAGGTAGTCCCAAGAGCTAACAGTCTATGCAGATGATAGTGAATAGATAGATACAGATAGTCTTGGTAATTGCAGTAGATGACAGTAGGAGATTGGTTAGTAAGAATCCCCTGCGGGGTACTTATCACTTAGATAGTTTTAGGAGTAACAGTGTAATGGTGCTGGTGGCTGAGCCTGACGTGCAGAGGTAGCCTCGTGGGATCTGGTACAACAGGAACACGGACGGGTCACACTGGTGGTAGACACGGGCTAGTCTGAGGTGCGGAGTCTAAGTGCTAGCTGGTTTTCACTAGAGCCCCTGGTGGTGGGGATAGACTGCGCTGCAAGCTAACACCAGGTCGCGGTCCCCAGGGTTGCCCCACCAGGAGGTGAACACGTCCAGAATCAGAAGCAGATAAGCCGACAAGGATAAGGCAGGAGAGTGGTCACAGGAACGAGCAGAGGTCAGGGCGGGCAGCAAGCAGACGAAGTAGTGGACAAGCCGGGAGGTCGAACAGGAAGTCAACAGGAAACAGCAGGTTCAGGATCAGGAAGTACAGGTAAAGCTGCAGACAAGACAGCAATGGCTCAGTGCTGCTGTGGTGTTTAAATAGGCCAGCCTTTTGCCAATTAGTGCAATTAGTCTGCACTAAGTTAACTCTTAACTGGCAGATTCATGACAGCACTTCAGTGTACACAGGGAGTGTTCCTAACATTGCCCCCCCCCCCCTTAAGGGCAACCTCCGGGTGCCCAATAGGTTTTTCTTTTGTGGGTGACTGCGAAAGAAAGCATAGATCAGTTCTTTAGCATGGATATTCCGTTCCGGTTCCCAGGAATTTTCTTCCAGACCGTAACCTTTCCACTTTATGAGAAACTGTAATTGACCTCTCCTCCTCCTGCAATCCAAAATAGCTTCCACCTCATATTCTTCCTCCCCATCGACAATCACAGGTTCGGGTGGTTCTGAGCTTCTGCCCGGGAAGGAGTTAGGGACTGTAGGTTTTAACAAGGAGACATGAAACACCGGATGAATTCTAAGAGAATCAGGTAAGTGTAATTCATATGAGACCTCGTTGAGTTTCCTCTTGACCGGGAAGGGTCCAATAAACTTGGGTGCCAATTTCTTTGAGGGACAGGCTAGGCGGAGGTTGCATGTAGATAGCCATACCTGGTCACCTGGTTGAAGGATTAGTTCCCCTCTCCTCTTCCTGTCAAAAATCTTTTTAGAGGCTGCTTGTGCCCTTATTATAGCATCCTGCAGCAGTTTACAATTGCGGTTGAGGAAGCTAATGATATCCTGTACTGCTGGAACTGTGGGTTCAGCGGGAACGTCCGGTAAGAAGGACGGATGGAAACCGTAGTTTGCGAAGAATGGAGCTTGCCCTGTAGCAGAATGTTTAGCATTGTTGTATGCAAACTCTGCCAATGGTAGTAGGGCCACCCAGTCATCCTGGACAAATGTGGTGAAACAACGGATATACTGTACCAACGTCTGGTTTGTCCTTTCGGTTTGTCCATTAGTCTGAGCATGGTAGGCGGAAGACAAGGACAGCTCAATCTTCAACGCATCGCACAAGGCTTTCCAGAAGCGGGAGGTAAACTGGACCCCTCTATCTGAAACAATATTTGCAGGAACCCCATGAAGCCTAACGATCTCTTTAATAAAAACTTCTGCAGTCTCCTTGGCCGTGGGCGTATTCCTGAGTGGCAAGAAATGGGCCATCTTAGATAGACGATCAACGACCACAAAAATGGCGGAACAGCCCTCTGAGGGGGGAAGCTCCACTATGAAGTCCATGGCGACCATCTTCCAAGGCCTGTCAGGGACTGGTAGTGGCCTGAGCAGGCCCCACGCCTTGTTTCTTACAGACTTGCTCCGGGTACAGACGATACAAGACTTCACGTACTCCCTGCAACTCTGTTCCAGATCTGGCCACCAAAATGTTCATTGTAATAGATCCAGGGTCTTATGAGTACCAAAATGGCCCGCCAGAGGGTGGTCATGGCATAACCCTAAAACCGTCACTCGGACCTCTTCAGGGACAAAGATCTTGTCTTCAAGCCATAATAACCCATCTCTGGGTACCAGGGACACCTCAGGGAGACAGAGATTCTTTGCAGAAGCTTGCTTTATTTGGGCCATCAGGTTGGTCTGTAATAACGAAAAATTACCTGCGGACAGGATGGTGTCGGGTACTGGCACTTCCTTTGGATCATCAAACATGCGGGAGAGCGCATCTGGCTTGACATTTTTAGATCCCGGCCGGTAGGTAATATGGAAGGAAAATCTTGAGAAAAACAATGCCCAACGTGCCTGACGTGGCCTCAGCCGTTAAGCAGCTCTTAAATACTCAAGATTCTTGTGATCTGTGAAGATGAGGATAGGATGCGTTGCCCCTTCCAACAAGTACCTCCACTCCTCAAGGGCAGCCTTAATGGCCAGAAGTTCTCGATCGCCAACGTCATAGTTCCTTTCTGCTGGGGAAAGTTTACGAGAGAAGAAGGCTATAGGATGTATGAGATCTTTAGTACCCTGCCTTTGCGAAATAACTGCCCCCACGGCCACTTCTGATGCATCTACTTCAAGAAGGTAAGGAAGGGCCGGATTCGGGTGACTCAGGATGGGAGCAGTTGTAAAGAGCCTTTTCAAGGTTAGAAAGGCAGTCTGGGCTTCAGGAGGCCAATTGAACCGGGTATTCTGCTTCGTGAGCTGTGTAATGGGAGAAATGATGTCAGAGAATCCCTTAATAAATCTCCTGTAAAAGTTGGCAAAACCTACGAAGCGCTGGACCCCCTTCTTGTCTGACGGGGGTGGCCAGTCCAAGATGGCTGAAACCTTTTGGGGATCCATCTTAATTCCTTCAGTGGAAATTATGAGACCTAGGAACTGAATACTCTGGCGTTCAAATTCGCACTTCTCCGGCTTGGCATATAATCCGTGTTGGCGGAGTCTGCCGAGGACATTTCTGACATGTCCCCGATGTTGATCCAGGGATGCAGAGAAAATCAAGATATCGTCCAGGTAGACAATAACAAAGATATCTAACCAGTCTCTGAAAATATCATTTACAAAATGTTGAAAGGTTGCTGGGGCGTTGGACAGGCCGAAGGGCATCACCAGATATTCAAAATGCCCAAACCTGGTGCGAAACGCTGTTTTCCACTCATCCCCCTCACGAATACGGACCAAATTATAGGCCCCACGTAAGTCTAACTTAGTGAAAATGGAGGCTGACCTCAGTCTTTGGAAAAGTTCTGGTACCAGGGGAAGAGGGTAACGGTTCTTGACCGTGATCTTATTTAGTTCCCGATAGTCCACACAGGGGCGGAGAGAGTGGTCCTTTTTTTCCACGAAGAAGATTCCTGCCCCTGCTGGGGATGTCGATGGACGAATGAACCCCTTCTTTAGATTTTCATCCACGTATTCTTTCAGAGCCTCCAATTCCCGTTCTGACAAAGGGAAGATACGACCGAATGGAATCCCGGCCCCAGGAAGTAACTCGATCGGGCAGTCGTATGTGCGATGAGGAGGAAGGGTCTCGGCCCCCCGTTTACTAAAAACGTCCAGGTAGCCATGATAAGGCTTAGGCACAGCAGAAAGCAGATCTGTGTCAGAGTCCAAACAGAGCAGGGTACTGGCAGGGCTGAGAGAGACCGGTAAACAGGAGTTTATGCAGTAATCAGACTGAAATTTGATCGTTCTTGTCATCCAATCGATTTGCGGGTTGTGGGCCTGCAGCCACGGCAATCCCAGGATAACCGGAAATAAAGGGGAAGCAATAGCATCCAGGCTGAGTAGCTCTTTGTGACCTGAAGAAGTGACCATAGGAAGTGGAGGGGTCTCCTGAGTCACAGGTCCAGACTTAATATGAGACCCATCTGCAAGAAAAATGGAAAGTCCTTGAGTCTTGGTTTGAAGAGGGATGTGTTGTTGGATGGCGAACGTGAGATCAATGAAACAGCTGCACGCTCCAGAATCAATAATTGCGGTGACTGGTATTGTACCTCCCGGGAGTTGAAACGAAACAGGGAGCGCTAAGTGAGTAGCACTGGCAGCGGATGCTGGATAACTTGAAGGAGAGATGGAGAGAAACTTACGTAACTTTGCTGGACAAGAACGTACGTAATGGCCGGCTTCACCACAGTATAGGCAGAGGTTATTCTTTTGCCGGCGGTGTCGTTCTTCAGCGGTTAGGGTAGACCGCATAACGCCAACCTGCATGGGTTCTGGGGCATCTGGTGTGAAGTTAGCAGGAGCCAGGTTGGCCGGAATGGGCCTGGTGGAGGTGACATGAGCCGGAGTTGCGAACCGCGGCATCATCCAGAACGGGCGTGGGTGCTGGGCAGACCTTTCCGCACGGCGCTCACGAAGCCGGCGATCTATCTGGATAGCCAATGAAATCAATGCCTCTAGGGAGTCTGGAATGCCAACTCGGGCTAGCTCGTCCTTCAGACCCTCAGATAGGCCTGAGCGGAACTGGTGACGTAGCGCTGCGTCGTTCCACTCGGTATCAGTACTCCACCGTCTAAAATCCGAGACGTACTCCTCTACTGCTCTGCGGCCTTGCTGGAGTGCATGAAGAGCAGCTTCCGCTGTGGAAGTGCGCTGTGGATCATCGTATAATTGAGCCATGGCACCAAAAAAGGAAGACAAGGAGTCTAGGTGTGGGCTGCACTCTTCAAGAAGTCGGTGTGCCCAGGACTGGGGTTCATCCAAGAGTAGGGAGATGACAAATCCAACCTTGGTGGCTTCCAAGGAGAAAGTCCGGGGCTGCAGTGAGAAATAAAGTTCACATGCGTTACGGAACGCCCTAAATTTGTCCCGATCTCCTGAAAATCGCTCTGGTGTAGGAACCCTGGGTTCAGGTGGTAGCATCACCGCTGTGGGTCCTGAGACCGAACCTGTTGGTGTCGTGGAAGTTGGGGGTACCAAAGAAACAGGAGGGATCCCCGGGTTAGTCACAGAGTGCATGCGTTCCTCCAAGTGCACATAGCTGTCCTGGAGCGACTTGACTGTTTGCGACAATGCTGCCAAGTGTTGGCAGATCTCGTCCAGAGGAGAGGCCCCTCTTGCAGGCTCCGACATGGCTGTCTTGTACTGTAATGGTGCTGTTGCCTGAGCCTGACGTGCAGAGGTAGCCTCGTGGGATCTGGTGCAACAGGAACACGGACGGGTCACACTGGTGGTAGACACGGGCTAGTCTGAGGTGCGGAGTCTAAGTGCTAGCTGGTTTTCACTAGAGCCCCTGGTGGTGGGGATAGACTGCGCTGCAAGCTAACACCAGGTCGCGGTCCCCAGGGTTGCCCCACCAGGAGGTGAACACGTCCAGAATCAGAAGCAGATAAGCCGACAAGGATAAGGCAGGAGAGTGGTCACAGGAACGAGCCAAGGTCAGGGCGGGCAGCAAGCAGACGAAGTAGTGGACAAGCCGGGAGGTCGATCAGGAAGTCAACAGGAAACAGCAGGTTCAGGATCAGGAAGTACAGGTAAAGCTGCAGACAAGACAGCAATGGCTCAGTGCTGCTGTGGTGTTTAAATAGGCCAGCCTTTTGCCAATTAGTGCAATTAGTCTGCACTAAGTTAACTCTTAACTGGCAGATTCATGACAGCACTTCAGTGTACACAGGGAGTGTTCCTAACAAACAGTGTCCATTGGAGAGGGGTGATCCCGTAGCGAGATACGGATCACCAGCGAGGTTTCCGGCTTCAGTTCAGCAAGGGAGAATGTCAGCAGCTCCGACTTCACAGGAGTAGGTGCGGTGAACATGTGGTTTGAACGAGCGATGAGTGAGAGCAAACCGGCAATTGAAATAGCCGCTCATAGCGGCGCTCGGCAATGATGTCATCCGGTCTTAAAGGTATATGCGTCCCTTGTTACACAAGATGGGACGCAATTAGGAAAGGAGAAATATGGAGACAAGGGTACCAGAGGTACCAGAACATTACACTTTTGAGCCCAAAGGTTCTGTTTTGTAATGAACTTTTTCTAAAACTAATAAAAAACTATTTTGAAAAAAAAAAATGTAATATGAAGAAAGAAAATAATGGACAAGATTTTTTTTTAATGCAATAGTAGAGTAACAATTGATTACAATTCAACACATTCAACACAAATTTTATTTATTAAAAAAACTCTTAAAAAAAGACATATGGTCACAGTAATTGTTAAAAATCACTAACCTATCATATCCATACATATATTAATCAATCAAAATCATCAAATCTATATTTAGGCATAAAGAAGCCTTTAGTAGTAGAAATAGGTCCCACTGTGTTTCCACATTCAGATACTGTGCATCTTCAGGGGATCTGTGATTTGATGAATTCTGGGGGAAAAAAATGTAACAATAGATTGGAAGTGATATAATAAATACATTGTACAAAAAGGGTTGTATACAACAACTCACAGTGATCAAAAGGTCAAATAGCACCTGAAATAGATGCGTTCACCTGATATTAGCTCCACGTTGTATACTGGATTGGGGCACAAAGGACGCACGCCACTATTGCCACAGCAATCTAAATAAGCAAAAAAAAGGCAATACAGTTGACTGTGAGTGCATTCACACACATACAATTCATTGTAGAGCTGCATGATTAATCGTTCAAAAATTGTGATCTCAACTCAACCCCCTTCACGATCTTAATCCGCCATTTCCACGATTCATGTAACAGTGCAGAGCCATTCTCTGCTCAGAGCTGTCAAAGAAAAAAAACAGCCGGCAAAGCTTATCACAACATTGCTCAGCGCTGAGAGATAAAGGGAAACATTGTATCATTTTGTTCTTTTAGATCAAAGGGATGAACTTTGGTCTGCAAATGAGGTCAGTTTAACCACTTAAAGAGGTTGTAAACCTCCAAAAAAAAAAAAAACCTAAAAGACAAAGGCATAATGAGCTAGTATGCATCACATACTAACTCATTATGAAATACTTACCTTAGAACGAAGCCCCCACACACTGCTGACAAGTCCGACATGTTAACCCGTCTTCCTTCCGGGTTCTCATCCTCCGGCCATCTGATCGTTCATGGCACGGGGCTCTGAAGGAAAGGCACGGGCAGCTGTTTACTTCAGAACGCATGTGCCAGTGATGTCACTGGCTGCATGCAAAGTAAATATCTCCTAAATGGTGCATGTTTAGTAGATATATACAGTACCTATAGGTAAGCCTTATCATAGGCTTCCCTTTAGGAACAAGTTACAGAGGAAGCTTTACTTCCTCTTTAAAGAACATTTTCTGACATTTGTTGCTTACAAGTTAAAATCAGTATTGTTTTGCTAGAAAATTACTTAGAACTCCCAAACATTATATATATAATTGTACAGTATCTCACAAAAGTGAGTACACCCCTCACAATGTTGTAAATATTTTATTCTATCTTTTCATGTGACAACACTGAAGAAATGCCAGCAGAATGCTTGGATGTGTACAGTGTAGGGAGAGGTATAAGCAGTAGAAAGAGAGAAGTGCTTATGCCGCTGTACAGAACACTGGTGAGACCTCACTTGGAGTATTGTGCGCAGTACTGGAGGCCATATCTCCAGAAGGATATAGATACTCTAGAGAGAGTTCAGAGAAGAGCTACTAAACTAGTACATGGATTGCAGGAAAAAACTTACCAGGAAAGGTTAAAGGACCTTAACATGTATAGCTTGGAAGAAAGAAGAGACAGAGGGGATATGATAGAAACTTTTAAATACATAAAGGGAATCAACTCGGTAAAGGAGGAGAGCATATTTAAAAGAAGAAAAACTACCACAAGAGGACACAGTTTTAAATTAGAGGGGCAAAGGTTTAAAAGTAATATGAGGAAGTATTACTTTACTGAGAGAGTAGTGGATGCATGGAATAACCTTCCTGCAGAAGTGGTAGCTGCAAATACAGTGAAGGAGTTTAAGCATGCATGGGATAGGCATAAGGCTATCCTTCATATAAGATAGGGCCAGGGACTATTCATAGGATTCAGATATATTGGGCAGACTAGATGGGCCCAATGGTTCTTATCTGCCAACACATTCTATGTTTCTATGACACTTTGCTACAATGTAAAGTAGTGAGTGTACATCTTGTATAACAGTGTAAATTTGCTGTCCCCTCAAAATAACTCAACACACAGCCATTAATGTCTAAACCACTGGCAACAAAAGTGAGTACACCCCTAAGTGGAAATGTCCAAATTGGGCCCAAAGTGTCAATATATTTTGTGTGGCCACCATTATTTTCCAGCACTGCCTTGACGCTCTTGGGCATGGAGTTCACCAGAGCTTCACAGGTTGCCACTGGAGTTCTCTTCCACTCCTCCATGACGACATCAAGGAGCTGGTGGATGTTAGAGACCTTGCGCTCCTCCACCTTTCATTTGAGGATGCCCCCCAGATGCTCAATAGGGTTTGGGTCCGGAGGCATGCTCGGCCAGTCCATCGCCTTTACCCTCTGCTTCTATAGTAAGGCAGTGGTCGTCTTGGAGGTTATTATCATGTTTGAATACTGACCTGCGGCCCAGTCTCAGAAGGGAGGAGATCATGCTCTGCTTCAGTATCTCACAGTACATGTTGGCATTCATGGTTCCCTCAATGAACTGTAGCTCTCCAGTGCCAGCAGCACTCATGCAGCCCCAGACCATGACACTCCCACCACCATGCTTGACTGTAGGCAAGACACACTTGTCTTTGTACTCCTCTCCTGGTTGACACCATCTGAACCAAATAAGTTTATCTTGGTCTCATCAGACCACAGGACATGGTTCCAGTAATCCATGTCCTTAGTCTGCTTGTCTTCAGCAAACTGTTTGCGAGATTTCTTGTGCATCATCTTTAGAAGAGACTTCCTTCTGGGACGACAGCCATGCAGACCAATTTGATGCAGTGTGCAGTGTATGGTCTGAGCACTGACAGGCTGACCTCCCCACCCCTTCAACCTCTGCAGTAATTCTGGCTGCAGTAATTCTGGCAGCATTCATATGTCTATTTCCCAAAGACAACCTCTGAATATGACGCTGAGCACGTGCAGTCAACTCCTTTGGTCGACATGGTGAGGCCTGGTGAGGTGCCATGTTGAACTTCCAGTGACCAGTATGAGAGAGTGAGAGCGATAACACCAAATTTAACACAGCCGTTCCCCATTCACACTTGAGACCTTGTAACACTAACGAGTCACGAGTCACAGGGGTAGGTCAAAATGGGTAATTGGGGCAAATTTGGGCATTTTGACTTAGGGGTGTACTCACTTTTGTTGCCAGCAGTTTAGTGGAAGAGTGAAAGAGGACTCCAGTGGCAACCTGTGAAGCTCTGGTGAACTCCATGCCCGAGAGGGTTAAGGCAGTGCTAGAAAATAATGGTGGCCACACAAAATATTGACTCTTTTGACCCAATTTGGAAATTTTTTACTTAGGGGTGTACACACTTTTGTTGCAAAGTGTCATTTTTTCAGTGTTGTCACATGAAAAGATAGAATAAAATATATACTAAAAATGTGAGGGGTGTACTCACTTTTGTGTGATACTGTAAATAGAAACATTGTATAATTTCGTTCTTTTACATCAAAGGGATGAACTTCAGTCTTTAAATGAGGTCAGTTTAACCACTTAAAGAGGTTGTAAACCTCCATAAAAAATAAAAACCTGAAAGACAAAGGCATAATGAGCTTGTATCCATTGCATACTAGCCCATTATGAAATATTTACCTTAGAACGAAGCCCCTGCAGTGGTACCCGAACACCCCTGACAAGGCCGACATGTTAACCCATCTTCCTTCCGGGTTTGCGTCCTCCGGCCATCTAATTTCTTAGGGCCGTGATGACGTCACTTCTGTGCATGCGCACGGGAGCCGCCATTCACGGCACAGGGCTCTGCAGGAAAGGCACGGGCAGCTGTTCCTTCAGAGTGCATGTGCCAGCGATGTCAATGGCTGCATGCAAAGTAAATATCTCCTAAACGGTGCATATTTACAGTACCTATAGGTAAGCCTTATCATAAGCCTGCCTATAGGAACAAAAAAAGCTTTACTTCCTCTTTAACCTCCTTAGCGGTATTCCTGAGTGTGGCTCGGGGTGGGATTTCACTGCCATAAGCGGTAACCTCAAGCCACACTTACCTTGTTGCCGGGATCCAGCGATGTGTCCCTGCAGCATACGGCGGCCGGATCTTCTGCCCGATGCTTGTGAGCCCCCGACGTGATGCTCGCAGGGGGGGTGGAACCAGCGGGAAATTCAAATAGTAAAACACACAAACACACTGATTCCATTACAAAATAAAATAAATTGAGATTAGTTTGCCCCCCAGTGCCCTTTCCTGCAGTTTTACTGTACTTTATATATATATATATATATATATATATATATACTGTATATATATATATATACCGTATTTTTCGCCGTATCAGACGCACTTTTCTTCCCCAAAACTGGGGGGGGGGGGGGGAGATGGTGCGTCTTATACGACAAATACACATTTTGCCTGCTGAAGTCGCAATGGGGGCGGTGCCGGTGCGTGCGTTAGTCACATACCGTCACCGCCCGATCCCCTTCCTGCCGGACCGATCGGAAGACCGAGAGAGCCGCCGTCAAAGAAGACAGAAGAGAACTAGAGGAGCAGCACCGTGGACGGTTCCCGGAATCCCGCCGCCATCAGAAGAAGAGGATGAGAGGAGAGGAGCAGCGCCGTGGACGTCTCACAGGCAACCCAGGAGAGCAGGTAAGTGATTGAAGCCGACCTATGCCATGCCTGTACCATCACCTGTGCCATGCCTAAAACATCACCTGTGCCATGCCTAAACCATCACCTGTGCCATGCCTATGCCATCACCTGTGCCATGCCTTTACCCTCACCTGTGCCATGCCTATGCCATCACCTGTGCCATGCCTTTACCCTCACCTGTGCCATGCCTATACCATCACCTGTGCCATGCCTATACCCTCACCTGTGCCATGCCTGTACCATGCCTATACCATCACCTGTGCCATGCCTATACCCTCACCTGTGCCATGCCTATACCATCACCTGTGCCATGCCTATACCCTCACCTGTGCCATGCCTGTACCATCACCTGTGCCATGCCTATAACCTCACCTGTGCCATGCCTATACCATCACCTGTGCCATGCCTATACCCTCACCTGTTGATATAAAATATTTTACTGCAGTATTTGGTTCAGAATCTTTTTTTTCTAGATTTTCCTCCTTTAAAATTGGGTGCGTCTTATATGTTGATGCGTCTTATACGGCGAAAAATACGGTATATATACTATATATATATATATATATATATATACATACATATATATATATATACTTTAACTTATTTATAGTTATTTATTATATTATAATTTTTGATTTTGCGTTTCAAACGTTATCATACCCGAGATGTTATAAAGAAGAACGCACAGTAAAAAAAAAAAAAATCATATGTAAATAGTTGGTTTGGGCTGCTCGTTCTTAATAATTACATGCAAAATAATGGTACCGCTTTCAGCACCTAAAATCCAAAAGAATCATACCGCCAGGGAGGTTATAGACCAGGCCATTTCTTGACATTTGTTGCTTACAAGTTAAAAATCAGTATTTTTTGCTAGAAAAATTCTTAGAACTCCCAAACATTATATATATATATTTCTTTTTTAGCAGAGACCCTAGAGGATAAAACGGCGGCTTTTGCAATATTTTAGGTCACACTGTATTTGCACAGCGTTCTTTCAAGTGCAATGTTTTGGGAAAAAATACACTTCAATGAATAATAAATAAAAAACCATACGCATGGCGAGGCCCATGCATCCCTAAGTCCCGGTTCACACTGAGGCGACCTGTGAGGCGACCTGGTCGCCTCACAGGTCGCCGTAGGTCGCCTCCCATAGGGAAGCTGCGGACCCGTTCTGATAGGAGCGACACAAGTCTCTCCGACTTAGAAAAAGGGTCCGGAGCTTCTTTGGGGCCACCCGGAGGCGACCGCCATAGACTTCAATGTTATGAAGTCCGTGCCGGCCGCTCCGAGGTCGTGGCGCGCTGCTCGCACCGCGACCTCGGAGGTCGCCCCCCCAAGTCGGATCGCGGCAATGTGAACGGGGCCTAAAGGGGAAAGGACCTCATCCACACCATAAAATTAAAGGGATGGTGGAGAGGGTATCTAAACCAGTGCGTCTGAGCATCAAAGGTAAACAACACCCATATTAAGCAAAAATATAAACACTCATTTTATTAACACATAAAAGATTCATTAAAAATGGATGAGACTGATTCAGAAATTGACATCACATATCTCATAACAGATTTTACAAGCACATTTCATAGTCACAACCAATTGGGACGGGTCTAGACCCATCCCAATTGGTTGTGACTATGAAATGTGCTTGTACAATTTGTTATGAGATATGTGATGTCAATTTCTGAATCAGTCTCATCCATTTTTAATGAATCTTTCAATGAATAAAAAAAAAAAAAAAAAAAATGAAATGGTAAAGTTATCCAAATTTTTTTGTATAATGTGAAAGATGATGTTACGCCGAGAATCGTGAGAGAATTGTGATCATTATTTTAAGCAAAAGAAATGTGATTCTGGTTTTATCCAGAATCGTGCAGCTCTACTTCATTGGTTATAGAGCTGGATTACTTTTTTTTCTTTGTCTTCCTAGAGTTCAGCTTTAACCACTTGCCGACCGCTGCAAGTACATATACTGCGGCGGTCAGCCCCGGCCAGGCAAAGTGACGTACCGGTACGTCACTAGCCTGTCAACGGCTTGTGAGCCAATTGCAGGCGAGCGCGTGCCCGCCTCGGCTCGTTCCTTAAGAAGTCAGTACGTGTCCGCCGGTCACTCGCGATCGTTCGCCGGGAAGGGAGAAAGGCAGGCGGCTAATGTAAACAAAGCCGCCTGTCATTCTCCCCTGTGTAAAAATGGAGATCAGACGGTTCTACTATGTAGGACCATTGATCTCTGTTTTTACACTAGTAGCCATGTCCAATCACAGTTAGAAACATGCCCCTAGGACACACTTAACCCCTCCCTCCCCAATACAGTTAACCCCTTCCCCGCCAGTGTCATTTTTACAGTAACAGTGCATATGTATAGCACTAATAACTGCAGTAATGTCACTGGTAACCCCAAAAGTGTCAAAAATGTCAGTCAAGGTTCCGATCTGTCTGCCGCAATGTCGCAGTCCCGCAAAAGAAAATCGCAGATCGCCGCCATTTCTCGTTAAAAAAAAAAACACCAAAAATGACAAAAATCTTTCCCTTTGTTAGTAAACGCAATAACTTTTGCGCAAACCAATCAAAATACGCTTTTTGCAATTTTTTTTTTTACCAATCATATGTAGCATAAAACAAATTGGCCGAAAATGTTAAAAATTTTTGATTTTAACATTTTTTTGGGGGGAATTTCATATAAAAAATGTGAAAAATATTGTTATTTTTGCAAAATTGACGCTCTTTTTTTGTTTATAGCGCATGATAAAAAAAATCGCACAGGTGATCAAATACCACCAAAAGAAAGCTCTGTTTGTGGGGAAAAAAAGGACGTCAAATTTGTTTAGGTACAGCGTCGCACGACCGCGCAATAGTCCGTTAAAGTCACGCAGTGCCGAATCGCAAAATACCCCCTGGTCAGGATGGGGGTAAAATCTTCCGGGGCTTAAGTGGTTAAGCAAAAGAAATGTGATTCTGGTTTTATCCAGAATCGTGCAGCTCTACTTCATTGGTTATAGAGCTGGATTACTTTTTTTTCTTTGTCTTCCTAGAGTTCAGCTTTAAGCCATTGGTTTATATTCATTAGGAAATCTCTTTTGCTGCAATAAATGGCCTCCAAAACCCTTGTTCTTATATTATTATTATTATTATTATTCTACAGGATTTATATAGCGCCAACAGTTTGCGCAGCACTTTACAATATGAGGGAAGACAATACAGGTACGATACAATTCGATACAGGAGGAATTTGAGGGCTCTGCTCATTAGAGCTTACAATCTATATGGCTTCACAGTAAAATAACTATAACCCAATTTATTGCCTCTTTTTTTTTTTTCACATCTTCCTTCCTTATGGTGTCTAGCAATTTAACGCATCTTCAGATTTGCTCATTTTTAGCCTGATGAATGCTGGCGCCTTGTTATATTAATAAAATCAGGCATAGCACATTTTGCTAAAAAATAATTTCTACCCGAAATCATTAGTAGCATTTCGATGGTTCTATTACATGAATCATTTACTCTTTAACCGCTTGCCGACTGCTCACAGTAAATTTACTGCGGCGGTCAGCCCCTCACAGGCAAAGTGACGTTAATTAACGTCACTAGCCTGGGAGGGTCTGGGGAGCGAGCGCGCGCCGCCGGAGGCGCGCTCCCGCTCCCGCGAGGTCACGGACCCCCCCGCGCGTGTGACCCGCGGACCCGATGTCCGCCGGTCACTCGCCGATCGTCGGGGGAGAGGGAGAAAGTCAGGCAGCTTGTGTAAACAAGCCACCTGTCATTCTCCTCAGTGTAAAAACACTGTTCTACTATGTAGAACCGTTGATCAGTGTCCTTACACCTCAAGTCACAGCCAATCACAGTAAGAATCACGCCCCTAGGGACACACACAGCCCCTCCCTCTCAAATAAAGTTAACCCCTTCGCTACCAGTGTAATTTTACAGTAACAGTGCATATTTATAGCACTGATTACTGTAGAAATGTCATGGGTAACCCCAAAAGTGTCAAAAATGTCAGTCAAGGGTCTGATCTGTCCGCCACAATGTCACAGTACCGCAAAAAAAATCGCAGCTCACCGCCAAAAAAAAAAACAACAAAAATGACAAAAATCTTTCCCTTTGTTAGTAAACGCGATAACTTTTGCGCAAACCAATAAAAATACGCTTTTTGCGATTTTTTTTACCAAACATAGGTAGCATAAAACAAATTGGCCGAAAATGTTAAAAAATTTTGATTTTTACATTTTTTTTGGGGGAATTTCATATAAAAAAATGTGAAAATATTGTTATTTTTGCTAAATTTACGCTCTTTTTTTGTTTATAGCGCAAAAAGTAAAAAGCGCACAGGTGATCAAATACCACCAAAAGAAAGCTCTGTTTGTGGGAAAAAAAGGACGTCAAATTTGTTTAGGTACAGCGTCGCACGACCGCGCAATTGTCCGTTAAAGTCACACAGTGCCGAATCGCAAAATACCCCCTGGTCGTTTAGCAGCCAAATCCTCCGGGGCTTAAGTGGTTAAAGTAAGAAAAGCATTTGCACTTTGCAACTTTGCTGACTTTTTTGCTTGAACTTATTTTTATCTATTTCACTTAAAGTACAGTTACATTGCAGATATGCTGATCTGTATATAACCTTTGTTCCTTGGCTGTTCTCCATCTTGTTATTAGGGAAAATTTAGGGCATAGCGTGTTTCCTATTTATAATGGTAGAATGTTAGGCTGCTTAACCACTGGACCTCCGAAAGGCAGGGGAGGACTGGGCCAGGGGGCAGGGGGGCAATTGCCCCCTGGGCCACTCTGATGCCCTGTAAAAAGGGCTGCACTGCTTCTGCCACAGACATGCCTACATGATTCCTGGTGAAGAGAAGTAAAAAGTCCTCACTGCTGACCTACTGAGTGTGGGATGAAGACAAGGACAGAGCGCAGGCCCCCCAGCATGGATGGTGTAAACTGTGTCTGAGCAGAGGCCCGTTCCATGCCCCACTGGAGACTCTCCTCCCCTGGCCAGCCCCAACCATGCTGTCCCAGCTCCCCCCAAACTGCCCCCTGCTGGCCAGGTTGGGAACCCGGATTCGGTCGGTGGGTAGAGAGTACCTGGAGCGGAGCTTCAGCCTGGAATGGGGGTCAGAAGGAGGAGGGGAAGAGGGAGAGTGGAAGGGGGGCTGAGTCGCTGCACCATGGGTCTCAGGATTGTACTTGCCCCCTGGGCCAAAAGTTGCCAGTCTGCCCCTGCCGAAAGGTTTTATCCCCTTCATGACCAGGGCATTTTTTTGCTATTCAGCACTGCACTACTTTAAATGGTAAGTACTTGGTCATGAAAAACTGTACACAAATGAAATTAAAGCGGAGTTCCAGACACATACACGTTTTTTACCTAAAAATACCCCCCTAATCCTAAGCTATCCCCAATTACCCTAACACTAACCCCACATTACAGGTCATTACAGTTATAGATTAAAGATAAATACTTACCTTTAAAACTTATTGCAGAGCGCGGCCATCTCCATTGTGGGCATCTGAAGCCGTGGTGTCCCCCGCTGTTTCCTTCTTCCAGGTTCCTGGCTACCCAGAATGCCGATCGCAATCTCGCGCATGCGCTGCAGATTGCGATCGGCAATCAGAGTAGCGGCCGGGGCCGTTCCCATTGCATCCTGGGATTGATGATGCTCATCTCCCAGCATGCAATGCAAAGGAGGAAGTGACGTCGGGGGCCGCGGCCACACAAGGAGGAAGAGGAAGGAAGGTAAGTTTACTTTCAATAAAAACAAAGTAAGTGAAAAAAAAAAATGTTAACTATCCAATTCTTTTTCTGAATTTTTTAAGCTAACTGATGCTGCAAAGTTTATTTTTAGAGTGGAACTCCACTATAATATCTTTTTTTTTTTTTTTAACACAAATGAAGATTTTTTTTGGTGTTATTTGTTCAGCACTGGATTTAAATTTTTTTATTTTTTTTTATTTTGATAAAACAAATACTGAAAATCTTGAAAAAAAAATAACTTTTTCTACTTTCTGTTATAAAACATTTGCAATAAAATAAAACTTCCTAATCCATTAAGTCCCGGTTCACACTACCGCGACTTGTCAGGCGACTTGTCAGACTGACAAGTCGCGGTCCATTCTGTGCTACAGGAACCGTTCTAATAGGAGCAACTCAAGTCGCTCCGACTTAGAAAAAGGGTCCTGTACTACATCGGAGCGACTTGCATTGACTTCCATTATGTGAAGTCTGTGCAAGCCGCCCCGAAGTCGCGGTGCAAGCGACTTCACAGGTTGCCCCCGAAGTTGGATCACCATAGTGTGAACCGACACTTAGGCCAAAAATTTATTTTGCTACATGTCTTTGGTAAAAAGCAAACTGCAGTTTTTGGGGACAGTTATCAGCATGGTGTGACTGTGATAGTGTGGCGGCCAGCTAGCGCTAACTGACACTAGCCAGAAGTACGCTAACTGACTAACTGACCCTGACATTGCTAGTGACACTAATATAGAGATTAGTGATAAAACTGTACACTGTACTAATGGCAAAGGCTGGGAAGGGGTTAACATCAAGGGGTAATCTAGGAGCTAACTATGTGCCTAACAAGTGTAAAGTGCGCTGTTTGTACTAACAGATCTGCCTGCTTTCTGTCTGTGCACAGAGTTCTGTGCATTTGTCAACACAGAACTCTGAACACTGTGCTGTGATAGCCACAGCCAATCAGCAGGTTTCAGACAAAATGTTTGGCTGAAAACTGCTGGCAAAATCATGTTGTGTCCAATCACAGCAGAGGCCAGCAGGGGGCACGTGTATGTTCACCGCCAAACTAGGAAGTGCACCACGATGTAAGAGTATGCCGCAGTGCATGCCAGTGCTGCCTACTCACAGTACATCTACTATGAGGGTGTAGGCAAGAGGTTAAATAAAATACCACCAAAAGAAAGCTCTATTTGTGGGGGAAAAAGGACATCAATTTTATTTGAGTACAGAGTCACATGACCGCGCAATTTGCCCGTTAAAGTAATGCAGTGCCGAATCACAAAAAAAATGGCCTGGTCATTAACCGGTTCCCGACCGGCCGCCTCCTTTTTACTGTGGCAATGTGGCTCTGCTGCTCGATTCTACGTAGGCCTACGTCGGTCGTGATCAGGCAGCCAGGGGGCGAGCAGCGGGGAAGCCGATGCACGGGTCAGGCGACTCCGATTGCCGCCTGACACCCGCGATCGTTCCCCGCTGAGAGAGAAGAACGGTCAGCTATTGTAAACACAGGAGACCATTCATCTCTCTGGAATGATCACAGAGCGCCTGTGATCCTTCTATATCGGATCACAGGTCTCTATGATAATTTCACAAGCCCCTCCCCCCACAGTTAGAATCACTCCCCTAGGCTCACATTTAACCCCTTGATCACCCACAATGTTAACCCCTTCCCTGCCAGTGTCATTATTACAGTAACAGTGCATTTTTTTTAGCACTGATTACTGATGTCACTGGTACCCCCAAAAGTGTCAAAAATGTCAGTTAGGGGTTCCGATCTGTCCACCACAATCTCGCAGTCCTGCAAAAAAATCGCAGATCGCCACCATTACTAATAAAAAAAAAAACAATAAAAATTACATAAATCTTTCTCCATCTTTTTAACCAAAAAATATGTAGAAGAAAACAAATTGGCCTAAAATGCTAAAACATTTTGATTTTTCATTTTTTTTTTTTTTTTTTTATTGGGAATGTTATAAAGCAGAATGTGAAAAATATAGTTTTTTTTTTTCAGAATTGTCGCTCTTTTTTTATTTATAGTGCAAAAAAAAAAAAAAAATCGCACAGGTGATCAAATATCACCAAAAGAAAGCTCCATTTGTGGGAAATTAATTTTATTTGGGTACAGCGTCGCACGACCGCGCAATTGTTCGTTAAAGTAACGCAGTGCCGAATCGCAAAAAATGGCCTGGTCATTAAGGGGGAAAATCTAGAAGTGGTTAAATATTTCATAGTTACATAGTTAGTGAGGTTGAAAAAAGACATCAGTCCATCCAGTTCAACCTAAAATATCTTTCTCTTTGATATTATTCATTTTCTGGATAGCTGCTTGTGTAGCTTAGAAAGTCTTATCTAAGCTAGACAATCAGTTTCTTCCTGTTCTTCACCAACAACGCTATCTCCCTTTATCTGAATTTTCTAAGCTGTCTTTCACTTCCTGAAAAGGTTGTCGGTCTTTCTTAGACAGACATGCCTAGACCTGCCCAGCCCCACCCCCATCCCCCCTATCCTTCACCATGATCTCCTCCTGTCTTCATAGCCTCGTTTCTCCTGAAAAAGAGAGGGGGGGGGGGGAGAGAGAGAGGAGGGGGGGGAGGGGGTGGTCACATGACCAGCACAATATATGAAAGAAATAAGGTACAAAAGAAAATTTTTGAAAATTTAGAAGGATATAGATCCATGTCTATTCCTCATTACATGTGAGTAATGTGTTTTAGGCTCTGTTTCCACTAGCACGACTTGTCATGCAACTTTGGACACATTAAGTCGCATGACAAGTCACAGTCCATTGATTTCACCGGCACCCATTCCCATCTCCACTTTGAAAATCAGCGACTTTGAAAGGGTGCCTGTACAACTTTGATGCAACTTTGATCCAGAGAGTGTAACGTTGGATCAAAGCTGCACTCAAAGTCGCACTCTAAATCACACAACTTAAGAGTCACACTAGTGGAAACACAACGACTAGGCTAGAGTGTGACTTTGGAGTGCAGCTTTGATCAAACTTTACACTCTCTGGATCAAAGTCGCGTCAAAAGTTACAAAAGTCAAAAGTTACATCAAAGTAGTGCAGGCACCTTTTCAAGGACACTGATTTTCTAAGTGGCATAGATGGGTAAGGGTGCCATTGAAATCAATGGGCTGTGACTTTTCATGCGACTTTGTGTGTCCAAAGTCATATGACAATTCACACTGGTGGAAACAAAGCTTTAGTCTTGCGATTTAGAGTGCGACTTTGATGCAACTTTGATCCAACTTTACACTCTCTGGATCAAAGTCGCATCAAAAGTTGCATTGAAGTAGTGCAGGCACCTCTCCAATGTCGCATAGATGGGAACGGGTGCCATTGATTAGTCGCACTAGTGAAAAAACGGAGACTTAGTGTGGTTGCCTGTACTATGATCATTGTAGACTGTGAGCTGAGACCCCCGAGCACTTCCAGCTACACTGACAATCCCCCCCCCCCCCCCATGTCCAGCTTCCTTCTCCTATTGGAGTCTTCATTCAAAGCCCAGCACAGCTATACTGTATATGTGTCCCCCCCCCCCTCCATGCGTGAATTCTTTCTTCATTTTCTCATGAATTAGGATGTACAATGCATCCTTACGGATTAAAGAAAACTGGACGGGAACCTATGATCAGCTCCTCCCATTCTGTATACGCCCAGGGACGCCCA
This sequence comes from Pelophylax lessonae, assembly GCF_965119305.1. Lineage (NCBI taxonomy): Eukaryota > Metazoa > Chordata > Amphibia > Anura > Ranidae > Pelophylax > Pelophylax lessonae. The sequence continues at coordinate 539,020,557 of NC_138772.1, read as the reverse complement.
GGAACAGTGCCCCTCCCTGGAAGTGATGTCACTAGCTTTCAGTAACCACGCCCACTCGCTGCTCTTGGACTCAGCAGGAAGAGGAGTTGAAGTCATGTGACAGCACTGAATACTGCAGAATTCAGGTAGAAAAACTGGGATTTTTTCATTTTGACACTGAAGGCTGAACTCCGCTCACATTAATGATTGCAGGGGAGAATTTAAGGTATTAGGCTGGACTTCTGCTTTAAATCATTGGCTGGGACCTGTTGACCAAATCCTGCTCTAGCCACTTAAGCCCCGGAAGATTTTACCCCCTTCCTGACCAGGGTTTTTTTTTTGCGATTTTTTTACTGTGTGAATTTAACGGACAATTGCGCGGTCGTGCGACACTGTACCCAAATGAATTTGACGTCCTTTTTTTCCCACAAACAAAGCTTTCTTTTGGTGGTATTTGATCACCTGTTGCGATTTTTTGATCATGCGCTATAAACAAAAAAAGAGCAGCAATTTTGCAAAAATAACAATATTTTTCACATTTTTTTATATGAAATTCCCCCCCAAAAAAATGTAAAAATCTAAATTTTTTAAAATTTTTGGCCAATTGTTTTCTGCTACCTATGTTTGGTAAAAAAAATCACAATAAGCGTATTTTGATTGGTTTGCGCAAAAGTTATTGCGTTTACTAACTAAGGGAAAGATTTTTGTAATTTTTGTTGTTTTTTTTTTTTTTTTAACGAGTAATGGCGGCGATCTGTGGTTTTTTTTCGGTACTGCGATATTGCGGCGGACAGATCAGACCCTTGACTGACATTTTTGACACTTTTGGGGTTACCAGTGACATTACTACAGTAATCAGTGCTATACATATGCACTGTTACTGTAAAAATGACACTGGCAGGGGTTAACTTTATTGGAGAGGGAGGGGTTAAGTGTGTCGCTAGGGGCGTGTTTCTTACTGTCATTGGATGTGGCTTGATGTGTAACAACACAGATCAACGATCCTACATAGCCGGACCGAGTGATCTGTGCTTTTACACAGGGGAGAATGGCAGGCGGCTTTGTTTACATTAGCCGCCTGCCTTTCTCCCTCTCTACCCGATGATCGCGAGTGACCGGCGGACATCGGGTCCGCCGGTCACACGCGCCGGCTTCTTCGGGTACGAGCGGGGGCGGGAGCTCGCCCCCTATTCGTTCCCAGGCTAATGACGTACCGGTACATCACTTTGCCTGGGAGGGGCTGACCACCGCCGTATATAGTCGGGTGGCGGTTGGCAAGTGGTTAAATCATTGGCCGGGACCTGCTGACCAAATCCTGCTCTAGAAAGTGACAGTGCAGATTAAAGGGGAAGTAATCCCCCCCCAAAAAAAAAAAAAACAAACCTGTAAAGACAAAGGCATAATGAGCTAGTGTGCATCGCATACTAGCTCATTATGAAATACTTACCTTAAAACACAGCCCCCGCAATTCCGCCCGCCAAGCAACAGGATGGCCAACATGTCCCGCCTTCCTGCTTCCTGGTTCGCGTCCTCCGGCCATCTGATTGGCCAGAGGCACGATTACATCACTCCAGCGCATGCGCACGGGAGCCGCCGTTCACGGCACTGAGCTCTGAAGGAACAGCACGGGTGGCCGTTCCTTCAGAACGCATGCGCCGATGACGTCATTGGCTGCATGCACTGTAAATATCTCCTAAACGGTGCATGTTTAGGAGATATTTATAGCACCTATAGGTAAGCCTTAATATAGGCTTACCTATAGGTTAAAGTCTTTAAAGTGGATTTACAACCACTTTAAGAGCAGGCACGCGCATGTGCACCCCTAACCCGGAACAGGCTGGATGATGTACATGTATGTGATCCAGCCTGCACTTGCCTGTGTCACCCTACCACAGTAAATGCAATCTGAGCAGCTGGCAACACACTATAGTATATATATAAAAAAAATAAAAATTAGCTTGGAATTTTCTAAACCTTGTTTTTTTTTTTTTTTTGCGCATCCAGTCACATCAAACCTGCTTCCTAAGTGAATACCAGCTAATCAGAATTCACTGATCTGACCTCAGTAAATAGAAACAGAAATGCTACGTGTTGTTTCACTTAACAAACCATCATTGCCCGGCTTTACTTCAGCATCATCTGGTGTATCTTCCACTTGAAACATTTTATATTTGGCTTAGTGAATAAATAGAATTAATGATACATTAGTGCATTTGCATAAGACACTCTAAAGGTTAGCAGCAGTTATAACATCATATTAAAAATGATAATCACACACTGCCACGTTAGCTCAGGAAAGTACTTTAAATTGACCGAACAATAAATGTTAAACTCACCGGAAGAGCCGGTTTTATCTTTGAAATTAAGATAATTATACTGGATAGTCTTTTTTCTTCCACTAAAGGCCATGGCATTAGCAGATAACGCTAAACTCTGAACATACCACCTGTATACAGCACCCATTAGAGATGTCGCAGTTCAATCCGTTATTCTGAAAACTTTTGACTTATCGAAACTCCTGAAAACTGCTGACTTCTGTCCAATCAGGAAATGCAGACCGGTGAATGGGAGAGAGATGGCAGTCAAGGTCAGTAGTGTGTAGTGATGAGCTGTTAGTGACCAACTCTCTTTCTCCTTTTGACACCTGACATTAAATTACCTATGATGTGGAACCAGGTTGGGGTGAATGAGGGCTTCCTGAGCTCTGAGGAGTGCCTGGAGCATTCATGAGACTGCTGGGTAGTTCTGTGCCAGGTTAAAGGTTGAGTTGAAGATGAATGAGGGTTTCCTGGGCTCTGAGGAGAACCAGGAATGCGCATTAAACTGTTGGTGAGTTCTGTGCCAGATCAAGGTTTGAGGTTTAGGTGAACAACGAGGAGAGTCTAGAGCAGGGGTGGGCAAACTTTTTGACTCGAGGGCCGCAATGAGTTCATATATTGGACCCGGGGGCCGGACCAAGAGTAGATGGACGGTGTGCCCCCTTTCAATGCAGAGAGATCAGCATACCCCCTTTCAATGCAGAGAGACCAGCGTGCCCCCTTTCAATGCACAGTGACCAGTGTGCCCCCTTCAAAACAGTGACCAACGTGCCCCTTTCAATGCACAGTGACCTGCGTGCCCCCTTTCAATGCACAGTGACCTGCGTGCCCCCTTTCAATGCACAGTGACCAGTGTGCCCCCTTCAATGCAGTGGCCAGCATGCCCCCTTTCAATGCAGTAACCAGCGTGCCCCTTTTCAATGCAGTGACCAGCGTGCCCCCTTTCAATGCAGTGACCAGCATGCCCCCTTTCAATGCAGAGACCAGCGTGCCCCCTTCAATGCAGAGACCATCATGCTTGCCAACTTTCAATGCAGAGACCATCGCGCGTGCCCCCTTTCAATGCAGAGACCAGCATGCCCACTTCAATGCAGAGACCAGCGTGCGTGCCCCCTTCAATGCAGTGTGGCCTCCCCTGAGACCAGTGCACTTACCTGCAGCAGCAGCGGCGGCTTCTCCTCAGTCCCCCGGCGTCTCCTCGAGTCCTCCCGCCTCCTCCTCGGCCAATGGCATGGGGTTTGCCTTGTGACCAATCAGGAAGCGGGTATTAGACCCGCTTCCTGATTGACCAGGGGGAGGATCCGTGTGACAATAGGGAATTTTCATTTGCTATTGTCACACAATGGGTGGGCTCGGGGCGCACTGCTCTGCGCCCAGGGTCCACCCTTTGCTGAAGCCTGGCCGGGCCGGATGAAAAGATCCGCCGGGCTGTATACGGTCTACGGGCCTTAGTTTGCCCATTCCTGGTCTAGAGCATCTCTGAGATTGTTGAAGAGTTCTGTGCCAGGTTAGGGTTTCAGATTTAGGTGAAAGAGGGTTTCTTACACTCTGGGGAGATCAAGAAGCATCCATGAAACTGTTAGCCAGTTCTGTGCCAGGTTAAGGTTTGAGGTTGAATTATTAAAGACCTCCTATGCTCTAAAAAGAGCCTGGGGCATCTAAGAGACTGTTGGCTAGCACTGAGCCAGGTTGAGGCTTAGGTGAAAAAGGCTTCCAGACCTCTGAGGGGAGCCTGGAACGCCCAAGAGACTGTTGGGTAGCTCTGTGCCAGGATAGGGGTTGAGATTTAGGTAAATTAGGACTTTATGAGCTCTGAGAGGAGCCTGAAACATTCATTAAACTGTTGAGCATCTACGTGCCAGGTTAGGATTTGGGGTTTAGGTTATGGAGGGCTTTCTGAGCTCTGAAAAGAGCTCAAAGCAAGTATTACACTGTTGAGTAAATGGGTAGTTCTGTGCCAGGTTAAGGGTTGAGGTTTATGTAAATTAGGTCCTATTTGGCTCTAAAGAGAGCCTGGAGCATCTATGAGACTGTTAGGTAGTTCTGTGTCAAGTTAAGGGTGGAGGTTTAGGTAAATTAGGGCTCCTGAAGTAGAACCTGAAACATCCATGAGGCTGTTAGATAGTCCTGTACCAGGTGGAGGTTTAGGTGAATGATTCCTTTTTTAGCTCTGAAGGGAGCTTGGAACATCCATGTGACTGTTGGGTACTTCTGTGCAAAGCAAGTGTTGAGGTTTAGAGGAACAAAGGATTGTTGAGCTCTGAGGAGAACCTGGGGTATACATGAGACCTCATGGCTAGTTCTGTGTCAGAATTGGGGTGGAGGTTTAGGTGAATGAGAACTTCCTGAGCTTTGAGAAGGGACTGGAGCATCCATGAGACTGTTGGGTAGCTGTGCGCCAGGTTAGGGTTGAGGTTTAGGTGAATGAGGACTTTCTGTGCTCTGAAAAAATGAGACTGTTGGGAAGTTCTGTGCCAGATTAACCACTTGCCGACTGCGCACAGTATATTTACTGCGGCAGTCGGCCCCGGCCAGGCAGAGTGACGTAGGTCTACGTCGCTCGCCTGTCACTCCTTCTAGAGCCAATAGCGGGCGAGCGCGCGCCCGCCGAGGCGCGCGCCCGCCTCGGCTCGTTCACGGAGGAGTGCGGGAGTGTGACTGGTGGACCCGATGTCCACCGGTCACACTACGATCGCCGGTACAGCGGGAGAAAGACAGAGCAGCTTATGTAAACAAGCCGCCTGTCAGTTCTCACTGTGTAAAAATGAAGATCAGACGGTTCTACTATGTTGAACCGTTGATCTTTTTTTTTACACCAATAGGAATGTCCCACTACAGTTAGAAGCACGCCCCTAGGACACACTTAACCCCTCCCTGTCCAATAAAGTTAACCCCCTTCCCTGCCAGTGTCATTTTTGCAGTAACAGTGCATGTATATAGCACTGATTACTGCAGTAATGTCACTGGTACCCCCAAAAGTGTCAAAAATGTCAGTCAAGGGTCCGATCTGTCCGCCGCAATGTCACAGTACCGCAAAAAAAAATCGCAGATCGCCGCCATTACGCGTTAAAAAAAAAAACACCAAAAATGACAAAAATCTTTCCCTTTGTTAGTAAACGCGATAACTTTTGGGCAAACCAATCAAAATACGCTTTTTGCGATTTTTTTTACCAAACATAGGTAGCGTAAAACAAATTGGCCGAAAATGTTAAAAAATTTTGATTTTTACATTTTTTTGGGGGGGAATTTCATATAAAAAAAAGTGAAAAATATTGTTATTTTTGCAAAAATTACGCTCTTTTTTTGTTTATAGCGCGTGATCAAAAAATTGCACAGCTGATCAAATACCACCAAAAGAAAGCTCTGTTTGTGGGAAAAAAAGGACGTGAAATTCGTTTAGGTACAGCGTCACACGACCGCGCAATTGTCCATTAAAGTCACGCAGTAAAAAATCGCAAAAAAACCCCTGGTCTTTTAGCAGGAAAATCCTCCGGTGGTAAAGTGGTTAAGATGAATGAGGACCTCCTTTTCTCTAAAGAGAGCCTGCAGCATCTATAATACTGGGGTGGTGGATATATAAAGGCTATATTTGTTCTTCTAAAATAAAAAAAAGGTTTATACTTACCTGCTTTGTGCAAGGTCTTTGCACAGAGGGGTCTTTCATCTCTGCTTCTGGGGTCCTCGCTGCAGCCCACTCCTCTTCACTATTGAGTGCCCCCATAACAAGCTGGCTGCTGTATGGGCATACTTGCAAGTGCGTTTCCAAGCTGGGCTGTGTATTTCCGTCGACACACACACAGTGTAGCTTTGTCCCCCCCCTTTAAGGGTTTAGGTTTAGGTGAATGAGGGCTTCCAGAGCTTTGAGAAGAACCTCAGAAGGACCTTCTGGATCCTGCTCTAATGTTCCCAACTTCCCATGCTGGGTGAAAAGCACCCCGCCGCTGCTGTTCTGATATCCGTCAGGCAGATCCCTGTTTCACCAGTGATAGTAGAGCGAAGCTAAGATAACTCCCTCGTTATTATCCTGTTGTGTGGCCATTAGAAATCCCACTTAAGGAGGCAAACCTATGACAGCCAGTCTACATAAGCACCACATAATTGTGGTAGGTGATGTAGCAAAGTGCCAGCTATGTTGTTCTGCAACTCAGGGACACTCACAGATGAGACTGAGATGTATATTTCCCCCCCTATTGCTCAGTGCTTGGACAGTTGTATATTTTCCTGCAGTAGAGTGGGATCAGTTCTTCCAAGATGCGGAGGATCATGGGACATGTAGTCAGGAAAGCTGAGATGCCAATAGATCTAATGCTGCTTCAAACTACAAGTTCCAGTTGGTAGAAGAGAGGGAAATTCTGGGTGAGTAGATAAATAGAACAGTCCGGGGAGGAGCTCGCTTTCTTGGGACATGGGCCCTGCAGCTACAGGAGTGAGAGGCTGGGCTCCTCTGGTCGGTGTGATCTGGCTCCGCAGCCTGAACAGCATGGAGAGCCTTTTCGTGGGTCAGAATTACCCCTGAAGGCATATCCTCAGAGGGCCACCCTCACTTACACACACGCGGACACCGCTGAATCCCTGGTTTGCCAGGTTGCCAATTGGGCATCTTCATCTATTGCAGATCCTTCAAGGGCCTGTTCCAGGGCACCCTATCTCCTCAAGCCTCAGTATCTCAAGAATTGGTGAGCGGGCAGAAGACAGAGACACTGCATGCAGACACCTTTACCCCACCTCTTCCACAACACACCAGACAAAGGAATCAGCCTACAGTACATGTTTATCCTAAAGAGGAACTCTCGCTCAGGTTTTACATTTTGTGTTTTTTATTTCTTTTCACCTGTGGCATCAGGACTTAGAGGGAGCTGACTGGCAAAGGTCTTTCCTCCCTCCTCTTGTACCTGGGGTCATAGATTTCCCTTAAGATCTGTTGGTTTATACTGCCAGGTTTACTATTATTACCATTTCATTGCATATCTCTATAATTCTGTTTAATGCTAAACCCTGCAATTTGGGGAATACTCACAGTTTACAATTTTGTTATTTTTGTTTACCTAATAATCTCTAGTAAATTATTATCTTGCAGCCCCTTTTTTTCCTTTGGTGTCTTTTGCACTTGTGCTCACAGTGATTTTATTCAATCCGGTGTGTCAGAGGGGCTGAGGTTGTTCTTGGGGTTGAGGCACAGAAGAGAGAACCCAAAATTACCAGTTGGCTCCCTCGGTTCAGAAAAAAATGATGTGCCTGTTCCATTAAGTGCTTTGCCTTTGAACCTTGCCTTTGTCATTTCCCATTGCTGTTGCTGTCTTCTGAATAGGAAGTAAAAGGAAATCTCCCTAACCAGGGGAGGACTGGGCCAGGGGGCAGGGGGGCATTGCCCCCCGGGCCATTCTGATGCTCCGTAAAAAGGCTGCACCCCTTCTGCCACAGAAATGCCCTAAGGATTCCTGGTGAAGAGAAGTAAAAAGTCCCCACCGCTGACCTACTGAGTGCGGGATGAAGACAAGGACAGAGCGCAGACCCCCCATCATGGATGGTGTAAATTGTTCTCAGCAGAGACCAGTTCCATGCCCCACTGGAGACTCTCCTCCCCCAGGCAGTCCTGACCGAGCTGTCCCAGCCCCCCCAACTGCCCCCTGCTGACCAGGTTTGGAATCCGGATTAAGCCAGTGAGTAGAGAGTACCTGGAGCAGAGCTTCAGCCTGGAATGGGGGTCAGGAGGAGGCCAGGAAGAGGGAGAGTGGGCAGGGGCCGAGTTGCTGCACCAAGGGCTTCTGGTTTGTTCTTGCCCCCTGGGCCGAAAGTTGCCAGTCAGCCCCTGTCCCTAATGGGGGCTTGGACAGAGGTTCCAACCATTTCCTACCCTTTCAAAAACTCAAAAAAATGTTTTGGCTACACTTTAACCTACTGAGACTTTGAGGAACAATAACATTGTAATTCTATCAACACAATAGCAGAGAATGAAGCTGTCTACTCAACATGTTCAATGTAAAACTATAAGTATTTGATAAAACATTCCATGTAATATCTGATGTGTTTATCATACATACAGAGCAGTGTTTATCTCCATGATCTTGGCACATTCCTTATCACAGGAACATGCCCTGAATTCCCCCATTGCAACCACCAAGATCCACATCGGTAAATACGAGGTTACGGCATGCAAAATAAAACTACAACTATTTGGGTGTAGACAACTTTGTTTGGAATACCTGGACCCACATCAAACACCGCTACTTTGGAGAAAAACTACACCCTTGGAAGCCAGTTGAAGTTAAATAAGGTTTTTTTTTGTTTTCTTGCATGATCCATTTATCAGACGGAGTCTGTATTACATTGCTTTTATGTTTGGCTGTCATGCTCGAACAGTTCCTGGGAGGCCCTGGCTCTACCCATGTTACTGTATTCTGATCTGGTTTTAACCACTGTTGTGATTCGGCACTGCGTGACTTTAACGGACAATTGCGCGGTCGTGCGACGCTGTACCTAAACGAATTTGACGTCCTTTTTTTCCCACAAACAGAGCTTTCTTTTGGTGGTATTTGATCACCTGTGCGATTTTTACTTTTTGCGCTAAAAACAAAAAAACAGCGTCAATTTTGCAAAAATAACAATATTTTTCACATTTTTTTATATGAAATTCCCCCAACAAAAAGTAAAAATCTAAATTTTTTAACATTTTGGGCCAATATGTTTGGTAAAAAAAAAATCGTAAAAAGCGTATTTTGATTGGTTTGCGCAAAAGTTATTGCGTTTACTAACAAAGGGAAAGATTGTTGTCATTTTTGTTGTTTTATTTTTAACGCGTAATGGCGGCGATCTGCGATTTTCTTTGCGGGACTGCGACATTGCGGCGGACAGATCGGACCCTTGACTGACATTTTTGACACTTTTGGGGTTACCAGTGACATTTCTACAGTAATCAGTGCTATACCTATACATATGCACTGTTACTGTAAAATTACACTGGCAGTGAAGGGGTTAACTTTTTGAGAGGAAGGGGTTATGAGTGTCCCTAGGGGCGTGATTCTAACTGTGATTGGCTGTGGCTTGAGGTGTAGGAACAGTGATCAACGGTCCTACATAGTAGAACCGTATGATCACCATTCCTACACTGGGGAGAATGACAGGCGGCTTGTTTACATCAGCCGCCTGCCTTTCTCCCTCTCCACCCGACGATCGCGAGTGACCGGCGGACATTGGGTCCGCTGGTCACACGCGCGGGGGGAGGGGGTCCGGGAGCGCGCCTCCAGCGGCGTGCGCTCGCTCCCTAGACCCTCACAGGCTAGCGACGTAGCCCTACTTCGCTCTGCCTGTGAGGGGCTGACCGCCGACGTAAATAGTCGTGCGGCGGCCGGCAAGTGGTTAAAGATTATACTGTTGTGTATGCAAAGGCAAAGCTTTTTTCTACCTTTTTGAAAGAGCAAAGATTGATTAGACCCTTAGAAGTTGAATTTCTAAAAATGAAGAGTGCAAAATCTGTTGCAGCTGTGCATGGTAGCCAATCAGCTTCTTACTTCAGCTTTTTCAATCAACCACTTTACGACCGCCCATGTTACTGCCATATACTGCGGCAAGCAGTCGCTCCTGCGCGAACTGCCATAGCTACACGTGGCCCCTGCTAGTCAATAAGGAAGCCGATGCAGCGGGCAGGTGGCTCCGATTGCTGCCTAACACCCGGGATCGGGTGAGAAGGAGAAGGATGGAGAGAGAGAGAGAAGAACGGTCAGCTGTTGTAAACATAGCCGACCGTTCTTCTCCTTGGAATGATCACAGAGCGCCTGTGATCCTTCTTTATAGGATCACATGTCTCTATGGCCATTTCACAAGCCATGCCCCCCCCCCCACAGTTAGAATCACTCCCCTAGGCTAACATTTAACCCCTTGATCACCCACAATGTTAACCCCTTCCCAGCCAGTGTCATTATTACAGGGACAGTGCATATTTTTAGGACTGATTACTGTAGTAATGTCACTGGTCCCCCCAAAAGTGTAAAAAATGTCAGCCAGGGGTCCGATCTGTCCGCCGCAATGTCGCAGTCCCACTAAAAATCGCAGATCGCCGCTATTACTAGTAAAAAAAAAACAATAAAAATGACATAAATCGTTCCCGTAGTTAGTAGACGCAATAACTTTTGCGCAAGCCAATCAAAATACGCTTATTGCAATTTTTTTTTTTGTAGCAGAAAACAAATTGGCCTAAAATGTTAAAACATTTTGATTTTTACATTTTTTTGGGGAATGTTATATAGCAGAATGTGAAAAATATTGTTTTTTTTTTTTTTTTCAGAATTGTTGCTCTTTTTTTGTGTATAGCGTAAAAAAATAACCACCAAAAGAAAGCTCTATTTGTGGGGAAAAAAAGGACATAAATTTAATTTGGGTACAGCGTCGCACGACCGCGCAATTGTCCGTTAAAATAACGCAGTGCCGAATCTCAAAATATGGCCTGGTCATTAAGGGGGCAAATCCTTCCGGTCCAGAAGTGGTTAAGCTTTGACAATAAAACCTGGAAGCTGATTGGTTTCAATGCAGAGCTGCACCAGATTTTGCACTCTCCAGTTTTAGTAAATCAACCCCTTAGTGTTCAACCTGTGGCCCAGGGACTGCAATGTGGCTCTTTGGTGCATGTTGTGGGCCCCAGCAGCCAATGGTGGAATTGAGACCATTGATATTGAAAGGGCTATAATAGTAGTGCTCTCCAGCAGTCTGAGATAACAAGTCCCCAGTCTTTAATTGTTTCCTGCTGCATATCTCCAGTGTCCAACCATGCCTGTTCATCGGCCCTAGTCTCTGACTAGGGCCTGGGACAAGAGGTGGGCTGAAAGGCGACTGCCCTGGGCACTGTGGTATCATGTGAGATGGTGGCACCACAAGGAGATGGGGAGGGGGGAGGGATTTGTGTTGGAAGGGGGGATTTTGGGGGTGGCAAGGGGAAAGTTTTGTTCTAGGAGGGGAAATTTAAGGGGGGGGGCAGTGGCGGAACTACCTGGGCCCTAGAGTTCCGCCATTGTGGGGGGGCCCCAACGCCTGTGCTACTGTGAGGGGCCCATCCACCTGTCCGTTCGTTCTGGCGCGTGCGGGAGGGGGGGTTGCTGCCGGCCGCTGAGGGTTGGCTGAGATGAGCTCTGGGGCCCCATCTATCCTCTCCAGAGAGGGAGAGAGAAGCCATGTAGAGAGTTGGACACTGAAAGAGAAAGCCAGCTGACTAGCTGACACCAATAGAGTGAAAGGGGGAGGAGCTCTCCCCTCCACGAGGAGTCCCTATGACACACAGGCATCCCTGAAGGCGCATGAATACTGAGGGGAATCCACTGACTGCCTAAGTAAGTGACAAATTACCAGTGCAACTGATCGCAACCTCCACCACCTCTGCCTTCTACCGATCCCATCACCACCACCGATCTCATCCCTAAACACACCCCCCCCCCACATCACCTCTACCACAGGAAGGAGACCTGTGGTCAGTGGCGGCTGGTGTTCAAAATTTTTTTGGGGGGGGGGGGGGGCGCAAACAGAAAAATGTAATAGGCATTGCTTTGCGGCCAAAAACGCTATAAAAAATTGCGTGACTTTGAGGTCACAAAAGTGTGAAAGGGGCCTTAAGGTATAGCGTGCCCCCTTTCAATGCACAGAGACCAGCATGCCCCCTTTCAATGTAGTGACCAGCATGCCCCCTTCCAATGCAGAGATGCCAGTGTGCCCCCTTTCAATGCAGAGATGCCAGCATGCCCCCTTTCAATGCAGATATGCCATCATGCCCTCTTTCACTGCAGAGATGCCAGCATGCCCCCTTTCAATGCAGAGTGAGCAGCGTAAGCGTGTGTGCCCCCCCCCCCCCGCGCGCGAGACCAGTGCACTTACCTCACACCCTGCTCTGTGTCTGTCTCCTGCCTGGGCAGCAGCGGCGGCTCTCGGCTTCTCTTCCGTTCCCCGGCGTGGCAGCTTCTCTTCAGTCCTCCCGGCTCCGCCTCCTCCCCAGCCAATGGCATGGGGTTTGCCTTTCGGCCAATAAGAAAGCGCGTATCGCCGCCGCTTCCTGATTGGCCAGGAGGAGGATCCGTGTGACAATAGCGAATTTTCATTCGCTATTGTCACACAATGGGTGGAGTCGGGCGCACTGCTCTGCGCCCCGGGATCACCCTTTGCATCACCCTATTAGAGCCTCTGGCTCAAATCAGGTGATGGAAAAAAAAAAAAAGCCCCATTGAACTCCATGCGTCCGGCGCCCCGCATGTAGATTAGGGGGCCAGACGCATGGATAGGGGGGGCGGCACCCCTGTGCCCGAAAAACACACTGGCCGCCACTGCCTGTGGTGGTGATGGGATCAGTAAGAGGCAGAGGGGGTGGTGGGGGAGGATGGCACCACCGCTGCCACTGATCCCACCCATCCTCACCACCACCACAGCTGCCACTAATCCCACCCCCCTCACCACCACCACTGCTGCCACTGATCCCATCCCCCTCACCACCACCCGGCTGCCACTAATCTCAGCCCACCCTCACCACCACCACCGCTGCCACTGATCTCACCACCCTCACCATCACTGCTGCCACTAATCCCAACCCCCACCACCACCACTGCTGCCACCAATCTCACCCCCCTCACCACCACCACCGCTGCCACTGATCCCACCCCCCTCCCCACCACCAACGCTGCCACTAATCCCACCCCCCTCACCACCACCACTGCTGCCACTGATCACACCCCCTCCCCACCACTACCGCTGTCACTGATTCCACCCCACCACCACCGCTGCCACTAATCCCCCCCCACATCAGCACCTGCTGCCACTAATCCCACCCCCCACCACCACCACTGCTGCCACTAATTCCACCCCCCCCCCCTCACCACCACCACCGCTGCCACTAATCCCACCCCCCCTCACCACCACCACCGCTGCCACTAATCCCACCCTGCTCACCACCACCACTGTTGCCACTAATTCCACCCCCTCACCACCACTGCTGCCACTGATCCCACCCCCTCTCACCACCACCACCGCTGCCACTAATCCCACCCCACTCACCACCCCTACCGATGCCACTGATTCCACTCCCCCTCACCACCAGCACTGCTGCTGCTGATCCATCCCCCCTCACCATCATGGCTGCCACTCATCCCACCCCCTTCACCACCACCACTGCCACTCATCCCATCCCACCACCACCACTGCTGCCACTAATCTCATTCCACCCTTACCGATGCCACTGATCCCATCCCACCACCACTCCCATTGCCACTAATCCCATCCCACCACCACCGCTGCCACTCATCCCATCCCCCCAGCACTACCAAAATCACCACTGCCATTCATCCCATCCCATCACCACCACCACTAAACCCACCCCCCTCACCACCACCACTGCTGCCACTGATCACACCCCCTCCCCACCACTACCGCTGTCACTGATTCCACCCCACCACCACCGCTGCCACTAATCCCCCCCACATCAGCACCTGCTGCCACTAATCCCACCCCCCACCACCACCACTGCTGCCACTAATCCCACCCCCCCTCACCACCACCACCGCTGCCACTAATCCCACCCCCCCTCACCACCACCACCGCTGCCACTATTCCCACCCTGCTCACCACCACCACTGTTGCCACTAATTCCACCCCCCTCACCACCACTGCTGCCACTGATCCCACCCCCTCTCACCACCACCACCGCTGCCACTAATCCCACCCCACTCACCACCCCTACCGATGCCACTGATTCCACTCCCCCTCACCACCAGCACTGCTGCTGCTGATCCATCCCCCCTCACCATCATGGCTGCCACTCATCCCACCCCCTTCACCACCACCACTGCCACTCATCCCATCCCACCACCACCACTGCTGCCACTGATCTCATCCCACCCCTACCGATGCCACTGATCCCATCCCACCACCACTCCCATTGCCACTAATCCCATCCCACCACCACCGCTGCCACTCATCCCATCCCCCCACCACTACCAACATCACCACTGCCATTCATCCCATCCCATCACCACCACCACTGCCCCTCATCCCATCCCATCACCACCACCACTGCCCCTCATCCCATCCCCCCACCACCACCACTGCCACTGATCTTATCCCCCCCACCACCGCTGCCACTCATCCCATCCCAACCCCCCACCACTACTACCACCGCTGCCACTAATCCCATTCCATCTGGAATACACCTGGATAGAAGGGGCGGCTGGGCAGCATATAGAGGAACCAATCCACTCTCTGCTGCAGGAAGAAAATAGAGGGGATATGTTCCTCTATATGCTGCCCCTCCTATCCATTTTTACAGGGGTGACGCATGGGGCTGGGTCACCCCAGGGGTCAGGGTAGCCCTTCCTGGTTTCTTGCATCAGGGCCCTGAAGGTTCTATTTATGCCTCTGGGGGGAGGGGAGGTGCTAAGAGTGATAATTTTTGTTTTGGGGCGGGGGGGGGGGGGGAGAGTTGTGCTAGGAGGGGGATTTGGGGGACATTTGTACTGGTAGTGGGGGATTTGAAGTGGGGGGGGGATGTGTACTAGGGGGGTGAAATTTTAGAGGTACATTATTTTTGCTAGGAGGGGTGCATTTATTTTTTGCTGGGGGGCTTTGGGGAATGGGGTGGGGGGGCAAGGATTTGTGCTTAGAGGGGGTATTTCAGCAGGAGGGAAGATGTCCCATAGTATGTCTATAGGCTCTAACAATCTTCTGTAGCAATAAATATGTGGAATGGCTCTCTACTCCATCCTCATGTTACTGTCCTATGATCTAGTTGTGATGGATATACTGTTGTTCATGCAAATATGCAAAGGCGAAGTGTTTTTTTTTCTATTGAAGAGTGGGGAAGGATTAGACCCTTCCAATTTGAGGCCCCCTGCATATAGAAAGTTTACCACCACTGGATTGGACTCTCTATCAGGATTTTATCGATGCCTGGGGCATTGCTGGGAGATTCACCCTTTTAATTTGTCAGACATTGTTTATCCCTTTGAAAGATCGTGTGAAGTGATGATGCCAGGTTTCTAGGTCCCACTCCATCTCGAGGTCTCGTTCCCAGCCTAATATGTAGAAAGTCTTCTCCTTGGACTCAGTCAGAGCTGAGTAGATTAAAGAAATACCACCTTTCAAGTCCATGACTTTAGAACATCAATGCTCATACGATGTAACCGTTGGAGGGTTCGGTTTTTCGACCCAAATAGAATGCGAGAAGTGAGAGATTTGGGCAAAGGAAAACCTCCTTGAGAGGGGCATTTCCAATTTGCTAACACAATAACTAAAGGATAGGGGACCATTAGAATTAAAAAGGTGTCCTATCCGGAAAAGTTCCTTGTTTAGCCACCATTGAAAAGCTTTTATATCTTTCCCAGGAGGGAAGAGAGGATTGTGGAATAATGCCTCGTACACACGCATCGATAGTTGGCTGTGAATTTTCGGCAAACGTCCGATCGGCGATTATCGGCTTGTTAGTATGATGCTTTCGACAACCGACTCCGACTTTTCGGCCGAAAAAAATCTGGTGTGCAGGCTATAAAATTTTTGTTGGCCGTCAACAGAACGGCCGATTTTCCGTCAGTCAGTACAGATTTCGGCAGACAAAAATCTGATGAGCAAGACTGGGCATGCTCAGAGAAGAAAAAACACACGGAAAGTAAACCATCGCATGACATCACTTCTGAAGTTGATTTTTGTTGGCCGAGAAAATTCTTGTGCAGTCTAGAGCACATTTCAACCGATCGGTCGGCCGATAATCGTTGCGTGTGTACGAGGCATAAATGAGACAGCGGGTGCAACGAAGAGGCAATTTTTGTGATTTGTGAACCAAGTCGCAAAGCGATACAGAGTAAAACAGGGTAGGGGAAAGTTTGGGAGGGCGGGATTTAGAGGCACTCCAGATAAGAAAATCTAATGTGAAGTGTAGGACAGATTGTCTTTCCATTGCAACCCAGTCTGGTTTAGATGCCCTAGAGCAGTGTTTCTCAACCTTTTTTCAGTTGGGGTGCCCTTGAAAAGTATTTTTAGTCTTGAGGCACCCCAGTCCAAAACTTGGTTCATGTTACTGTGTGTGGCAGAACACGCGCAAAATCACACTCATTCCTGACACACAGATAAATACTCTGCTCTTTATGGGTGCCTTTAACTCTTATAGGTACCCCACCCATTGGAAAACATGGGGTGCTTTTGGTGTGACCCAATTTTAAAAAAAGGGCCAGGGACTTCTTTCCCTGCATTTCTGCGGGTAGGGAAGCCCATTGAAATGAATGGGTTGCCCTACATGCAGCAAGCAGCCACACAGATGTGAACCAAGGGCTTGTTCACATGTCAGGTTGGAGGGGCGGTAAAACCACATGGTTAAGCTGTTTTTACCACCCCCAACTTCTGCCCCTTTAGCTGCAGAGGCAGCAGTTGGGGGTGTACACATGCTGTTGCTGCAGCTGGAGGTATACCCAGGGTGAATGAGGCTGCACTGTAACCACCCCGCAACTGTGTGCATTGCATGATTGCGGTGTGGTAATGCTGCATTTACGGGCTTAAAACAGGTGTTGAGGTGGCAACATAATGCCTCTTTACCACCTGTTAAATACTTCTGAAAGGCGATCTGAGCTGAGTCCTTGCTGCTAACACAAACAAGCCCTACAAAAGCAGTTCTGATGGTACAGGAATAAGGGGGGTCAGGATTAAAAGTAACATATATATATACACACACACACACACACACACACACACACACACACACACACACACATACAGACACACAAACACATGTACAAACATACGGACTAGGGATAGACCAATATGTTTTTTTCAGGGCCAATACCGATACCGATATTTTGGTCACAACGTATCGGTATCGGCCGATATGGGCCGATATTTTGTACATTTAAAGTTTTGAAAAATAAAGACAATTTTTGACACAAATCTGGCACTGGACATGTTAATTTTTGTTTAATGCTTAATGGCTGGCTTGCTGGCACTCTGTGGTGGGTGGCTGGCTGACTGGCACCCTGTGGTGGGTGGCTGGCTTGCTGGCTGGCACCCTGTGGTGGGTGGCTGGCTGGCTGGCACCCTGTAGTGGGTAGCTGGCTAGCTGGCTGGCACCCTGTGGTGGATGACTGGCTGGCACCTTGTTGTGGGTGGCTGGCTGGCACAAGGGCTGTGGGTGGCTGGCTGGTACAGGGCCTGTGGGTGGCTGGCTGGCTGGTACAGGCCCTGTGGGTGGCTGGCTGGCTCGCTGGTACAGTGCCTGTGGCTGGCTGGTACAGGGCCTGTGGATGTGGGTGGCTGGCTGGCACCGGGCTGCAGTGGGTGGGTGTATGGCTGTGATACACTCCCGCGAGACTAGTCCCAACTCCAGACGAGGCTGTCCAAGGCGAGGGAGGCGGCCTAAGAAGGCAGAATGACATCACAAAAATTTTGGCAATATCGGCCAATTCCGGGGCCAATACTGATATATCGGGGAAAGTGCATATTGGCCCTCTATATATTGCCGATAATCAGTCTATCCCTAATATGGACACATGTACACACACACACACGTAAATACATACACATGTATGCGCACACACATGTACACACATACATACACACATGTACACAAATACACATGTACACACATGTACACACACAAATATACAAACACACACACACACACACCCGTACACATATATATATATACACACACACACCTCTACACATACACACATACACACACATATATAAAGCCTTTTAAAACATTCTAGCACAGTACCTTTCTCATTTAGACAGGTACTGCACTGTAGGGGGAACCAGAGAGCACAGCACACTTCCCCTCCCTTTACTTTCATTTTTGAGGGTGACGGAGCTCTCTATTAGTGTCGATGTAAAGTATAGCAGGGGATCGGGAGATCGGGCTCATCTGACAGCCCTTCTCTCCCATGATCCCACAGGACACCTGAGGACCTCTGGTGGCACACCAGTGTGCCGCAGCACACTAGTTGAGAAAGGCTGCCCTAGAGTATATGATGGAAATCTGAGCGAGTTGGGCAGCCTGATAATACCACCAAAAATGAGAGAGTCCCAAACCTCCTTGATGCTTAGATCTGTACAGGATATTCTTTGAAAAATTATGCCCCCTCTTAACCCATACAAACCGGTTAATGGATGATTGTAACGTAGGGATATGTGACATGACCACAAGGATAGGCAAAGAGCGAATTAAGTAGGGAATTTGGGTTAAAAGCATAATTTTTTACTGCATTGACCTAGCCAGAAGAGCCCAAGGCTGGACCAGTGCGATAAGACAGATGTTCATTTCTTAGTAATAAGGGGGGATAGTTGAGTGTGTAAAGTTGGTCAATTGATGAAGCTAGGTTAATACCCAGATAGGGATGGACGATTGAGGCCATGTGAAAGAAGAATGTTTCTGAAGTTTTTGAAGGCAGGGGAGGTCAACACTTTGAGGTCCATGGATTTGGACATATTAACTTGGAGGACAGAAACTTAGCCAAATTTACTCAGCAGTTGGAAAATATTAGGGGTAGATATGAGTGGAGAGGCTATAAAGAGGAGTATATCAACAGCGAAAAGTGCGCATTTGTGAGTGGATGGGCCGCATCGAACTCCTTGAAAGTCTGGGTGTTGTCTGATAGCAATAGCAAGGGTTTCAATAGCTATAGCGAGAATTAAAGGGGAGAGGGGGCATCCCTGTCTCATCCCTTTTGTTATGGGGAAGGGGTTTGAATAGAAACCCTGCATCCAAACCTGAGCGGTAGGGGAAGAATACAATGCTTCTAGGACCCTTAGAAAATTAAAAGCCCCATACTTTAAGGATAGAAAAAAGGTACTGCCAGGAGACCATATCGAACACCTTCTGGGGGTCTATTCAATAGAGAGGAGGTAACTGAGGGGACCCCCATCCCCTCCTTATCTGGTTCGGTCCCTGCCTACCCGGGATTAAGCCCACCTGCCCTTTGTGAACGTAGGATCCGATAAAAGAGGCTAAATGGTTAGATAACATTTTGTACATGATTTTCAAATCGTTATTGATCAGAGAAACAGGTCTGTAATTACCGACGTTGCTAGGGTCTTTCCATGGTTTGGGTATAACTGAAATATAAGCGAGATTAGAAGTAGGTTCTAGGGGTTTACCAGTCCTGAGAGAGTTAAAGAAATGGGCCATGTAAGGAGAGAGAGTTCTGGCAAATGTCTTATAGTAACAAGTTAAGAACCCATCAGGACCCAGGGGCCGATCCATTACTTTAATTACATTTAGGATCTCTACCTCTGAGATAGGAGCATCGATGACAGATTTATGACTGTCCTTAAGTTTAGGGAGGGGGATTCCCTCAAGAAAGGCCCCCAGGCGATGAGGGCTCTCAGAATCTTTGTTAGAGTTTAGAGAAAAAGGAGTGAAAGGATTACATAATCCGTATGAGATTTCGAGTGAGGGTTCCTGTCGCTGACCTAATTTTGGGAAGCGATGTAACTCGGAATTTAAGAGACAGTTTGGCTGCTAGTTTAGACCCAATGCTATCTTTCTGAAGATAAAATCGGGCCCCCATCCACTTCAGGCTTTTTTCAGCTGTGGAGGTTAAGGCTAAGTTCAACGCTAGTCTAGCGAAATCAAGTTTAGCTAACGAATCAGGTGTAGGATTGTGTTTGTGAGCTTTGCTGAGAGAATTAAAGGCATTTTAAGCTTGTCTATATCTATTTGTCGTTCGTGCTTCAGTTGGGAAGCCATCTGAAGGAGCCTTCCTCGTATTATTGCCTTATGAGCTCCCCATAAAGATCCTGGGGAGATGTCATCAAGATTATTCAACAGGAAAAACTCTCTCAAATCCTTCTTTAACATCGTAAACCTGACTGGGTCACTTAAAAGAGATTTGTTGGGATGACAAGGATGGGGGCCTGGAGGGAAGGAAGCCCTATGGAGCTTAAGAAGGATCAAGGAGTGGTCGAACCAGGAGATATCATGTATAGTGGCCTGGGAAGCTGTGCGTATATCTGGGGAAGGGAGAAAATGTGGTCAATTCTAGCGTGTGTCTTGTGTGGTGTTGAGTACTGAGTAAAGTCTCTAGAAGAGGGATTCAGTTCTCTCCATATATCTAGACCTAAAGTGTGCAGAAGTTGGGCGATACGAAGACTATGTTAAAGCGGAGTTCCGGGCACAGAAACCATTTTTCAACAAACATACCCCCGGAACAGTCAGGGCTAATACATTCCACAATGGCTAGCCTCTGATCTGTCCCGGTTCGCACTTACCTTTTAGAAGAAATACTCACTTAGAAAATTTCTTCCACAGAGTTGCCATCTCTGTTGTGGGCAGCTGAAGCCAGCGCGATCCTCTTCGGCATCCTCTTCCGCGTCTTCTTGTCCCAGAATGCGCCTGCACCGGCCCCTCTCGTCACTTCAGGTGCGGCGCCACATTCCTCCACAGCTTCTGGGCATGCCCAGAAGCTGTTTAGCGGGGGAATGCGGCGTCGCCCCGGAAGTGACGAGCGGGCATTGATTCCTGGGAGCGATGACGTTCAGCTCCCAGGAATCATCGCAAGACAGGAAGTGACGGCGGACCCGCGGCACTGAGGGAGGAAGTTCACTGAGGTAAGTATTTTCCATCTACAAATACAAGGGGAGTGAAAAAAAAAATGCCTAACTATCCAATTCCTTTTCAGGTGAAGGAGTCCAAGTGGATGGGCACAAAAAAAAAAGGTTGTTTTTGTGCCCGGAACTCCGCTTTAAGGAGGTCTTTTTAGACGGGGTAACCCACTGCCTGATTTGTCCAGAAGCTGATCAAAAGCGACATTTGAGTCACCTCCCATTACTACCCGACCCTCAAAGTGGGGAGCTAGAGAGTTGAGCATGGCTGAGAAGAAGGCGGCTTGGCCATGGTTTGGGGCGTAGTAAGAGATAAAAGTGTATAGGTTACCATCAATATGTCCCTTGACTAGTATGTATCAGCCTTCTTGGTCCTTATCGGCAGAGTATGAGAAAAGGAAATATTTTTAGAGAAGAATATGGCCACCCCTCGTTTCTTATCATCCGCATTTGCCAAATAGAAAATTGATAATTTGTGGTGGATAAACAAAGGGCTAAACTTTCCAGGGAAGTGAGTCTCCTGTAATAAGAGAACATCATGTCCCTGGGAGTGATGCCGGGAAGCCTTGCGTTTTTTTTATCCGAGAATTAAGACCCTGTGTATTGTGAGATGCCACCTGGAGGAATGTAGTTGTTGAAACAGTGTTAGTCATGGAAAAGGAAGGAGGAAAGTGCCATCAGTTGATAGTCCTATACCCAAGGAACCTGTGGCGAGACCACACTTAGATTGGTTTGGAAAGGCTGGATTCTCAAGTCTCCTAGAAGTTGCTGAAGCTTCCACATAGGTGTCTGAAAAAGGAAAAAGGGTATGAGAACACGAAAAGAGGGAAGAAACAGGAGGGGGGAGGGAATAGGAGGGAGAGGAGAGCCCAGAACTGAGATTGTTCTGAGGACCCTATACAAAGGACCAGGCCTGCCTAGTCCAAAAAGCGAAAAAAAAAAAGGTGCGACCTGAAACAGTCAGGTCACTATCCTGATGTCACCAGAGACAAAAAGGATCTCTGAGTCTCGCGCATGCTCTGAAACGCGTTGTGTTCCCCCTGCTCCACGGTGATGTCACACGCCAGCCTGCACTGCGCTTCAACCAGTGGCCCGCACAGCTGAGAGCCGGAACTTGTCTGTCTCCTCGCAGAGACACCATGCCGACGGAAGAAAGGCGCTCTATAACACAGCTTGGATGCCCAGAAGATCAGTTGTGCTGTAGCTTGGAGATGCAAATCTACTTTTTTTTTTTTAGTCACTGCTGACCAACCTCATTTTTTATTTTTCTTATAAAATGGATTTGAACTTTAACTAGAAATTATTCTTTTTTAGAGCGAGCACTGTCTGTATCAAGGTGGTGGATACAGACACAGAGGAGGATTGGCTTATTATGTATATATTAAACTCATGATGGGACTTTGTGGACTTTTATGCTACAAACTTTATAATGGGAAAATCCCAGGAGTTCAGCAATTTCTGAGATGCTACAATGACCATTTCAAAAACCAAAAATGATTTAATCGTCATTCCTGCTGAACCTACTGACCTCCTCTGCATTCTTTAAAGTTTGTACATTGAGTTGCAGCCACAAAATTCACTTAGTAGGTTGGTGAGCATGTGTACCTAACAATGTAGCCACAAAATAGAATTCATAGTATAAGGATAGGGAAGCAACAATGTAGAGCAGTGGTCTCCAAACTGCGGCCCGAGGGGGTCACTTCTGGCCCACTATAAGACTTTGTGTTATGTGAATAAAGCCGGCACACGAAAAGTCTTCTTCCAATTAAAATACTTTATTCCAACATGGATAGCGGTGACAACATGACAAATGCTGACGCGTTTCGGCTTTACGCCTTCCTCGTAGCATGCTATGAGGAAGACGTAAAGCCGAAACGCGTCAGCATTTGTCATGTTGTCACCGCTATCCATGTTGGAATAAAATATTTTTTTTGGAAGAAGACTTTTCGTGTGCCGGCTTTATTCACATAACATTTGGTTTGGACGTTCAGCCTGAGCACCGACACTTAGCTCTTTATCTTCCCACAGTGCGGTGGAGCTAGGGTGAGTTACTGTTAACACTATAAGACTTTAAGTGGCCCACAGCTAGGGTCGGTGGTATAACCTCAATATGCACAAATTAAAGGCTCACATCAGCAGAGGTTGCCTATGGTCTCTGCTCCCCCCCCCCCCAAGTCACCAGTGACACATTGTTGTCATCCTCATTGTTAGTTGCCAGGACCACTTGGAGCTTCCAACATCCATACCCGCTCTACCTCCCAGCTCCCATCCTGCTGCTCCAGTCATGTTGTGAGACTTACAGTGGTAAGGGGGACTCTGATGGGGACCCTGATTTAAGGGGTGACTCAGGGATGCTGATGTAGTGGGATTATGATGGGGACCCTGATTTACATGGAGGAATCTGATGGGGTTTCTGGAGGAAGGAAGACATTGTTGGAGATCCTGATGTATAGGGAAACTCTAATAGGAACCCTGATTTAAGGGGACTCTGATGGGGACCATGATGTGAGGGGGGTTCTGGTGGGAATCCTAATTGAAGTAAAGACTCTGTTGGAGATCCTGATGAAGGAGGCGGGGGGGGGGGCACACTGATAGGAACCCTGATGTAAGGAGGACTCTGATGGGGACTATGATGTACATGGAGGAATCTAATGGGGTTTCTGATGTAAAGGAAGACTTTGTTGGAAATCCTGATGTAAGGGGAACTCTGATGGGGACCCTGATGTAAGGAGGACTCCGATTGGGACGCTGAAGTACATGGGGGAATCGTATTGGGTTTCTGATGTAAGAGGAGATTTTGTTGGAGATCCTGATGTAAGGGGAACTCTGAAGGGGACCTTGATGTAGGAGGGACTCTGGTGGGAAAACCTAATGGAAGTGGAGACTCTGTTGGAGATCCTGATGGGGGGGGGGGGGCACACTGATAGGAACCCTGATGAAAGGAGGACTCTGATGGGGACCCTGTTTTAATGGGGGAATCTGGTGGGGTTGCTGATTTAAGGTGAGACTTTGGTGGAGATCCTGATGTAAGGGGAACTCTAATGGGGACCCTAATGTAAGTAGAACTCTGATTAGGACCCTGATGTAAGGAGGACCCTGATTGGGACCCTGATGTACTGTACATGGGGGAATCTTATGGGGTTGCCGACGTAAGAGGAGATTTTGTTGGAGATCCTGATGTTAGGGGAACTCTGAAGGGGATTTTGATGTAGAAGGGACTCTGATGGGAAAACCTAATGGAAGTGGAGACTCTGTTGGAGATCCTGATGAGGGGGGGGGGGGCACACTGATAGGAACCCTGATGTAAGGAGGACTCTAATGGGGACCATGATGTACATGGGGGAATCTGATGGGGTTGCTGGTGTAAGGGGAGACTTTGTTGGAGATCCTGATGTAAGGGGAACTCTAATGGGGACCCTGATGTAAGGGTGACTCTGTTAGGGACCCTGATGTAAGGGGGACTGATGGGGGACCCTGATGTAAGGTGAACTCTGATGGGGACCCTGATGTAAGGGGATACTCTGATGGGGACCGGGATGTAAGGTGAACTCTGATGGGGACCCTGATGTAAAGGGGATTCTGATGAGAACCCTAAGGGAAGTGGAGACTCTGTTGGAGATCACGATGAAGGGGGGGCACACTGATGGTAACCCAGTGCTGTATCTTGGCCTAGGCCAACAAGGCCAAGGCCTAGGGCAGCACTTTGCAAGGGGGCAGCAAAAAAGCTGCACCCCGCACGAAAAACAAAACAGCTTCCTCCCGACTTCCATGCAAAAAGGGTCCCTGCCGGCTTGCGCTACACTTTTAGTATAGTGCCAGTCTTATGGGGCAAATTGGGCAGGGTCCAGGAAGCAAGTCAGGCTGGCACCCCCAAAAAGCGGTCACACTGCTACCTACCGGCCGGTGAGGACATTCAGACAGACCGCAGGCCGTCGACCACACTTAATATAAATGGCCTGATGGCCGCCAATGCTAATAAGTGTGGCACTGCAGCCTAATGCTCCACTAATGGGACTGTACTGAAGGCCACTGATGAGGCCGCACTGATGAGGCTGCACTGATGGGCAGTAATGAGGCCGCACTGATGAGCACTGATAAGGCTGCACTGATGGGCACTGATAAAGCTCAACTTATGGGAACTGATGAGGCTGCACTGATGGGCACTGATAGACTGTGGTTGTGGTCTGTAGTTTACAGATGACAGGACGGGTCATAAACAGGAAGGGGTGTGGCCTTTACAGGAAGGGGTGGGTCATATTTAAATGAAGGGGTGCCCAAGCTTAGTCAGGCCTAGGGCAGCACAAATCCTAAATACACCACTGTGGTAACCCTAACCTAAGGGGTACTCTGATGAGCACACTGATATAAATGGGTTGCTATAATGGGGATCCTGATGCAAGAGGGGACTCAGTCATTTATAAAACAGTTTTTTTTTCAGCCTGCAAATATTTGTAAAATATAAAATATGGTCCTTGTAGTGAAACTTTTTGGAGACCTCTGATTTAGAGCAACCAATACATCTCAATGACAAGTAGATATAAAAGACACAAATGAATGTAGCTTAGTAATCTTTATGAGTCTGACATCTTTTAATGTGCTTTTTAATGTAAGCACATTTGTCCTGGTATCAGTATCTTGCAAACCCTGTACAGCAGAACTCTGGGAAGACTGGGAAAGGGGGATACAGTTAGTTGTGCACATAGGCGTGCGCAGCCTATTAACCGGTTGCTGACCGCCGCAGTATATGTACTTGCGGCGGTCAGCCCCAGCCAGGCAAAGTGATGTATATATACGTCACTAGCCTGTCACTTGCTTGTGAGCCAATAGCGGGCGAGCGCGCGCCCGCTGAGGCGCGAGCCCGCCCTGGCTCGTTCCCTGGGAAGTCCGTGCGTGTGACCGGCGGACCCGATGTCCGCCGGTCACTCACGATCGTCCTCTGTGAAAGGAGAAAGGCAGGCGGCTGATGTAAACAAGCCGCCTGTCATTCTCCCCTGTGTAGGAATGGTGATCGTACGGTTCTACTATGTAGGACCGTTGATCACTGTTCCTACACCAGTAGCCATGTCCAATCACAGTAAGAAGCACGCCCCTAGGGACACACTTAACGCCTCCTTCCCCAATAAAGTTAACCCCTTCCCTGCCAGTGTCATTTTGCAGTAACAGTGCATATGTATAGCACTGATTACTGCAGTAATGTCACTGGTAACCCCAAAAGTGTCAAAAATGTCAGTCAAGGGTCCGATCTGTCCTCCGCAATGTCGCAGTACCGCAAAAAAAATTGCAGATCACCGCCATTAAGCGTTAAAAAAACCCCACCAAAAATGACAGAAATCTTTCCCTTTGTTGGTAAACGCAATAACTTTTGCGCAAACCGATCAAAATACGCTTTTTACGATTTTTTTTTTACCAAACATATGTAGCAGAAAACAAATTGGCCAAAAATGTTAAAAAAATTTTAATTTTTACATTTTTTTTTGTGAATTTCATATAAAAAAAATGTGAAAAATATTGTTATTTTTGCAAAATTGTCGCTGTTTTTTTGTTTATAGCGCAAAAAGTAAAAATCGCACAGGTGATCAAATACCACCAAAAGAAAGCTCTGTTTGTGGGGAAAAAAGGACGTCAAATTTGTTTAGGTACAGCGTCGCATGACCGCGCAATTGTCCGTTAAAGTCACGCACTGCCGAATCGCAAAAAAGGCCCTGGTCAGGAAGGGGGTAAAATCTTCCGGGGCTTAAGTGGTTAATGTAAGCACATTTGTCCTGGTATCAGTATCTTGCAAACCCTGTACAGCAGAACTCTGGGAAGACTGGGAAAGGGGGATACAGTTAGTTGTGCACATAGGCGTGCGCAGCCTATTAAATTAGGGTGTGCACCCCAAAGCTCAAACACACGTGTTTGTGTGTGTCTACATATATATGACCCCAGGGCATTTATCTCCCTGCCGGCACATTGAAAGGCAAGTGCCTAAAGACTTCTCTTACGGCAGAGCCAGTAAGAGAGAGATTTTTCCCATCTTCCTACCAGCACAAAAAGTGATAATGTTTATGTACATGGGGTGATTAGGGTGTGCTCAGGCACACCTGGCACACACTGTGCGCACGCCTATGGTTGTGCATCCGTGCAAGGAGCATAGAACAGAATAATAGAGAGATGAGCTTATCAGTCTGCTGATTCTTGGTTCAGTGTCTAGTCACTGGCTAGGGGAGGTGTAAGACCAGTAAGTATCTAATCAGGTCTCCTTTCTGGCCAGACAGGACGTTACTGTGTGGCAGATCTGTAAAAATCTCAGGGCTGGATTGATAGGAATACAAATCCTTTGGTGGACAGAACAGCGTCTGTACATGTCTTTTATTTGTGTATTTAGCTATTGGAGCTTAGCTTAAAGCCCCGTACACACGTACCGATCGTCGGCATACAAATGTTCGTCTTTTCTCCCCGGGATGTCGGTGTCTGTTGAAAAGTGCAAAGACAGCACAAGGACAGCACAAGAATTTTGTCTGCAGACTTCAGCTGACTGCAGAAGTGATGTCATGTAATGGTTAACTTTCCCTGTGTTTTTAATTTTCTGAGCATGCCCAGTCTTGCAAATCTGCGGTCTGTCGGCCGAATTCTGTACTGACAGGCGAACAATCGTCCGTTCTGGTGTCCGCAGACAAAAATTTTCATGTTTGCAAGAAAGACTTTTGTCCGCGGATTGTGCGCAGACAGCTGTCGGAGGCACCATACTAACACGCGTACAATCGGCAGATCTTTCGTCCGCCGACGTTTGTATGCCGACGATCGGTACGTGTGTACGGGCCTTTAGATTTAGGCTCTATGTACACGGGACGCTGGAAATGGCCGTTTAGGAGCAGTTGGGCGTTTTTTTCAGAAGCCCCTGAACCCATCTACATTTTATCTTATCTGTACACAGGGTCCTTTACAGTCATTTGCAGGCAGTTGCGTTCAGGGACTGTTTTTAGAACGCAATTATTTGCGTTCGAACGTGTGTTTCCCGGCGTTTTAAACGCACAAATGCGTCCGAACGCGTCTGAATGCGTCCGAACGCATCCGAGCGCGATGACCCGCGTTTAGCGTTCGCGTTTTTCCATTTTAAAGGGGAATAAAAACGCTAAACGCGGGTACAAACGAATGGACGTTTCAAACGTCCTAAAAATTCCAGCTTTCAAAGGGACTTTTAACAACGTCCCGTGTACATGGAGCCTTATGATGAACTGGGCCAAAAAAAGCCAAAAAATCCCCCTGTAAAAATACAATGTAAAATGCCCAATTAAAGCAGAAAAACATATCTGATAAACGTACTTTATGAAGACACACGCAGTATATAAAATAATTGATAGGCCCATATAATGTCTTACTCTGAGCCCGTAACACACATACTGCAATACGCCTATAAAACACATCATCCCGTGTACAAATCTTGTAAAGACGTTCCTTCTACACCTTGTTCTCGTCCCCCGAGGGGAGAAAGAGATAAATTAACCCAACTATTTATTGGCTATAAAATCTCTAGAGGAGCAGCAGTGGAATAAAAACATTATCTCCTTCCAGGAAGAACGTTCTGGAGCTGCTGATTACAAAATTACTTTTTTATTACATGGCCGGGGGAAGAGGGGCTGTCACACCACTAAGGGCTACATACCGGAAGACATATTGCATGGACAGTGATAAAATATGGACTGATGTCATTCCATCTGGGACTTAATAGCTACGCTTACATGGAAAAACCATAAATCAATGGATGGGAGCTTTGCCCCGCTCAGATAAGACTGATACAGTGGAGGAGAACTGTGCAACACATCTAGATTTTCCGGGATCCTACTAGCTATGATTAGAAGAATGAATGCTGAACTATAGGCAGATATAAAAGATGGAATTTAAAAACCACTAGGTGTTAATTAACCACTTAAGCCCCGGAAGATTTTACCCCCATTCCGACCAGGGGGTATTTTGCGATTCGGCACTGCGTGACTTTAACGGACAATTGCGCGGTCGTGCGACGCTGTACCTAAACGAATTTGACGTCCTATTTTTCCCACAAACAGAGCTTTCTTTTGGTGGTATTTGATCACCTGTGCGATTTTTTGATCACGCTCTATAAACAAAAAAAGAGCGTCAATTTTGCAAAAATAGCAATATTTTTCACATTTTTTTATATGAAATTCCCCCCCAAAAAAATGTAAAAATCAAAATTTTTAAAAATTTTCGGCCAATTTGTTTTATGCTACCTATGTTTGGTAAAAAAAATCGCAAAAAGCGTATTTTGATTGGTTTGCGCAAAAGTTATCGCGTTTACTAACAAAGGGAAAGATTTTTGTCATTTTTGTTGTTTTTTTTTTTTTAACGCGTAATGGCGGCGATCTGAGATTTTTTTTGCGGTACTGCGACATTGCGGCGGACAGATCGGACCCTTGACTGACATTTTTGACACTTTTGGGGGTACCAGTGACATTACTGCAGTAATCAGTGCTATACATATGCACTGTTACTGTAAAAATACACTGGTAGTGAAGGGGTTAACTTTATTTGGGAGGGAGGGGCTGTGTGTGTCCCTAGGGGCGTGGTTTCTACTGTGATTGGCTGTGGCTCTAGCTGTAAGGACACTGATCAACGGATCTACATACTAGATCCGAGTGATCAGTGTCTTTGCAGCGAGGAGAATGACAGGCAGTTTGTTTACACAAGCTGCCTGACATTCTCCCTCTCCCCCGCCGATCGCCGAGTGGCCGACGGACATCGGGTCCGCTGGTCACACGCGCGGGGGGGTCCGTGACCACGCGGGAGCGGGAGCGCGCCTCCGGGGGCGTGCGCTCGCTCCCTAGACCCTCACAAGCAAGCAACGTAGCCCTACGTTAGTTTGCCTGTGAGGGGCTGAACGCCGACGTAGATAGTCGTGCGGCGGTCGGCAAGTGGTTAAAGAAGAATTCCAGGTATGGAATATGTAGTTGTATTAGTCCAGCGTGAATCATACCATACCTTTGGGATCCCTCTAGAACAGGGGTCTCCATACTTTCTAAACAAAGGGCAAGTTTACTGTCCTCCAGACTTTAGGGGTTCCGGACTGTGGCCATTGGGAGTAGAAATTGCCCTTGCATCAGTGAGACTAAACAATGCATATTTGGTATTAAGGGGAGGAATAGTGCCCCATCGCTGGTATGAGTGGGAGGAAAAGTGCCCCATCGTTGGTATGAGTGGGAGGAAAAGTGCCCCATTGCTGATGTCACTGAGAAGAATAGTGCACCATCATTGGTGTCAGTGGGAGGAATGGTGCCCCATCATTGGTGTCAGTGGGAGGAATAGTGCCCCATCATTGGGGTCAGTGGGAGGAATAGTGCCCCATAATTAGTGTCAGTGGGAGGAATAGTGCCCCATCATTGGTGTCAGTGGGAGGAATAGCGCCCCAACGCTGATGTCAGTGGGAGGAAAAGTGCCCTATCAATGATGTCAGTTTGAGGAATAGTGCCCTATCGTTTGTGTCAGTGGGAGGAATAGAGCCCCATCATTGGTGTCAGTGGGAGGAATAGTGCCCCATCATTGGTGTCAGTGGGAGGAGTAGTTTCCCATCATTCAGCTTCGGGTGTGGCTGCAGGAAGGTTCTCTGGCGGTGTGTCTGCTCCAGGTGATTTCTGTGAGAGGGGAGTTCGGTAAAATCTCTCCCAGCCCTGCTGGCCCCTATCTGGGGAGGCCATGCAGGCCAGCAGGGCCTCTCCTGCTGGAAGCTCTGAACCATCCCCTGGGCTGATGGATGACATACCTGCTCCTGGACAAGCCATGGCTGGAGATCTCTCTGCCCCTGGTGAGGATGAGGATACCGAGTCCATTCGGGAGCGAGTGGTGGCCGGGATCAAGGTCCTGAATAGGGAGAGAGACCAGCTCTACAAACTGAGAGCAGAGTTGAAACGCCTGCGAAAGCAACGTGAAGGTTTGCACAGCCGCAGCCGTGGATCTATGGATTCGGAAATCCAGTTGGCAAAGGTCCGGGTTCAACACCAGGAAACCATTGTGGCCATGATGGAAGGTAAAGAGGGGCCCTTTAAAGAAAAGTTCTGCAATGACCGCAGATTTGCAAGGATGGCAAAGATGGAGGTGGAGGAGGGGACCCCAAGTTCTGACCCCCTGACCCCCCAAGGTGAGGTGAGCAGCCCGTTACCTTCTCAGGGCTCAGGAGGCATGCTTAAAGTGATCCAGGCAGTGGAGTCTCCAGTACGGGCGGATCAGCTGGTGTTTGGTGAGGAGAACATACCTGATAATGTGCCTGATAAGGTAAAGCCTAGCAAGTCCCAAGTGACTGATAAAACTATTTTTGTGCCATTTAACACCTTGGCTAATACTGATGTTTTGCCCAATGACACCCAGGCTGGTAATTTTGTATCCAGCAATTTTTCAGCTGCTGATGTTTCCTTGCAGGAAAAACTGCGTTTAAAAAATGACATTGCAGCAAAGGAACTACAAGAGCCTGAGCAACCCATTAACCCCCCTTTTGCTGAGCCCAAGGCTGTTTGTCCAGTCACAGCTGTTGTTCAGGACTCTACACTGCAGCATCAGGCCACCTGTGGTACTACAGCAGACACTGTGATAATGAATGGTGATTGTAACGATTCTTCTAACGATTCTTCTATTTCAGGTGTTATGGATAATGCTGCCAATATGTGTGCAATGGGCAATCCTGCTGGCTCAGTACAAGCAGTTAATAATAAGGATAATAATAATAATGTACTGGCTAAAGTCACATCAGTGTGGGGTCTTGGCCCTGATAAGCCCTCTTTTGCTCAGGTGGTACGCTCTGCACCTGGTAATATTATTAAGCCAGGGCTGCAGCCAATGAGGAACCCTGCTTCCAGGCAGAGATTTACACCACAGACTGCCACTTTGAGCACCCCTGGTTCCGGTCTTGGGTCTCTGGCTTCTGCTGGGGGTCCAAGGCGTAATGTAGTCATTCTTAAATGGGAAGGTGGTGCAGTCTCTCCAGCACGGCGTGTGGTGGTGGATATGATTTTGGAGATGGGCTTTGGGGCGAATGACCTTTATGCCCTAATACATGTAGCTGGGAGCCGGGAGTACACAATCAGCTTCACCAGGCCAGAGGGTCTTGACCTGTTCTGGGAACGATATGAGGCTCGGTGCAGGTCAAGACCCGAATGGGAAGATCTGGCACCAGTTGCTGTTTCACAAAGATCAACGGTTAAAAAAATAACCATCATCCTCACTAACGAGAGTGTTCCTGCTCGGGACTTGGAGGTCTGGTTAAGGAATTATGGTGAGGTTTTGACAACGCCAAATAAAATCCTTGATGAACGTGGCATCTGGACTGGGGGTTGGTCAGTAACGGTCAGGTTGGCCAGGGATGGGAATGTTGTCCGTCACCTGCCCTCCTCGGCTTTCATAGGGAGGGATAGGATGACTGTTTTTTATCCTGGTCAGCCAAAGCTGTGTCACCGCTGTGGAGAAAAGGGGCACTTTAGCTCCTCCTGTTCAGCCTTAATATGTTCGGTATGTCGGGGACAGGGTCATGTGGCCAGGGACTGCACCCAGGCGATAAGGTGCAACCTGTGCTTGCGCCTTGGCCACCCCTACAGCCGATGTCCGGAGGCCTGGCACAATATGGAGAAGGAGGTAGTAGATGAGCTGTTGAGGCTGGACAGGATGGAGGATGAGGCCCCTGGTGTACCATCCTCCTCTGCGGTGACTGACCCCCCAGGTCCTGTTCAGGATCCCTCCCCAGTTTCTGTGGCCAACCCTCCTGTGTCTGTAGGTATTCCTTCTGTGGCTGTCTCTGTGTCCCCCCAGCCTACTGTACCCGCTCCTCTTGTGTCAGAAGCTTCTAAGTCTGTGCCCCCCAAGTCAGTCTTGCCCCATGAGTCTCCTAGGTCTGACTTAAGGGAAGGTCCCCCCCCACCTGGAGCGGTGGCATGTGCCAAAAAGGGTGCTGCTGCTTCTTCTGTAAAGAAGTCTTCTGCGAAGACTTTGAAGAAAAAAACAAGAGATGAAAACATCTCGGAGTCTGACCTGCAGTACCTGGAGGAGAGAAGGAGGGTTGTGAGGCGGAAGAGACAGGCGGTGAGGACGGAACAGGGACAGGAAGCCCCAGTGTCTGTCCCCAACCGTTCTAGGGCTTCCGCTTGGGATATTTCCTCATCTGGAGCTTCCTCTGAACAAAATTCAGATTCAGAAATGGAGTTGGAGGAGGCCTCAAGAAAAAGAGAGGCTTCTGGTGATGAGCAGCAGAGGGGAGCTAAGAAGCAATCCACCCAATAACCCAAATGGCGGTTCCCCCTCCGTTAAAAGTGGTGACAATAAATGTCGCCAGTATTAAGTCGGTAAGAGCTCGTTCTATGGCCTTCTTTTTGTTCAGCCAATTAGATGCTGAAATTTTATTTTTGCAGGAGACTAGGCTCACCTCCTTGGCAGATATTCATATGGCCAAGAGAGAGTGGAGGTATGGTCCATCTTACTGGTCTCTTGCGGCCGAGCCTTACAGCGGGGTGGCGGTGTTGTTTAAAACCGGCATGGTAACTGTCCGGCGGGTTATTGAGGTGGAGATTGGGAGATGTATGGTCTTAGACGTCCTTGTGGGAGGGCAGGACCTGCGCCTAATTAATATTTATGGGCCGCACACAAAGTGGGACAGGAAATGCCTTTTTACAAGGATCAAGCCATTTCTTTTTACATCCCGGCAAGTGGTTTTTGGAGGTGACTTTAATACTGTGACTAGGCCCAAGGACAGGAAGGACTTCAATGACAGGCTGGGATATGATAGCGTTTTTTTAAATAGTATGGTTAGGGATGCTGGTCTTGTGGATGTGCACATTAAGCACCTTCCGGATGACACAGGGTTCACCTTTCATCGAGGTAATAGTCAGAGTAGGATAGATAGGTTTTTTTTGAAGGAGGCCTCTGCTTTCTCACCCCCAGTGGTGCAGGCAGTGGAGTTCTCTGATCACTGTATGCTATCTGTGGTCTTGAATGCTTCAGACTTCCCTCAGAGGGGCAAAGGCATCTGGAGATTGAATTCGACTCTCCTTGAGGAAGAACATGTTAGACAATCCTTTGAGGAATTCTTTCAGGCACAGGTGACCATCCTGGACTTTTGTAGCAGCAAGGCTGAGTGGTGGGAGCTGACCAAAAAGAGGATTGCTGGATTCTTCAGGGGCCTAGCCAATAAAAAACAGTTTAATAGATACATGACCTACCAACGTTTGCGGAGGAAGCTGGATATTCTTGTCTCGAGAGGAGGAGATCCTGGGGCAATCTCTGAAGTGAAAATCCTCCTCAGGAAGTGTCAATATGATCGGCATACCTCTTTGGTTCTGGAGCGGGACTATGGGAAATACCACTCGCCTGACCCTTACCAGAACTGCAAACAGGGTGTAGCTGTTAAGATGGTCGTTGGCCTTAAGGATAGTACAGGTTCCTTGACAAAGTCTAGGTCAGGGATCCTG
Organism: Pelophylax lessonae; assembly: GCF_965119305.1. Taxonomy (NCBI): domain Eukaryota; kingdom Metazoa; phylum Chordata; class Amphibia; order Anura; family Ranidae; genus Pelophylax; species Pelophylax lessonae. The sequence continues at coordinate 538,986,272 of NC_138772.1, read as the reverse complement.
GAGGTCGTGAGGTCTTTTTATACTGAACTTCTTGGGAGGAAAGAGCTTGACCGAGACAAGATGGAAAGCTTTTTGGACTCTACTCCAGGTCTAAATGGTGGAGATGTCCCTTTGATGAATTTGACAGAAGAGATCACAGTTGAAGAGGTGACGAGGGCAATTGAACAGCTTGCCATCAAGAAGTCACCTGGACCGGATGGTCTGACGGCTGAGTTTTACAAAGCCTTTAAGTCTATTCTGGCCCCACATTTGGTAGAGATTTTTAACAGTTGTCTTGCTGAGGGGGTGCTTCCCCCTTCCATGAGACACTCAGCTGTGATTCTTCTTTCAAAAGGTAAAGATCCTTCGATGATTGAGAATTGGCGCCCCATCAGCCTTCTCAATGTCGATAGAAAGGTGCTGGCGAAGATACTTTTCTGGCGCCTATCGGCAGTAGCAGAGTCTTTGCTTTCTCGCCATCAGCACTGTTCGATCCAGGGTAGGAGCACCTTCACAGCGGTTTTAGCTGTCCGGGAGGCCTTGGAGCAGTGCAGGGCTGCAGGCTGGGGAAAGTATTTACTGGCATTGGATCAGGCAAAGGCTATCGATCGTGTCAACCATGAGTACCTGTGGTTGCTCTTTAGTAAGTACGGTCTGCCGGGTGGTTTTGTCGATTGGTTAAAAGTCTTGTATAAGGGGGCAGAAAGCTTCCCTCTTGTTAATGGTTGGGTTGGACAGTCCTTTGAGGTTGGTTCTGGGGTGCGCCAGGGTTGTCCCCTGAGTCCCCTGCTCTATGTGTTTGCAATCGACCCCTTCAGGAGGCTAGAGAGCAGCATGTTGTGTGGGGTACCAGTGGGAATCCCGGGTGAGCCGCCTTTGAGGGTTGTTGCCTATGCGGATGATGTGTCAGTGATTGTCACTGGGACAGATGAAGCAGAGGAGGTGGTCTCTCTGACATCACGGTACTCTGAAGCATCAGGCTCCAAGATCAATCAGGAAAAGAGTGAAGTTTTTTGGATGGGAAAGGAAGGTGAGGGGTTTGATCTCCCGGACACCTTTCCAGTGCCCCAGGAAAAAATTAAGATATTAGGCATTGAATTCGGACCTGGCGATTATGGCCTTAAAAACTGGGAAGGCAGGCTGGAAGTTGCCAATACTAAGGTGGTCAGCTGGAAGAGATGGAAGTTATCTCTGAGGGAAAGGGTTGATCTGATTAAGACTTACCTGATACCGATCTTCTTGTATGTCAGCCCTGTCTGCATCTTGCCAGTGTCTCTCTATGCTAGGATCTATAGTGTGTTCTTCCAGATGCTGTGGGGGAACAGACTGAACCCCATCAAGAGGAATGTCACCTATCTATCCAGGAGGGAGGGTGGCTTAGGTATGGTCAACCCCGTTCTTTTCTTTTCACTGCTATTTCTCAAGTTTAACATTGGTAGTATGCTTGCAGTGGAACCTCCTGGATGGACAGGCATGTTTAGATCTTGGTTTAGGCCTTTTCTGCGACTTTGGGAAGAAGGTGGCCAAGTGAAGAATCTCAGGGGTCATCGTGGTCAGCTCCCAGCCTATGTCGCTCCGTGTCTGAAGTTGCTGCGGCAGTGGCGACTGTCGGCTGAAGATCTCAGATCTGCTCCGAGGAAAGTCCTTATGAGCCGAGTCTTGAGCGAAGTCTTTCATGACCCACTGGCCTTAAGGGATTGCCCAGGCCCAATTTTGAGGGAAGGGTTAAGATTGATTAATTTGGCTAGAGTCCCCCTTAAAATCAGGGATCTGGCCTGGTTGTGCTTCCATGGGAGGCTCTATGTTCGGGGCAATTTGAAATTCCGCAGTGGGATGGATCGTGGTTGTCCTCGGGAGGAATGTTCAGGTGAGGAGGAGACTATGGACCATTTTCTGCTTCGTTGCCCTTTTAACATAGAGGTATACAAACAGGTGGGGCGGGCCCTCGGTGTTCCTTTCCTCTCCAGGCTGGGTTATGCTGAGTGGGTGTATGGAGCATTCAATACTGGTGGGGGCTTTTGTTTGGATACACTTTTTTTAGTTAGCTTAGTAGTCCGTTATTACACCTGGAACGCACGGTGTCAGGTCACCCTTCGGCGTAAAATCCTTCCTGTTCAGGTGGTGGTGTTTGACATTCTGCATGAGGTGGGGAAGATTCGGGCGCTTGAGAGAGACAAGTGGGGTCAGAGGGCTTGGTTGAAGGCGTGGAGGGGTTTCAAGCCTCCCTGACTGCCAGGAGTCTCTGTCCTGGGTGTGGCTTTCTGTCTCTTATCACCCTAGATTTTTTCTTAATGCTCAGTTTTTGATAAATGGCTGCATACATAGGTGATGGGTTGTGCCTCTTAGGCCCTCTCTGCTGCTTTATGTAAATAGTTTTCTAAAAATGTTGGAAGTGGATTATGTATATATTGTATATATTCTGCACATGGATGTGTATTCCTTTGTTTTCTGTTGGAATATTGTACTATAGTTATGTTTTTTACTTTTGTATAAAATATGTTGCTTGATTCTTTTCAATAAAAGATCAATAGTGCCCCAACGCTGATGTCAGTGGGAAGAAAACTGCCCTATCAATGATGTCAGTTTGAGGAATAGTGCCCTATCATTTGTGTTAGTTACATAGTTACATAGTTAGTGAGGTTGAAAAAAGACATCAGTCCATCCAGTTCAACCTATGATGTGTGTGTGTGTTTGCTGTTAACCGTACATTGTATACCCCTGTATGTTGTACATTGTATACCCCTGTATGTTGTACATTGTATACCCCTGTATGTTGTGGTCTTTACGGTGCCCATCTAATAGTTTTTTGAAACTATCGATGCTCCCCGCTGATACGACTGCTTGTGGAAGAGAATTCCACATCCTTACTGCTCTGACAGTGAAGAACCCCTTACGTATTTTAAGGTTAAACCGTTTTTCCTCTAGTTTTAGTGAGTGGCCACGTGTCTTATTGTATCTCCTTTCTCTGAATAGTTTGTTCCTTATGCTAGGGTCGCCAGTACAGTATTTGTACATTGATATCATATCCCCCCTCAATCGTCTCTTCTCCAGAGAGAATAGGTTCAGTGCTTGTAGTCTTTCCTCATAGCTGATGTCCTCCATTCCCCTAATTATTTTTGTTGCCCTTCTCTGGACTCTCTCCAGTTCCAGCACATCCTTCCTGAGGACCGGTGCCCAAAACTGGACAGCATACTCCAGATGTGGCCGGACCAGAGTCTTGTAGAGTGGGAGAATAATCTCTTTATTTCTGGAGTGAATCCCCTTTTTTATACATCCCAGTATTCTGTTGGCTTTGCTTGCAGCGGCTTGGCATTGCATGCCACTGCCAAGCCTGTTGAACACTGAGGCTCTGAGAGTACCTGGTGAGTATCTTTGCGACTGGGGAGTATCCTAGCGACTGGTGAGCATCTTGCGACTGGTGAGTGTCCTTGCGACTGGTGAGCATCTTGCGACTGGTGAGTGTCCTTGCGACTGGTGAGCATCTTGCGACTGGTGAGTGTCCTTGCGACTGGTGAGCATCTTGCGACTGGTGAGTGTCCATGCGACTGGTGAGCATCTTGCGACTGGTGAGCATCTTGCGACTGGTGAGTGTCCGTGCGACTGGTGAGTGTCCGTGCGACTGGTGAGTGTCCTTGCGACTGGTGAGTGTCCTTGCGACTGGTGAGTGTCCGTGCGACTGGTGAGTGTCCGTGCGACTGGTGAGCGTCTTTGAGACTGGTGAGTGTCCTTGCGACTGGTGAGTGTCCTTGCGACTGGTGAGTGTCCGTGCGACTGGTGAGTGTCCGTGCGACTGGTGAGTGTCCGTGCGACTGGTGAGTATCCTTGCGACTGGTGAGCATCTTTGAGACTGGTGAGTGTCCTTGTGACTGGGGAGTGTCCTTGTGACTGGGGAGTGTCCTTGCGACTGGTGAGCATCTTGCGACTGGTGAGTGTCCGTGCGACTGGTGAGTGTCCGTGCGACTGGTGAGTGTCCGTGCGACTGGTTAGTGTCCGTGCGACTGGTGAGTATCCTTGCGACTGGTGAGTGTCCTTGCGACTGAGTGTGGTGCGACTGACTGGGCTGTGCAACTGAGTGTTGGGCAACTGAGAGTGATGTGCGACTGACCGGCTGTGCGATTGTGAGTGTGGTGCAACTAAATCGGGCTGTGAGACTGTGAGTGTGTGCGACAGGAGAGTTGTGCAACTGACCGGGTGGTGCGACTGGGAGTGTCGTGAGACTGACCGGGCTGTGAGATTGTGAGTAGTGTTGAGCGAACACGGACTGTATTATTCGTGTTCGTACCGAATAATTGGATTTTTTTTACCCGAACACGGACACGGACACTTTACTGTATGTTCGGGTAAAAATCCGTGTTCGGTCGTTTTATTTCCGGGTTTTGCATGCTTTGGCGCTCTTTTCATGGCGGGCTTTCAACAGCCAATCAACAATCGTTTAACTGGTGTGCCTTAAGCCATCCCAGCCATGCCTGCAAATGTCTTAGTAGCTGTGATTGGCCGTCTGAAGCATGTGACCAAGTCTTTATAAGTTCGAGGCAGCCGCCGCAGCAGCGTCATTCTGCTGCTTAGCTAAGGGACAGAGCACACATCAATGTGCTGGCTGCTGATTAGGGAAAGATAGGCAGGAAAAAACCATTTGTGTCCGGATAGAATTGAGGGACAGGTCGGAGTGTTTAGGCAGGGCGAGTTGTAGGCATTTTAGGGATAGAGTCTGCTGAATTATAGGGTCAGTGTCTTCTACAAACTACAATCGATATTGCTGTATGGGGGGTGGGGTGAATCTGCACTCAATCCTGATCTACGATCTCTTCTCAATCCTGTTAGGGACAGAGTCTGCTGAATTTTAGGGAAACTGTGTTCTACAAACTACAATCGATATTGCTGTGTGGTGTGGGATTGGAGATAGGCAGGTGTCAGTGATCCACATCCATTTTTCTGTGTGTGAGCTGCAGTGAACACAATCTTTTTGGGCTGCAGTGAACACAATCTTTTTGGGCTGCAGTGAACACAATCTTTTTGGGCTGCAGTGAACACAATCTTTTTGGGGTGCAGTGAACAAAATCTTTTTGGGGTGCAGTGAACACAATCCTTTTTGGTGTGCAGTGAACACAATCTTTGTGGGGTGCAGTGAACAAAATCCTTTGTGGGGTGCAGTGAACACAATCTTTTTGGGGTGCAGTGAACAACATCCTTTTTGGGGTGCAGTGAACACAATCTTTTTGGGGTGCAGTGAACAAAATCCTTTGTGGGGTGCAGTGAACACAATCTTTTTGGGGTGCAGTGAACACAATCTTTTTGGGGTGGAGTGAACAACATCCTTTTTGGGGTGCAGTGAACAAAATCCTTTTTGGGGTGCAGTGAACAAAATCATTTTTGGGGTGCAGTGAACACAATCTTTTTGGGGTGCAGTGAACACAATCTTTGTGGGGTGCAGTGAACACAATCTTTTTGGGGTGGAGTGAACAACATCCTTTTTGGGGTGCAGTGAACAACATCCTTTTTGGGGTGCAGTGAACACAATCTTTTTGGGGTGCAGTGAACACAATCTTTGTGGGGTACAGTGAACAGAATCTTTGTGGGGTGCAGTGAACACAATCTTTGGGGGGTACAGTGAACACAATCTTTTTGGGGTGCAGTGAACACAATCTTTGTGGGGTGCAGTGAACACAATCTTTTTGGGGTGGAGTGAACAAAATCATTTTTGGGGTGCAGTGAACAACATCCTTTTTGGGGTGCAGTGATCAAAATCCTTTTTGGGGTGCAGTGAACACAATCTTTTTGGGGTGCAGTGAACAAAATCCTTTGTGGGGTGCAGTGAACAGAATCTTTGTGGGGTGCAGTGAACACAATCTTTGGGGGGGTACAGTGAACACAATCTTTTTGGGGTGCAGTGAACACAATCTTTGTGGGGTACAGTGAACAGAATCTTTGTGGGGTGCAGTGAACACAATCTTTGGGGGGTACAGTGAACACAATCTTTTTGGGGTGCAGTGAACACAATCTTTGGGGGGTACAGTGAACACAATCTTTTTGGGGTGCAGTGAACACAATCTTTGTGGGGTGCAGTGAACACAATCTTTGGGGGGGTACAGTGAACACAATCTTTTTGGGGTGCAGTGAACAACATCCTTTTAGGGTGCAGTGAACACAATCTTTGTGGGGTGCAGTGAACAACATCCTTTTAGGGTGCAGTGAACACAATCTTTGTGGGGTACAGTGAACAGAATCTTTGTGGGGTGCAGTGAACACAATCTTTGGGGGGTACAGTGAACACAATCTTTGTGAGGTGCAGTGAACACAATCTTTGTGGGGTGCAGTGAACACAATCATTGTGGGGTGCAGTGAACTCAATCTTTGTGGGGTACAGTGAACACAATCTCATACTTCTGAAGATTTGAGGGTGCTGCCTGTTCCATACTCCCCCTACTCCTCATCTAGCCTTTTAGGGGTACAAACAATAGTAATTGGGGCCTAGTGTGGTTGTGTACGTGTGATATACATACACTTTTTTTGGATCATATTTTCTATTCCGCTATTTAATCAAAAACCTTTGGGGATCAGTTAAATTGGGGGATAGTCTGTGTTGGTACGTGTGAGAGAGATCCACCTTTCCAAGTTGTTGGGGTTCATCTCATACTTCTGAAGGTTTGAGGGTGCTGCCTGTTCCATACTCCCCCTACTCCTAGCCTTTTAGGGGTACAAACAATAGTAATTGGGGCCTAGTGTGGTTGTGTACGTGTGATATACATACACTTTTTTTGGATCATATTTTCTATTCCGCTATTTAATCAAAAACCTTTGGGGATCAGTTAAATTGGGGGATAGTCTGTGTTGGTACGTGTGAGAGAGATCCACCTTTCCAAGTTGTTGGGGTTCATCTCATACTTCTGAAGGTTTGAGGGTGCTGCCTGTTCCATACCCCCCCTACTCCTCATCTAGCCTTTTAGGGGTACAAACAATAGTAATTGGGGCCTAGTGTGGTTGTGTACGTGTGATATACATACACTTTTTTTGGATCATATTTTCTATTCCGCTATTTAATCAAAAACCTTTGGGGATCAGTTAAATTGGGGGATAGTCTGTGTTGGTACGTGTGAGAGAGATCCACCTTTCCAAGTTGTTGGGGTTCATCTCATACTTCTGAAGGTTTGAGGGTGCTGCCTGTTCCATACTCCCCCTACTCCTCATCTAGCCTTTTAGGGGTACAAACAATAGTAATTGGGGCCCAGTGTGGTTGTGTACGTGTGATATACATACACTTTTTTTGGATCATATTTTCTATTCCGCTATTTAATCAAAAACCTTTGGGGATCAGTTAAATTGGGGGATAGTCTGTGTTGGTACGTGTGAGAGAGATCCACCTTTCCAAGTTGTTGGGGTTCATCTCATACTTCTGAAGGTTTGAGGGTGCTGCCTGTTCCATACCCCCCCTACTCCTCATCTAGCCTTTTAGGGGTACAAACAATAGTAATTGGGGCCTAGTGTGGTTGTGTACGTGTGATATACATACACTTTTTTTGGATCATATTTTCTATTCCGCTATTTAATCAAAAACCTTTGGGGATCAGTTAAATTGGGGGATAGTCTGTGTTGGTACGTGTGAGAGAGATCCACCTTTCCAAGTTGTTGGGGTTCATCTCATACTTCTGAAGGTTTGAGGGTGCTGCCTGTTCCATACCCCCCCTACTCCTCATCTAGCCTTTTAGGGGTACAAACAATAGTAATTGGGGCCTAGTGTGGTTGTGTACGTGTGATATACATACACTTTTTTTGGATCATATTTTCTATTCCGCTATTTAATCAAAAACCTTTGGGGATCAGTTAAATTGGGGGATAGTCTGTGTTGGTACGTGTGAGAGAGATCCACCTTTCCAAGTTTTTGGGGTTCATCTCATACTTCTGAAGATTTGAGGGTGCTGCCTGTTCCATACTCCCCCTACTCCTCATCTAGCCTTTTAGGGGTACAAACAATAGTAATTGGGGCCTAGTGTGGTTGTGTACGTGTGATATACATACACTTTTTTTGGATCATATTTTCTATTCCGCTATTTAATCAAAAACCTTTGGGGATCAGTTAAATTGGGGGATAGTCTGTGTTGGTACGTGTGAGAGAGATCCACCTTTCCAAGTTGTTGGGGTTCATCTCATACTTCTGAAGGTTTGAGGGTGCTGCCTGTTCCATACCCCCCCTACTCCTCATCTAGCCTTTTAGGGGTACAAACAATAGTAATTGGGGCCTAGTGTGGTTGTGTACGTGTGATATACATACACTTTTTTTGGATCATATTTTCTATTCCGCTATTTAATCAAAAACCTTTGGGGATCAGTTAAATTGGGGGATAGTCTGTGTTGGTACGTGTGAGAGAGATCCACCTTTCCAAGTTGTTGGGGTTCATCTCATACTTCTGAAGGTTTGAGGGTGCTGCCTGTTCCATACTCCCCCTACTCCTCATCTAGCCTTTTAGGGGTACAAACAATAGTAATTGGGGCCTAGTGTGGTTGTGTACGTGTGATATACATACACTTTTTTTGGATCATATTTTCTATTCCGCTATTTAATCAAAAACCTTTGGGGATCAGTTAAATTGGGGGATAGTCTGTGTTGGTACGTGTGAGAGAGATCCACCTTTCCAAGTTGTTGGGGTTCATCTCATACTTCTGAAGGTTTGAGGGTGCTGCCTGTTCCATACTCCCCCTACTCCTAGCCTTTTAGGGGTACAAACAATAGTAATTGGGGCCCAGTGTGGTTGTGTACGTGTGATATACATACACTTTTTTTGGATCATATTTTCTATTCCGCTATTTAATCAAAAACCTTTGGGGATCAGTTAAATTGGGGGATAGTCTGTGTTGGTACGTGTGAGAGAGATCCACCTTTCCAAGTTGTTGGGGTTCATCTCATACTTCTGAAGGTTTGAGGGTGCTGCCTGTTCCATACCCCCCCTACTCCTCATCTAGCCTTTTAGGGGTACAAACAATAGTAATTGGGGCCTAGTGTGGTTGTGTACGTGTGATATACATACACTTTTTTTGGATCATATTTTCTATTCCGCTATTTAATCAAAAACCTTTGGGGATCAGTTAAATTGGGGGATAGTCTGTGTTGGTACGTGTGAGAGAGATCCACCTTTCCAAGTTGTTGGGGTTCATCTCATACTTCTGAAGGTTTGAGGGTGCTGCCTGTTCCATACTCCCCCTACTCCTCATCTAGCCTTTTAGGGGTACAAACAATAGTAATTGGGGCCTAGTGTGGTTGTGTACGTGTGATATACATACACTTTTTTTGGATCATATTTTCTATTCCGCTATTTAATCAAAAACCTTTGGGGATCAGTTAAATTGGGGGATAGTCTGTGTTGGTACGTGTGAGAGAGATCCACCTTTCCAAGTTGTTGGGGTTCATCTCATACTTCTGAAGGTTTGAGGGTGCTGCCTGTTCCATACTCCCCCTACTCCTCATCTAGCCTTTTAGGGGTACAAACAATAGTAATTGGGGCCTAGTGTGGTTGTGTACGTGTGATATACATACACTTTTTTTGGATCATATTTTCTATTCCGCTATTTAATCAAAAACCTTTGGGGATCAGTTAAATTGGGGGATAGTCTGTGTTGGTACGTGTGAGAGAGATCCACCTTTCCAAGTTGTTGGGGTTCATCTCATACTTCTGAAGGTTTGAGGGTGCTGCCTGTTCCATACTCCCCCTACTCCTCATCTAGCCTTTTAGGGGTACAAACAATAGTAATTGGGGCCTAGTGTGGTTGTGTACGTGTGATATACATACACTTTTTTTGGATCATATTTTCTATTCCGCTATTTAATCAAAAACCTTTGGGGATCAGTTAAATTGGGGGATAGTCTGTGTTGGTACGTGTGAGAGAGATCCACCTTTCCAAGTTTTTGGGGTTCATCTCATACTTCTGAAGATTTGAGGGTGCTGCCTGTTCCATACTCCTCCTCCTACTGCTCAACCATCCTTTTAGGGGTACAAACAATAGTAGTTGGGGCCTAGTGTGGTGGTGTACGTGCGAGATACATACACTTTCTTTTTGATCATATTTTCTATTCCGCTATTCAATTAAAACCTTTGGGGATCAATTCAATTGCGAGATAGTCTGTGTCGGTACGTGTGAGATCCACCTTTCCAAGTTGTTGGGGTTCATCTCATACTTCTGAAGATTTGAGGGTGCTGCCTGTTCCATACTCCTGCTCCTACTGCTCAACCATCCTTTTAGGGGTACAAACAATAGTAATTGGGGCCTAGTGTGGTTGTGTACGTGCGAGATACATACACTTTTTTTGATCATATTTCCTATTCCGCTATTCAATAAAAACCTTTGAGGATCAATTGAATTGCGGGATAGTCTGTGTCGGTACGTGTGAGATCCACCTTTCCAAGTTTTTGGGGTTCATCTCATACTTCTGAAGATTTGAGGGTGCTGCCTGTTCCATACTCCTCCTCCTACTCCTCATCCATCCTTTTAGGGGTACAAACAATAGTAATTGGGGCCTAGTGTGGTTGTGTACGTGCGAGATACATACACTTTTTTTGATCATATTTCCTATTCCGCTATTCAATAAAAACCTTTGAGGATCAATTGAATTGCGGGATAGTCTGTGTCGGTACGTGTGAGATCCACCTTTCCAAGTTTTTGGGGTTCATCTCATACTTCTGAAGATTTGAGGGTGCTGTCTGTTCCATACTCCTCCTACTCCTCATCCATCCTTTTAGGGGTAGAAACAATAGTAATTGGGGCCTAGTGTGGTTTTGTACGTGCGAGATACATACACTTTTTTGGATCATATTTCCTATTCCGCTATTCAATAAAAACCTTTCTAGGGCAAGATCTTAAATTACAGAAATATGAGGAGACCGTCAAATAAGGGCCGTGGCCTGGGTCGTGGTGCTGCTGGTAGAGCTCCTGTTGCAAGGAGAGGACGTGGTCGATCTGTGCCAGCTACACGCACAAGTGAAACACCTTCCTCAAGTGTGAGTAGGCGACAGAACCTGCATCAGTATTTGGTAGGGCATCAAACGCCCCTAGAAGTGATGAGGCCAGAACAAGTTGAGGCGATAGTAGATTGGTTTGCTGCTGACAGTGCCTCCAGTTCCTTCACATTGTCTCCCACCCAGTCTACTGCAGAAAGGTCAGAGTTGGCACCTGCAGCCAATGTCCAACCGTCTTTCACCTCACCCCCTTGCAAATCAGGCCAGCAGTCTGAGCCCCAAGCCATACAGCAGTCTCTTATTCTTTTTGAGGACTCTGTCAGCAGGGTTTCCCAGGGCCATCCACCTAGCCCTGCCCCAGAAGTGGAAGAGATTGAGTGCAGCGATGCCCAACCACTTATTTCTCAAGATGAGTACATGCAAGGATCATCGCAGCACGTCTCCGATGATGACGAAACGCAGGTGCCAACTGCTGCGGCGTTCAGCATTGTGGAGACCGACAAGGAGGGCAGGGGTGAAGACTGGGTGGAAGATGATGTGGAGGACGATGAGGTCCTCGACCCCACATGGAATGAACGTCATGCAGGTGACCTGAGTAGTTTGGAGGAAGAGGCGGTGGTCGCACAGAGCCACCAGCACAGCAGAAGAGGGAGCAGGGTGCAGAAGCGGAGCGGCCGTGCCCTAGACACTACGCCCGCTACTGCCCAACGCAGCAAGGGAACGAGCGCACCAAAGTCAGCTCAAAGGAGTTCTCTAGCGTGGAAGTTCTTTAGAAAATGTGCTGATGACAGGACACGAGTGGTTTGCACCCTGTGCAATCAGAGCTTGAAGCGAGGCATAAACCTTCTCAACCTGAGCACAACCTGCATGATCAGGCATCTAAGTGCAAAGCACGAGCTGCAGTGGAGTACACACCTTCAAAACCAAGAAACGTCTCTGGCTCATCCTGCTTCCTCTTCTGCTGCAGTCTCGGCCGCTCCAGCCACATCTGTAGTGATACCGGCACCTGCCACCCCGCAAACAGACGATCTGTCAGCAACACCACCACCTGGGTCACCAACAACCATCTCCACAATGTCCCGTGGAAGCGTTCAGCTTTCCATCTCCCAAACACTTGAGAGGAAGAGGAAGTACCCCCCTACCCACCCGCGATCCCTGGCCCTGAATGCCAGCATTTCAAAATTATTGGCCTTTGAAATGCTGTCATTCCGTCTGGTGGAGACGCACAGTTTTAAAAACCTTATGTCGGTGGCTGTCCCACAGTACGTCGTGCCCAGCCGCCACTACTTTTCCAGGCAAGCCATCCCTTCCCTGCACAACCAAGTGGGGGAAAATATCAGGTGTGCACTGCGCAACGCCATCTGTGCCAAGGTCCACCTAACTACGGATACGTGGACCAGTAAGCACGGTCAGGGGCGTTATATCTCCCTAACGGCACACTGGGTAAATGCAGTGGCGGATGGGCCTGAGGCGGATAGCAATTTGGCGCATGTCCTTCCACCACCGAGGATTGCAGGGCGCTTCAGTTTGCCTCCTGTTCCTAACTCCTCCTACTCCGCTTCCTCATCCTCTACCGCCTCCTCATCCGGACAGCGTAACACCTTCACCACCAACTTCAGCACGGCCAGGGGTAAACGACAGCAGGCAGTTTTACAACTTGCCTGTTTGGGGGACAAACCACACACCGCGCAGGAGTTGTGGAGGAGCATGGAACAGCAGACAAATGAGTGGTTGCTGCCAGCGAGCCTCAAGCCCGGCCTGGTGGTGTGCGATAACGGGCGAAATCTCATAGCAGCTCTGGGCCTAGCCGGTTTGACGCACATCCCTTGCCTGGCGCATGTGCTGAATTTGGTGGTGCAGAGGTTCCTTAAAAACTACCCCGATATGTCAGAGCTGCTGCAGAAAGTGCGGGCCGTTTGTGCGCACTTTCGGCGTTCTCACCCTGCTGCTGCTCGCCTGGCAGCGCTGCAGCGTAACTTCGGCCTTCCCGCTCACCGCCTCATATGTGACGTGCCCACAAGGTGGAACTCCACCTTGCACATGCTGGAAAGACTGTGCGAGCAGCAGCAGGCCATAGTGGAGTTTCAGCTGCAGCACGCACGCGTGAGTCGCTCTGCGGAACAGCACCACTTCACCACCAATAACTGGGCCTCCATGCGAGACCTGTGTGCCTTGTTGCGCTGTTTTGAGTACTCCACCAACATGGCCAGTGGCAATGACGCCGTTCTCAGCTTAACTATCCCACTTCTATGCCTCCTTGAAAAAACAATTCGGGCGATGATGGAAGAGGATGTGGCACAGGATGAGGAGGAGGAGGAGGATGAAGAGGTAACATTTCCAAGGCTTTCAGGGCAGTCATTCGCAAGGGGCTCCGAGGGTGGGTTCCTGCACACGCAAACGCCAGGGACGCAATTGTCCAGCAGGGGCACAGTTCTGGAGGATGAGGAGGATGAGGAGGAGGAGGAGCTGGAGGAGGAGATGGAACCATGTTCACAGCAGGGTGGCACCCAGGCCAGCTCATGGCCATCACTGGTGCGTGGCTGGGGGGATACAGAGGACACGGACGATACACCTCCCACAGAGGACAGCCTTTCGTTGCCTCTGGGCAGCCTGGCACACATGAGCGATTACATGCTGCAGTGTCTCCACAACGACCGCCGAGTTGCCCACATTCTAACTTGTGCTGATTACTGGGTGGCCACGCTGCTGGATCCCCGTTACAAGGACAACGTACCGTCCTTAATTCACTCACTGGAGCGCGATCGCAAGATGCGCGAGTACAAGCGCACGCTGGTAGACGCCATGCTGCTGGCATTCCCATCTGACAGCGGGGCCACAGTGGAAGCACAAGGCAGAGGAGGAGGAGGAGGAGGTCGCCAACGCAACCAGGGCACCGCCAGCACCTCAGAAGGCAGGGTTAGCATGGCCGAAATGTGGAAAAGCTTTGTCAGCACGCCACAACAAACAGCAGCACCAGCAGCTCAGATGGAACGTCTTAGCAGGAGGCAGCATTTTACCAACATGGTGGAGCAGTATGTGTGCACACGCCTACATGTAGTGAATGACGGGTCTGCCCCCTTCAACTTCTGGGTCTCCAAATTGGGCACATGGCCTGAGCTTGCCCTTTACGCCTTGGAGGTGCTGGCGTGCCCTGCAGCCAGTGTATTATCTGAACGGGTATTTAGCACGGCTGGGGGCGTTATAACAGACAAGCGCAGCCGCCTGTCTAGAGACAATGTGGACAAGCTCACGTTCATTAAAATGAACCAGGCATGGATCCCACGGGACTTTTCCGTACCTTATGCAGAATAGCAATGGATACCGACCTTACCCACCCATTGTTCCATTTTTGCTCTTTCTCACTCTTTTGGGGTGTACCCTCATTTAAAATTTTTGAAAAGAAGCAGTGTTGGCTACCTCGTCCTCCTCCTCAGGGCCAGATTAATGTAGGGGCTATTGGAGCTGCAGCTCCAGGCCCCTACCTTTTATATAGGCCCCGGGTTGGCCATATTCACTGTTACCGCTCTTCTGTCACTTGTAAACACAGAAGTCTGGCTTCTATGCTCGCTTCCCCAGGCAGCACCCTCAGAACCTCCCCACACAGCGTGAAGGCCGGACAAGGAGGGACAGTTGGTGATGCATGGATGTGTTTATGGGCTTCAGAGACAGCATCCCATGTTGAATTAGGCATGCATGGCTGCACCCTTCCTCCTCTGGGTGCATGGCAAGGCACGGCCCTTAAGGCCCTTCAAAATCCTCAGCACCAAGCCCATGATGCTGTTAATCCGGCCCTGGTCCTCCTCCACCGCCGCTTCCACCTACACCGCCCATAGGTGTGCGCAGCCTATTGCATTAAGGTGTGCACCCCAAAGTTGAAATACACATGCATGTGTTTGCCAGCAGGGAGAGTAATGTATCGGGGCCATGTACCTGTAGGCAAGGAGAAATAGAGCAGAGCAGGTCCCAGGGAGATCTTTCCCATCTCCTCACTGGCAATGCTATGTGCCCTAGGTGATTAGGGTGTGCCCAGGCACACCCAGCACACCCTGTGCGCACGCCTATGTCACCGCCACATCCACCACCACCTCAACCTCCCTCCTACTCCATATGGGCCTCGTCCTTCAGAGATGAAGAAGAACATTGTTTTATTTTTCTGTTTTTTTTTGTTGTTTTAAGTTATTTCCCTATCCACATTTGTTTGCAGAGCACTTGCCATGCTCTTAATTACGTTTTGCTGCCATTTGCAGCACTCTAGCCCTTTCCTTTGGTGTTTTAGAGCCATTTTAGTGCCTTAAAGTTCGGGTCCCCATTGACTTCAATGGGGTTCGGTGTCCGGGAAAAGTTCGGTAAAAGTCCGGGACACGGACCCGGACTTTTTTTTAAAGTTCGGCCGAACCCGTCGAACACGGACATCTAGGTGTCCGCTCAACCCTAATTGTGAGTGTTGTGCAACTGAGCGTCAAGTGAGTGAAGCGGAATACCACAGGGTGAGAAGGTAGCGTTAGGAAGCCAGGAAATAGCCACATAGGATAGACTTAAATCGCTGAATCCCCATTAGATTAGATAGTAGGTACAATGCCCGGCGGGTGTGGAGATGCGACTCGGTGTACATCTTGTGATATGTATGCGTTCCTCGGACATGTGATCGAGGGCGAATACGAATGCGCAAAATGTAAGCAAGTTGCTTCCCTGGAAGCTCAGGTCCTGAATCTAGGGAAGCGGCTGGCAACACTGAGACGAATGTCCATACCGGAGGAGAGCCAGGATCGTACCAGTCAGGTGCAGACAGGGGTCTGCACAGAGGTGGGCGGAGTATTGGAGGTGCAGGCATCAGAGCAGTTTAGAGGGGTGACAGTTAGGAGGGGTAGAAGGGAACAAGGCAAGGAGGCTGATCCTGGGCTGGAGCACCCCAATAGATACGCCCCGTTGTGTGATGTTGGGGAAACCAGTCAAGGACCAGCATTGCTGGAGCAGAGTGACGCCCCTAGCAGCCAGGGGAAGAACTCCTCCAGTGAGGCCGGGAGAAAGGGAAAGGAAAGACAGGTGCTGGTGGTAGGGGACTCAATTATTAGAAGGGCAGATAGTGTAATCTGTGACATAGACCGTGTGCGCCGAACAGTCTGTTGTTTGCCGGGCGCTCGGGTTCGGCACATTGCGGATCGGATGGACAGATTATTGGGTGGGGCTGGGGAAGACCCAGCTGTCATGGTACACGTGGGTACCAATGACATAGGCAGAGGAAGACGGAGAGTCCTAAACGATTTCAGGGACTTAGGCGCTAAGTTGAGGACTAGGACCTCCAAGGTAGTATTTTCTGAAATACTACCTGTACCTCGAGCCACACCAGAGAGGCAGAGGGAGATTAGGGAAGTTAACGAGTGGCTGAGGAGCTGGTGTAGTAAGGAGGGTTTCGGGTTCCTGGAGAACTGGGCCGACTTCTCAGTCGGTCACCGGCTCTTTGGTAGGGACGGATTGCACCTAAATGGGGTGGGTGCAGCCGTACTGGGTGAGAGGATGGCCAAAAAGTTAGAGGGGCTTTTAAACTAGGGAATGGGGGGGAGGGTACAGATGTAGAATTAGCCAGTGGAAAGCAAGTTTCAGAGGGCAGAAATGGGGGCATTAGCGGTAGGGTGTTCGGAGCTCCTATACCCAGTGTGGGTATGGGGAAAATTCAAGAGAGCAGCCTATAAACATCAAATGAGGATATTTGTAACCGATCAAAATTAAGAGGTTTGTATACCAATGCCAGAAGCCTGGCCAACAAGATGGGAGAGCTGGAGCTGCTGATGTTTGAGGAGGACTTAGATTTTGTGGGGATAACTGAGACTTGGTTTGACAGCTCTCATGACTGGATGGCGACCATTCAGGGGTATTCCCTTTATCGCAGAGATAGAGAAGGTAAAAAAGGGGGAGGGGTATGTCTGTATATTAAGAACAGCATACAGGTAAATATGAGGGATGATATTAATAATGGAGCTAAGGACGAGGCAGAATCCCTATGGGTAGAGCTTCAAAGGGATGGCACGGCGGGGAAGGTAATATTGGGCGTATGCTATAGGCCCCCCAACCAGAGGGAGGAGGGTGAGGCGGACCTCCTTTTACAGATAGGATTGGCAGCAAGGATGGGAAATGTCATTATAATGGGGGACTTTAATTATCCAGATATAGACTGGGCAGAAGGAACCGCGCACTCAGCCAAGGCTAGGCAGTTCCTAAATGTTTTGCAGGACAATTTCAATGGGTCAGATGGTGAATGCACCGACAAGAAACAATGCGGTACTTGACCTACTGATTACCAACGATACAGACCTGATCACGGATATAGAAATACGGGACAACTTGGGAAACAGTGACCATAGGTCAATAAGTTTCAGTATTAATTACAGTAATAGGAAGCAGAGGGGTAATATAAGGACACTGAATTTCAAAAGAGCCAATTTCCCTAAACTGCGCTCACTGCTAGAAAATATCAATTGGGATAGAACCCTGGGAACAAAGAACACGGAGGAAAAATGGGAGTGCTTCAAGAGTATACTAAACAGGGGGATTGACCAGTGCATTCCAAAGGGAAATAAATTTAAAAGAGCAAAAATAAACCCTGGATGGCTAAACTCCAACATAAAAATGCATATTAGTGCTAAGGAAAAGGCCTTCAAAAAATACAAGACTGAGGGCTCATTGGCAGCATTTAAGCACTACAAAGAGTGTAATAAGAAATGTAAAGACGAAATCAGGGCGGCTAAAATAGAACACGAGAGACATATAGCGGAGGAGAGCAAAAAGAACCCCAAGAAGTTTTTTAAGTATATAAACAGTAAGAAAGCGAGACCAGAACACATTGGCCCCATAAAAGATGATAAAGGAAATATGGCCACTGAGGACAGAGAAAAGGCGGAAGTGTTAAATCATTTCTTCTCTTCAGTCTTCACAAAAGAATCGGGGGGCTACACAAACCCAGCTTGTAAGGCCGAACTAAATAATACACCTCAGGAAGTGCCACCATGGCTAACAGAAGACAGACTTAGAGCCAAACTAGAGAAACTTAACATAAATAAATCCCCGGGACCGGATGGCTTGCACCCGAGGGTTCTTAATGAGCTCAGCCAGGTGATCGCCAGACCATTATTCTTGATCTTTAAGGATAGTTTACAGACGGGTATGGTGCCAGCTGATTGGAAAAAAGCCAACGTGGTACCAATATTTAAGAAGGGGCCGAGATATATCCCGGGTAACTATAGGCCGGTCAGCCTAACATCTGTAGTCTGCAAAATTTTGGAGGGGATGTTAAGGGACCACATACAAGACTTTAGTAATGAAAACGGTATTATAAGTAGTAATCAGCATGGATTCATGAAAAATCGTTCGTGCCAAACCAATCTATTAACCTTCTACGATGAAGTGAGCAGCCACCTAGATAAAGGTAAGCCTGTGGATGTGGTGTATCTGGACTTTGCAAAGGCCTTTGACACCGTTCCCCACAAACGATTACTGTACAAACTAAGGAAGGTAGGTATGGATCAGAAGGTGAGTAACTGGATAGAGAACTGGCTCCAGGGGAGAGTACAGAGGGTGGTGATTAATGGGGAGTACTCGGATTGGGCGGGTGTGGAAAGTGGGGTCCCCCAGGGTTCTGTCCTGGGACCAATCCTGTTTAATTTGTTCATAAATAGGGTTGAGCGAACACCTAGATGTCCGTGTTCGACGGGTTCGGCCGAACTTTAAAAAAAAGTCCGGGTCCGTGTCCCGGACTTTTACCGAACTTTTCCCGGACACCGAACCCCATTGAAGTCAATGGGGACCCGAACTTTAAGGCACTAAAATGGCTCTAAAACACCAAAGGAAAGGGCTAGAGTGCTGCAAATGGCAGCAAAACGTAATTAAGAGCATGGCAAGTGCTCTGCAAACAAATGTGGATAGGGAAATAACTTAAAACAACAAAAAAAAAACAGAAAAATAAAACAATGTTCTTCTTCATCTCTGAAGGACGAGGCCCATATGGAGTAGGAGGGAGGTTGAGGTGGTGGTGGATGTGGCGGTGACATAGGCGTGCGCACAGGGTGTGCTGGGTGTGCCTGGGCACACCCTAATCACCTAGGGCACATAGCATTGCCAGTGAGGAGATGGGAAAGATCTCCCTGGGACCTGCTCTGCTCTATTTCTCCTTGCCTACAGGTACATGGCCCCGATACATTACTCTCCCTGCTGGCAAACACATGCATGTGTATTTCAACTTTGGGGTGCACACCTTAATGCAATAGGCTGCGCACACCTATGGGCGGTGTAGGTGGAAGCGGCGGTGGAGGAGGACCAGGGCCGGATTAACAGCATCATGGGCTTGGTGCTGAGGATTTTGAAGGGCCTTAAGGGCCGTGCCTTGCCATGCACCCAGAGGAGGAAGGGTGCAGCCATGCATGCCTAATTCAACATGGGATGCTGTCTCTGAAGCCCATAAACACATCCATGCATCGCCAACTGTCCCTCCTTGTCCGGCCTTCACGCTGTGTGGGGAGGTTCTGAGGGTGCTGCCTGGGGAAGCGAGCATAGAAGCCAGACTTCTGTGTTTACAAGTGACAGAAGAGCGGTAACAGTGAATATGGCCAACCCGGGGCCTATATAAAAGGTAGGGGCCTGGAGCTGCAGCTCCAATAGCCCCTACATTAATCTGGCCCTGAGGAGGAGGACGAGGTAGCCAACACTGCTTCTTTTCAAAAATTTTAAATGAGGGTACACCCCAAAAGAGTGAGAAAGAGCAAAAATGGAACAATGGGTGGGTAAGGTCGGTATCCATTGCTATTCTGCATAAGGTACGGAAAAGTCCCGTGGGATCCATGCCTGGTTCATTTTAATGAACGTGAGCTTGTCCACATTGTCTCTGGACAGGCGGCTGCGCTTGTCTGTTATAACGCCCCCAGCCGTGCTAAATACCCGTTCAGATAATACACTGGCTGCAGGGCACGCCAGCACCTCCAAGGCGTAAAGGGCAAGCTCAGGCCATGTGCCCAATTTGGAGACCCAGAAGTTGAAGGGGGCAGACCCGTCATTCACTACATGTAGGCGTGTGCACACATACTGCTCCACCATGTTGGTAAAATGCTGCCTCCTGCTAAGACGTTCCATCTGAGCTGCTGGTGCTGCTGTTTGTTGTGGCGTGCTGACAAAGCTTTTCCACATTTCGGCCATGCTAACCCTGCCTTCTGAGGTGCTGGCGGTGCCCTGGTTGCGTTGGCGACCTCCTCCTCCTCCTCCTCTGCCTTGTGCTTCCACTGTGGCCCCGCTGTCAGATGGGAATGCCAGCAGCATGGCGTCTACCAGCGTGCGCTTGTACTCGCGCATCTTGCGATCGCGCTCCAGTGAGTGAATTAAGGACGGTACGTTGTCCTTGTAACGGGGATCCAGCAGCGTGGCCACCCAGTAATCAGCACAAGTTAGAATGTGGGCAACTCGGCGGTCGTTGTGGAGACACTGCAGCATGTAATCGCTTATGTGTGCCAGGCTGCCCAGAGGCGACGAAAGGCTGTCCTCTGTGGGAGGTGTATCGTCCGTGTCCTCTGTATCCCCCCAGCCACGCACCAGTGATGGCCATGAGCTGGCCTGGGTGCCACCCTGCTGTGAACATGGTTCCATCTCCTCCTCCAGCTCCTCCTCCTCCTCATCCTCCTCATCCTCCAGAACTGTGCCCCTGCTGGACAATTGCGTCCCTGGCGTTTGCGTGTGCAGGAACCCACCCTCGGAGCCCCTTGCGAATGACTGCCCTGAAAGCCTTGGAAATGTTACCTCTTCATCCTCCTCCTCCTCCTCATCCTGTGCCACATCCTCTTCCATCATCGCCCGAATTGTTTTTTCAAGGAGGCATAGAAGTGGGATAGTTAAGCTGAGAACGGCGTCATTGCCACTGGCCATGTTGGTGGAGTACTCAAAACAGCGCAACAAGGCACACAGGTCTCGCATGGAGGCCCAGTTATTGGTGGTGAAGTGGTGCTGTTCCGCAGAGCGACTCACGCGTGCGTGCTGCAGCTGAAACTCCACTATGGCCTGCTGCTGCTCGCACAGTCTTTCCAGCATGTGCAAGGTGGAGTTCCACCTTGTGGGCACGTCACATATGAGGCGGTGAGCGGGAAGGCCGAAGTTACGCTGCAGCGCTGCCAGGCGAGCAGCAGCAGGGTGAGAACGCCGAAAGTGCGCACAAACGGCCCGCACTTTCTGCAGCAGCTCTGACATATCGGGGTAGTTTTTAAGGAACCTCTGCACCACCAAATTCAGCACATGCGCCAGGCAAGGGATGTGCGTCAAACCGGCTAGGCCCAGAGCTGCTATGAGATTTCGCCCGTTATCACACACCACCAGGCCGGGCTTGAGGCTCGCTGGCAGCAACCACTCATTTGTCTGCTGTTCCATGCTCCTCCACAACTCCTGCGCGGTGTGTGGTTTGTCCCCCAAACAGGAAAGTTGTAAAACTGCCTGCTGTCGTTTACCCCTGGCCGTGCTGAAGTTGGTGGTGAAGGTGTTACGCTGTCCGGATGAGGAGGCGGTAGAGGATGAGGAAGCGGAGTAGGAGGAGTTACGAACAGGAGGCAAACTGAAGCGCCCTGCAATCCTCGGTGGTGGAAGGACATGCGCCAAATTGCTATCCGCCTCAGGCCCATCCGCCACTGCATTTACCCAGTGTGCCGTTAGGGAGATATAACGCCCCTGACCGTGCTTACTGGTCCACGTATCCGTAGTTAGGTGGACCTTGGCACAGATGGCGTTGCGCAGTGCACACCTGATATTTTCCCCCACTTGGTTGTGCAGGGAAGGGATGGCTTGCCTGGAAAAGTAGTGGCGGCTGGGCACGACGTACTGTGGGACAGCCACCGACATAAGGTTTTTAAAACTGTGCATCTCCACCAGACGGAATGACAGCATTTCAAAGGCCAATAATTTTGAAATGCTGGCATTCAGGGCCAGGGATCGCGGGTGGGTAGGGGGGTACTTCCTCTTCCTCTCAAGTGTTTGGGAGATGGAAAGCTGAACGCTTCCACGGGACATTGTGGAGATGGTTGTTGGTGACCCAGGTGGTGGTGTTGCTGACAGATCGTCTGTTTGCGGGGTGGCAGGTGCCGGTATCACTACAGATGTGGCTGGAGCGGCCGAGACTGCAGCAGAAGAGGAAGCAGGATGAGCCAGAGACGTTTCTTGGTTTTGAAGGTGTGTACTCCACTGCAGCTCGTGCTTTGCACTTAGATGCCTGATCATGCAGGTTGTGCTCAGGTTGAGAAGGTTCATGCCTCGCTTCAAGCTCTGATTGCACAGGGTGCAAACCACTCGTGTCCTGTCATCAGCACATTTTCTAAAGAACTTCCACGCTAGAGAACTCCTTTGAGCTGACTTTGGTGCGCTCGTTCCCTTGCTGCGTTGGGCAGTAGCGGGCGTAGTGTCTAGGGCACGGCCGCTCCGCTTCTGCACCCTGCTCCCTCTTCTGCTGTGCTGGTGGCTCTGTGCGACCACCGCCTCTTCCTCCAAACTACTCAGGTCACCTGCATGACGTTCATTCCATGTGGGGTCGAGGACCTCATCGTCCTCCACATCATCTTCCACCCAGTCTTCACCCCTGCCCTCCTTGTCGGTCTCCACAATGCTGAACGCCGCAGCAGTTGGCACCTGCGTTTCGTCATCATCGGAGACGTGCTGCGATGATCCTTGCATGTACTCATCTTGAGAAATAAGTGGTTGGGCATCGCTGCACTCAATCTCTTCCACTTCTGGGGCAGGGCTAGGTGGATGGCCCTGGGAAACCCTGCTGACAGAGTCCTCAAAAAGAATAAGAGACTGCTGTATGGCTTGGGGCTCAGACTGCTGGCCTGATTTGCAAGGGGGTGAGGTGAAAGACGGTTGGACATTGGCTGCAGGTGCCAACTCTGACCTTTCTGCAGTAGACTGGGTGGGAGACAATGTGAAGGAACTGGAGGCACTGTCAGCAGCAAACCAATCTACTATCGCCTCAACTTGTTCTGGCCTCATCACTTCTAGGGGCGTTTGATGCCCTACCAAATACTGATGCAGGTTCTGTCGCCTACTCACACTTGAGGAAGGTGTTTCACTTGTGCGTGTAGCTGGCACAGATCGACCATGTCCTCTCCTTGCAACAGGAGCTCTACCAGCAGCACCACGACCCAGGCCACGGCCCTTATTTGACGGTCTCCTCATATTTCTGTAATTTAAGATCTTGCCCTAGAAAGGTTTTTATTGAATAGCGGAATAGAAAATATGATCCAAAAAAAGTGTATGTATATCACACGTACACAACCACACTAGGCCCCAATTACTATTGTTTGTACCCCTAAAAGGCTAGATGAGGAGTAGGGGGAGTATGGAACAGGCAGCACCCTCAAACCTTCAGAAGTATGAGATGAACCCCAACAACTTGAAAAGGTGGATCTCTCTCACACGTACCGACACAGACTATCCCGCAATTCAATTGATCCTCAAAGGTTTTTATTGAATAGCGGAATAGGAAATATGATCAAAAAAAGTGTATGTATCTCGCACGTACACAACCACACTAGGCCCCAATTACTATTGTTTGTACCCCTAAAAGGCTAGATGAGGAGTAGGGGGGGTATGGAACAGGCAGCACCCTCAAACCTTCAGAAGTATGAGATGAACCCCAACAACTTGGAAAGGTGGATCTCTCTCACACGTACCGACACAGACTATCCCGCAATTCAATTGATCCTCAAAGGTTTTTATTGAATAGCGGAATAGGAAATATGATCAAAAAAAGTGTATGTATCTCGCAAGTACACAACCACACTAGGCCCCAATTACTATTGTTTGTACCCCTAAAAGGCTAGATGAGGAGTAGGCGGGGTATGGAACAGGCAGCACCCTCAAACCTTCAGAAGTATGAGATGAACCCCAACAACTTGGAAAGGTGGATCTCTCTCACACGTACCGACACAGACTATCCCGCAATTCAATTGATCCTCAAAGGTTTTTATTGAATAGCGGAATAGGAAATATGATCAAAAAAAGTGTATGTATCTCGCACGTACACAACCACACTAGGCCCCAATTACTATTGTTTGTACCCCTAAAAGGCTAGATGAGGAGTAGGGGGGGTATGGAACAGGCAGCACCCTCAAACCTTCAGAAGTATGAGATGAACCCCAACAACTTGGAAAGGTGGATCTCTCTCACACGTACCAACACAGACTATCCCCCAATTTAACTGATCCCCAAAGGTTTTTGATTAAATAGCGGAATAGAAAATATGATCCAAAAAAAGTGTATGTATATCACACGTACACAACCACACTAGGCCCCAATTACTATTGTTTGTACCCCTAAAAGGCTAGATGAGGAGTAGGGGGAGTATGGAACAGGCAGCACCCTCAAACCTTCAGAAGTATGAGATGAACCCCAACAACTTGGAAAGGTGGATCTCTCTCACACGTACCGACACAGACTATCCCGCAATTCAATTGATCCTCAAAGGTTTTTATTGAATAGCGGAATAGGAAATATGATCAAAAAAAGTGTATGTATCTCGCACGTACACAACCACACTAGGCCCCAATTACTATTGTTTGTACCCCTAAAAGGCTAGGAGTAGGGGGAGTATGGAACAGGCAGCACCCTCAAACCTTCAGAAGTATGAGATGAACCCCAACAACTTGGAAAGGTGGATCTCTCTCACACGTACCAACACAGACTATCCCCCAATTTAACTGATCCCCAAAGGTTTTTGATTAAATAGCGGAATAGAAAATATGATCCCAAAAAAGTGTATGTATATCACACGTACACAACCACACTAGGCCCCAATTACTATTGTTTGTACCCCTAAAAGGCTAGGAGTAGGGGGAGTATGGAACAGGCAGCACCCTCAAACCTTCAGAAGTATGAGATGAACCCCAACAACTTGGAAAGGTGGATCTCTCTCACACGTACCAACACAGACTATCCCCCAATTTAACTGATCCCCAAAGGTTTTTGATTAAATAGCGGAATAGAAAATATGATCCCAAAAAAGTGTATGTATATCACACGTACACAACCACACTAGGCCCCAATTACTATTGTTTGTACCCCTAAAAGGCTAGGAGTAGGGGGAGTATGGAACAGGCAGCACCCTCAAACCTTCAGAAGTATGAGATGAACCCCAACAACTTGGAAAGGTGGATCTCTCTCACACGTACCAACACAGACTATCCCCCAATTTAACTGATCCCCAAAGGTTTTTGATTAAATAGCGGAATAGAAAATATGATCCCAAAAAAGTGTATGTATATCACACGTACACAACCACACTAGGCCCCAATTACTATTGTTTGTACCCCTAAAAGGCTAGGAGTAGGGGGAGTATGGAACAGGCAGCACCCTCAAACCTTCAGAAGTATGAGATGAACCCCAACAACTTGGAAAGGTGGATCTCTCTCACACGTACCAACACAGACTATCCCCCAATTTAACTGATCCCCAAAGGTTTTTGATTAAATAGCGGAATAGAAAATATGATCCCAAAAAAGTGTATGTATATCACACGTACACAACCACACTAGGCCCCAATTACTATTGTTTGTACCCCTAAAAGGCTAGGAGTAGGGGGAGTATGGAACAGGCAGCACCCTCAAACCTTCAGAAGTATGAGATGAACCCCAACAACTTGGAAAGGTGGATCTCTCTCACACGTACCAACACAGACTATCCCCCAATTTAACTGATCCCCAAAGGTTTTTGATTAAATAGCGGAATAGAAAATATGATCCCAAAAAAGTGTATGTATATCACACGTACACAACCACACTAGGCCCCAATTACTATTGTTTGTACCCCTAAAAGGCTAGGAGTAGGGGGAGTATGGAACAGGCAGCACCCTCAAACCTTCAGAAGTATGAGATGAACCCCAACAACTTGGAAAGGTGGATCTCTCTCACACGTACCAACACAGACTATCCCCCAATTTAACTGATCCCCAAAGGTTTTTGATTAAATAGCGGAATAGAAAATATGATCCCAAAAAAGTGTATGTATATCACACGTACACAACCACACTAGGCCCCAATTACTATTGTTTGTACCCCTAAAAGGCTAGGAGTAGGGGGAGTATGGAACAGGCAGCACCCTCAAACCTTCAGAAGTATGAGATGAACCCCAACAACTTGGAAAGGTGGATCTCTCTCACACGTACCAACACAGACTATCCCCCAATTTAACTGATCCCCAAAGGTTTTTGATTAAATAGCGGAATAGAAAATATGATCCCAAAAAAGTGTATGTATATCACACGTACACAACCACACTAGGCCCCAATTACTATTGTTTGTACCCCTAAAAGGCTAGGAGTAGGGGGAGTATGGAACAGGCAGCACCCTCAAACCTTCAGAAGTATGAGATGAACCCCAACAACTTGGAAAGGTGGATCTCTCTCACACGTACCAACACAGACTATCCCCCAATTTAACTGATCCCCAAAGGTTTTTGATTAAATAGCGGAATAGAAAATATGATCCCAAAAAAGTGTATGTATATCACACGTACACAACCACACTAGGCCCCAATTACTATTGTTTGTACCCCTAAAAGGCTAGGAGTAGGGGGAGTATGGAACAGGCAGCACCCTCAAACCTTCAGAAGTATGAGATGAACCCCAACAACTTGGAAAGGTGGATCTCTCTCACACGTACCAACACAGACTATCCCCCAATTTAACTGATCCCCAAAGGTTTTTGATTAAATAGCGGAATAGAAAATATGATCCCAAAAAAGTGTATGTATATCACACGTACACAACCACACTAGGCCCCAATTACTATTGTTTGTACCCCTAAAAGGCTAGGAGTAGGGGGAGTATGGAACAGGCAGCACCCTCAAACCTTCAGAAGTATGAGATGAACCCCAACAACTTGGAAAGGTGGATCTCTCTCACACGTACCAACACAGACTATCCCCCAATTTAACTGATCCCCAAAGGTTTTTGATTAAATAGCGGAATAGAAAATATGATCCCAAAAAAGTGTATGTATATCACACGTACACAACCACACTAGGCCCCAATTACTATTGTTTGTACCCCTAAAAGGCTAGGAGTAGGGGGAGTATGGAACAGGCAGCACCCTCAAACCTTCAGAAGTATGAGATGAACCCCAACAACTTGGAAAGGTGGATCTCTCTCACACGTACCAACACAGACTATCCCCCAATTTAACTGATCCCCAAAGGTTTTTGATTAAATAGCGGAATAGAAAATATGATCCCAAAAAAGTGTATGTATATCACACGTACACAACCACACTAGGCCCCAATTACTATTGTTTGTACCCCTAAAAGGCTAGGAGTAGGGGGAGTATGGAACAGGCAGCACCCTCAAACCTTCAGAAGTATGAGATGAACCCCAACAACTTGGAAAGGTGGATCTCTCTCACACGTACCAACACAGACTATCCCCCAATTTAACTGATCCCCAAAGGTTTTTGATTAAATAGCGGAATAGAAAATATGATCCCAAAAAAGTGTATGTATATCACACGTACACAACCACACTAGGCCCCAATTACTATTGTTTGTACCCCTAAAAGGCTAGATGAGGAGTAGGGGGAGTATGGAACAGGCAGCACCCTCAAACCTTCAGAAGTATGAGATTGTGTTCACTGTACCCCACAAAGATTGAGTTCACTGCACCCCACAATGATTGTGTTCACTGCACCCCACAAAGATTGTGTTCACTGCACCTCACAAAGATTGTGTTCACTGTACCCCCCAAAGATTGTGTTCACTGCACCCCACAAAGATTCTGTTCACTGTACCCCACAAAGATTGTGTTCACTGCACCCCAAAAAGATTGTGTTCACTGCACCCCAAAAAGGATGTTGTTCACTGCACCCCAAAAAGGATGTTGTTCACTCCACCCCAAAAAGATTGTGTTCACTGCACCCCACAAAGATTGTGTTCACTGCACCCCAAAAAGATTGTGTTCACTGCACCCCAAAAATGATTTTGTTCACTGCACCCCAAAAAGGATTTTGTTCACTGCACCCCAAAAAGGATGTTGTTCACTCCACCCCAAAAAGATTGTGTTCACTGCACCCCAAAAAGATTGTGTTCACTGCACCCCACAAAGGATTTTGTTCACTGCACCCCAAAAAGATTGTGTTCACTGCACCCCAAAAAGGATGTTGTTCACTGCACCCCAAAAAGGATTTTGTTCACTGCACCCCAAAAAGATTGTGTTCACTGCACCCCACAAAGGATTTTGTTCACTGCACCCCACAAAGATTGTGTTCACTGCACACCAAAAAGGATTGTGTTCACTGCACCCCAAAAAGATTTTGTTCACTGCACCCCAAAAAGATTGTGTTCACTGCAGCCCAAAAAGATTGTGTTCACTGCAGCCCAAAAAGATTGTGTTCACTGCAGCCCAAAAAGATTGTGTTCACTGCAGCTCACACACAGAAAAATGGATGTGGATCACTGACACCTGCCTATCTCCAATCCCACACCACACAGCAATATCGATTGTAGTTTGTAGAACACAGTTTCCCTAAAATTCAGCAGACTCTGTCCCTAACAGGATTGAGAAGAGATCGTAGATCAGGATTGAGTGCAGACCCCACCCCCCACACAGCAATATCGATTGTAGTTTGTAGAAGACACTGACCCTATAATTCAGCAGACTCTATCCCTAAAATGCCTACAACTCGCCCTGCCTAAACACTCCGACCTGTCCCTCAATTCTATCCGGACACAAATGGTTTTTTCCTGCCTATCTTTCCCTAATCAGCAGCCAGCACGTTGATGTGTGCTCTGTCCCTGAATCTAAGCAGCATAATGACGCCGCTGCGGCTGCCTCGAACTTATAAAGACTTGGTCACATGCTTCAGACGGCCAATCACAGCTACTGAGACATTTGCAGGCATGGCTGGGATGGCTTAAGGCACACCAGTTAAACGATTGTTGATTGGCTGTTGAAAGCCCGCCATGAAAAGAGCGCCAAAGCATGCAAAACCCGGAAATAAAACGACCGAACACGGATTTTTACCCGAACATACAGTAAAGTGTCCGTGTCCGTGTTCGGGTACAAAAAATCCAATTATTCGGTACGAACACGAATAATACAGTCCGTGTTCGCTCAACACTATTCATAAATGATCTAGAGGAGGGGATATCTAGCACAATCTCAGTATTTGCAGATGATACTAAACTAGGCATGCCAATATCTTCTATGCAGGATGTGGAAACCTTGCAAGCAGACCTGAACAAAATAACGGGGTGGGCAACTACATGGCAGATGAGGTTTAATGTTGATAAATGTAAAGTAATGCACTTGGGGGCCAGAAACCAGAAAGCAAGCTACTCACTAGGGGGGGAACCTCTGGGTGAGTCTAGGATGGAAAAGGACTTGGGGGTACTGGTAGACAACAAGCTTGGCAGTGGCATGCAATGCCAAGCCGCCGCAAGCAAAGCCAACAGAATACTGGGATGTATAAAAAAGGGGATTCACTCCAGAAATAAAGAGATTATTCTCCCACTCTACAAGACTCTGGTCCGGCCACATCTGGAGTATGCTGTCCAGTTCTGGGCACCGGTCCTCAGGAAGGATGTGCTGGAACTGGAGAAAGTCCAGAGAAGGGCAACAAAAATAATTAGGGGAATGGAGGACATCAGCTATGAGGAAAGACTACAAGCCCTGAACCTTTTCTCTCTGGAGAAAAGACAATTGAGGGGGGATATGATATCAATGTACAAATACTGTACTGGTGACCCGAGCATAAGGAACAAACTATTCAGAGAAAGGAGATACAATAAGACACGTGGCCACTCACTAAAACTAGAGGAAAGGCGGTTTAACCTTAAAGTGCGTAAGGGGTTCTTCACTGTAAGAACGGTAAGGATGTGGAATTCTCTTCCACAAGCAGTCATATCAGCAGGGAGCATTGATAGTTTCAAAAAACTATTAGATGGACACCTTAAAGACCACAACATACAGGGGTATACAATGTACGGTTAAAAGCAAACACACACACGCATCATAGGTTGAACTGGATGGACTGATGTCTTTTTTCAACCTCACTAACTATGTAACTATGTAACTATGTACCAGTACCCCCAAGTCTTTTTCTATCCTAGACTCACCCAGAGGTTCCCCCCCCTAGTGAGTAGCTTGCTTTCTGGTTTCTGGCCCCCAAGTGCATTACTTTACATTTATCAACATTAAACCTCATCTGCCATGTAGTTGCCCACCCCGTTATTTTGTTCAGGTCCGCGTGTAAGGTTTCCACATCCCGCATAGAAGATATTGGCATGCTTAGTTTAGTATCATCCGCAAATACTGAGATTGTACTAGATATCCCCTCCTCTAGATCATTTATGAATAAATTAAACAGGATTGGTCCCAGGACAGAACCCTGGGGGACCCCACTTTCCACACCCGCCCAATCCGAGTACTCCCCATTAATCATCACCCTCTGGACTCTCCCCTGGAGCCAGTTCTCTATCCAGGTACTCACCTTATGGTCCATACCTACCTTCCTTCAGTGGGAGGAATAGAGCCCCATCATTGGTGTCAGTGGGAGGAATAGTGCCCCATCATTGGTGTCAGTGGGAGGAATAGTGCCCCATCATTGGTGTCAGTGGGAGGAATAGTGCCCCATCATTGGTGTCAGTGGGAGGCAGGGCCGGGACAAGGGGTAGACAGGAGGGGCGGCTGCCATGAGCGCAAAAGTTTATTGCAGGGATGTGGGTACTCTGACTCTAACCCAGGGAAACGAGGGGGGCGCAGTTTGGCATCTTTGCTCTTAGTGCTGGATGACCTTGTCCTGGCACTGGTGGGAGGAATAGTGCCCCAATGATGACGTCAGTGGGAGAAATAGTTCCCTATCAGTGATGTCAGTTTGAGGAATAGTGCCCTATCATTTAAGTCAGTGGGAGGAATAGTGCCCCATCGCTGATGTCAGTTTGAAGAATAGTGCAATAGTGCCCCATCATTGGTGTTAGTGGGAGGAATAGTGCCCCATCATTGGTGTCAGTGGGAGGAATAATGCCCCATTATTAGGGTCACTGGGAGGAATAGTGCCCCATCATTGGTGTCAGCAGGAGGAATAGTGTCCCAACGCTGATGTCAGTGGGAGGATTACTGCCCCATTATTGATGTCAGTGGAAGGAATAGTGCCCTATCAGTGATGTCAGTTTGAAGAATAGTGTCCTATCGTTGGTGTCCGTGGAAGGAATAGTGCCCCATCACTGATGTCAGTGGAAGGAATAGTGCCCCAATCGTTGATGCAATTGAGGAATAGTGCCCCATCGTTGATGCAGTTGAGGAATAGTGCCCCATCGTTGATGCAGTTGAGGAATAGTGCCCCATCGTTGGCTTTAATGGGAGAAATAGTGCCCCATTGTTGATTTCAGCTTTAGGAATAGTGCCTCATCGTTGATGTAATTGAGGAATAGTGCCTCATCGTTGATGTAATTGAGGAATAGTGCCCCATCGTTGATGTAATTGAGGAATAGTGCCCCATCATTGATGTAATTGACGAATAGTGCCTCATCGTTGATGTAATTGAGGAATAGTGCCCCATCGTTGGCTTTAATGGAAGAAATAGTGCCCGATCGTTGATTTCAGTTTTAGGAATAGTGCCTCATCGTTGGCTTTAATGGGAGAAATAGTGTCCCATTGTTAGTGTCAGTAACAGGAATATTGCCCCATTGTTGGTGCCAGTGGGAGGAAAAGTGTCTTGTATCAATGGAAGGAAAAGTGCCCCAAGGGCCGGATAAAGGCAAGCAAAGGGCCACAGTTTGGAGACTACTGCTCTAGAACAGCCATTTTCAACCAGGGTTCCTCCAGATGTTGCTAGGGGTTCCTTGAGCTATGGCAGATTGACCTCCTATCTGATAACGCCTTTATAGTTCCAGGGCCAATACAACTTGGCAAAGGCAGCTGCATGACTCCCATAGGTATGCACAGGCTTTTGCATTAGGGTGTGCACCTCAAAGCTGAAACACGTGTGTGTGCATGTGTATATATACTGAGGGTGTCAGTAGGGCAGTAGATGGTGTCAGCTGTTTTTATTTAGAATTTTTTATTTTCTATTATTTTTACAATTTTCTTATTTTTTTTTATTCTTTTTTCCAATTTTTTTAGGCGCCCTATTAGGGGGTTTTGGTGAAACATCAGGGATTTAAATAGGGGGAATCTGGGCCACACAGGGTGATTAGGGTGTGCCCTGGCATACCCTGTGTACACGTCTATGATGACACCAATGGCTTTTCAGCTGTTTTTAAGGCTGGCATTTTACCTACTGACCCACCAATGAATTGGCTTTAGCAAGGGTTCTTCAAGACCTGAAAAATATTTAAATGGTTCCTCTGGGGTAAATAGGTTAATCCCTTTAAGACCAGAAGATTTGACCCCCTTCCTGACGAGGCTCCAATTTGTGATTATGCAATGCGTTACTTTAATGGACAATTGTGCGGTCCTGTGACGCTGTATCCAAACAAAATTTACGTCATTCCCCCCCCCCCCCCCCAAATAGAGCTTTCTTTTGGTGGTATTTGATCACCTGTGTGATTTTTAATTTTTGCACTATGAACAAAAAAAGAGCGACAATTTTGAAAAAAAAAAAACAATATTTTTCACACTTTGCTATATAACATTCCCAAACAAAAAATTAAAAATCTAAATTTTTTAACATTTTAGGCCAATTTGTTTTCTGCTACATATTTTTGGTAAAAAAAAATTGCAATAAGCGTATTTTGATTGGTTTCCGCAAATGTTATTGCGTTTACTGACTAAGGGAAAGATTTACATCATTTTTATTGTTTTTTTTTTTTTACTAGTAATGGCGGCGATCTGCGATTTTTTTTTTCCCGGGACTGCGACATTGCGGCGGACAGATCGGACCCCTAACTGACATTTTTGACTCTTTTGGGGTGACCAGTGACATTACTATAGTAATCAGTGCTAAAAATATGCACTGTTACTGTAAAAATGGCACTGGCAGGGAAGGGGTTAACTGTGCTGGTGATCAAGGGGTTAAATGTGTCCCTAGGGGCGTGATTATAACTGTCAGGGGGCGTGGCTTGTGAAGTAATCACAGAGACATGCGATCCTATATACCAGGATCACATAGCCTCTGTGATTACTTCAGTGAGAATGACAGACGGCTGTGTTTACATCAGCCATCTGTCCTTCTCTCTCTGCTGCGGGAGATCGCGAGTGCCATCGGAACTGCCGGTCACACGCGCTAGCTCCCCAGCTAACGAGCGGGGGCGGGCGCTCGCCCTCTACACTCTCCTGAGCGAGCGACGTAGGGCTGCGGCGGACAGATTAGACCCCTAACTGACATTTTTGACACTTTTGGGGGACCAGTGACATTACTACAGTAATCAGTGCTAAAAATATGCACTGTTACTTTAATAATGACACTGGTGGGGAAGGGGTTAACCCTATTGGTGATCAAAGGGTTAAATATGTGCCTCGTGCTTACTGACGTGACGTGTGGTGGTGGGGGGGGGGGGGGTCTGTGACACAGACAGAGATTGCAGGTTCAGCTATGCTGAATCCTGTGATCTCTCCCTGTCTGTCACTGAGAAGATCCGCCTGCTTTGTTTACATAAGCAGGCGGGTCTTCTCACACTTTCCCCGACGATCAGGGAAGAGAGACGGTGATCAGTGAGTGGCCACGTGTCTTATTGTATCTCCTTTCTCTGAATAGTTTGTTCCTTATGCTAGGGTCGCCAGTACAGTATTTGTACATTGATATCATATCCCCCCTCAATCGTCTCTTCTCCAGGGAGAATAAGTTCAGTGCTTGTAGTCTTTCCTCATAGCTGATGTCCTCCATTCCCCTAATTATTTTTGTTGCCCTTCTCTGGACTCTTTCCAGTTCCAGCACATCCTTCCTGAGGACCGGTGCCCAGAACTGGACAGCATACTCCAGATGTGGCCGGACCAGAGTCTTGTAGATCGGGAGAATAATCTCTTTATTTCTGGAGTGAATCCCCTTTTTTATACATCCCAGTATTCTGTTGGCTTTGCTTGCAGCGGCTTGGCATTGCATGCCACTGCCAAGCCTGTTGTCTACCAGTACCCCCAAGTCTTTTTCCATCCTAGACTCACCCAGAGGTTCCCCCCCCCCTAGTGAGTAGCTTGCTTTCTGGTTTCTGGCCCCCAAGTGCATTACTTTACATTTTTCAACATTAAACCTCATCTGCCATGTAGTTGCCCACCCCGTTATTTTGTTCAGGTCCGCTTGTAAGGTTTCCACATCCTGCATAGAAGATATTGGCATGCTTAGTTTAGTATCATCCGCAAATACTGAGATTGTACTCGATATCCCCTCCTCGTACTAGATATCCCCTCCGCTTGTGAAGTAATCACAGAGACATGCGATCCTATATACCAGGATCACATAGCCTCTGTGATTACTTCAGTGAGAATGACAGACGGCTGTGTTTACATCAGCCATCTGTCCTTCTCTCTCTGCTGCGGGAGATCGCGAGTGCCATCGGAGCTGCCGGTCACACGCGCTAGCTCCCCAGCTAACGAGCGGGGGTGGGCGCTCGCCCTCTACACTCTCCTGAGCGAGCGACGTAGGGCTGCGGCGGACAGATTAGACCCCTAACTGACATTTTTGACACTTTTGGGGGACCAGTGACATTACTACAGTAATCAGTGCTAAAAATATGCACTGTTACTTTAATAATGAAACTGGCGGGGAAGGGGTTAACCCTATTGGTGATCAAAGGGTTAAATGTGTGCCTCGTGCTTACTGACGTGACGTGTGGTGGTGGGGGGGGGGGGGTCTGTGACACAGACAGAGATTGCAGGTTCAGCTATGCTGAATCCTGTGATCTCTCCCTGTCTGTCACTGAGAAGATCCGCCTGCTTTGTTTACATAAGCAGGCGGGTCTTCTCACACTTTCCCCGACGATCAGGGAAGAGAGACGGTGATCACCGCCTCTACTCCTCCGGCCCGACTCCTGCTGTGTCTAAACACAGCGGGAGTGAGCCTCCGGCGGCACACGCGCACCGCTGGAGGCTCGCTCCCGCTGTGTTTAGACACAGCGGGAGTCGGGACGGAGGAGGAGAGGCGGCAATCACCGTCTCTCTTCCCCGATCGTAGGTCTATGCCGTTGGACCCAGGGGAGCAGCACTGCTGCAGTAGGATTACTGTGAGCAGTCGGCAAGTGGTTAGGAAAGGCAGCTTTAGAAGCTGAAAATCTCTGTAGCAGGCACCTCTGCTAAACTGATACCACAGTCAGGGCCCCTGATAGGGGGGGACCACCAGCCCTCTTGTAGGGGGCCCGAGCACACAGGGGGGCCCACACAGGGAGGGGGATTAGTGATGGACAACAAATACAGAAATCTTCCTCCGACACCTGAATCTGATCTGTCCCTCTACCTGCTATCAGCTTTTATCTGCTGAAAAAGAGACAGTTGTCCCTCACTAATCCCCCTCCCAGCACTTATCTCTGCTCAGGAGTTTATTTGTAACTTTGTTTCTCTCTCTCTGTCTCTCTGATCACTGAGCTCCAACTGCCCAGCCTGTATATTTTTCTCATCTAATCTTCTTTTTTATTTAACATAGTTTTTTTTTTTTTTAGATTTAGCAGGAATTATGCGAGTTATGTTATATTTGTGTCTGATAATAGTGATTTTGTTGTAATTTTAGCTAAATATATCTTTAATATTTTCTTGGGGGGGGGGCCCTGCCAGGTAGTCTGTACGGGGCCCCGCGATTTCTAACAGCAGCCCTGACCACAGTGATTCCCACTAGCTTCCGGGTTCCGTGTCAAGCAGCTGCCCTGCTTCATTGCAAACACAGGAAGCCGGCTGCTGGGCATGGGGACCATTCAGAGACTGCTTTGCATTTTCTCAGTGAATGCAAAGTGTTCTCGAGATGTCAGATGTCAGATGGAGTGCTGTGATCTCTTTGAGAGGTAATCAATACCTGGAAAATGTATCTTGTATTATTTAGCATGTATTCATAGAAAAGTATATCTGATGATCGGTCCACTCCATTCACAACTGCGCTTTCTGGGAACGCACACTAAAATGCGCATTTCCATGTACATTCCCAGAAAGCACGGAAAATTCACATTAGCCTTGAATCTTAGACTTGTTCCTGGGTTTTTTTTGACCCGCTGATTCCAAAAATGGCCAAAGATTTGGGGGTCGTCCGCCAAAAATCAAAATATAACTATAGCAAAATATGTCGGGATGTCAGCCAGCATTGCCATGAAGTAGCCACAACCTCTACGGTGCTCGATCGACAAAAATGAAATGATATAAGTGGCAATTTACACACAACTCCTATGCAATCATAACTATAATACCAGGACTGGCCCAAGACATTTTGCTGCCTGGGTCCAAGAATGAAATGCTGCCACCCCCACCAAAAGGCCCCCACATCCATTATTTTATATAAATATAAAATTTAGTAAATATTATATATACTGTTATTATCTTCCATAACTCGCCACCGGACCGGTCCACAAAACACCCACTGTATGTCCTCACTCCTCCTGTCACTCCTGTGTCTGCCGCACCCACCGCCCTAGAAGATCCAGCCTGCCCTGTGTGAGATGGAGTGCGCTGATGTGTGACGTCATTGCGCACACCTGGATCACGTGAGGGACGTTCCCCAGAGGAGACACTCCGCCTCCTCATACTTATCAGTTTGCACTACGGGTGGCAGTATGAGATGGGGAAATGCCGCCCGTAACGCTCCACAAACCGATGACACGCAAAACTGCTGGAAAAAAAATCCTGGGAGTCAGTTTGCCGCCCCTCTCTAAGTGCTGCCTGGGTCCAATGGACCCAGCGGGACCCATAGTAGGGCCAGCCCTATATAATACAGTTAAAATGGTTGTAAGGGCTGAAGATTTTTTACCTTCATGCATTATGCATGAAGGTAAAAATCTTTCTGTGTGCTGCTCCCCCCATGGCCCCCTAATACTCGACTGAGCTCCCTCTTGATCCAGGATGTGCACAAGAGCCTCGGCTGTCCCGAGACTCCCTCTCCTCAAAGGCTGAGATAGCAGCAGGAGCATTGGCTCCCACTGCTGTCAATCACAGCCAGTGAGCCAGTGAGAGTGGGGGAGGAGCTGAGCCACAAATAGAGCTTTCTTTTGGTGGTATTTGATCACCTGTGCGATTTTTATTTTTTGCGCTATAAACAAAAAAAAAGAGTGACAATTCTGGAAAAATAACAATATTTTTCAACATTTTTTATGTGAAATTCTCAAAAAAAATGTAAAAATCTAATTTTTTTAACATTTTAGGCCAATTCGTTTTCTGCTACATATTTTTGGAAAAAAAAACCCTCAATCAGCAAATTTTGATTGGTTTGCGCAAAAGTTATTGCGTTTGCTAACTACGGGAAAGATTTATGTCATTTTTATTGTTTTTTTTTTTAACTAGTAATGGCGGCGATCTGTGATTTTTTTTGCGGGACTGCGACATTGCGGCAGACAGATCGGACCCCTGACTGACATTTTTGACACTTTTGGGGGGACCAGTGACATTATTACAGTAATCAGTGCTATAAATATGTACTGTTATTGTAATAATGACACTGGCAGGGAAGGGGTTAACTTTATTGGTGATCAAGAGGTTAAGTGTGTCCCTAGGGGCGTGATTCTAACTGTCAGGGGGCGTGGTTTGTTAGGTCATCACAGAGACATACGATCCTACATAGCAGGATCGCATAGCGTCTGTGATAATCTAAGGGAGAATGACAGACGGCTGTGTTTACATCAGCTGTCTGCCTTTCTCCCTCTCCTGTGGGAGATCGCGAGTGGCCGGCGGACATCAGAGCCGCCGGTCACACGTGCGGGGATGGCAGGGAACGAGCCGGGGCGGGAGTGCGCCGGCGCACGCTCGCCCCCTACAGGCTCGTGGGTGAGTGACGTACCCATACGTCACTTTGCCCAGGAGAGGCTGACTGCCGCAGTATATAGTTGTGCGGCAGTTGGCAAGTGGTTAAAGGCTGAGACCAATGGGATCCCACTGCTGCCAATCATAGTCAGTGAGCCAATGAGGTGAGAGCTCGTACATTTTATGGTGCGTTTTTTGCATGACATAGGGCAGTGATGGCGAACCTTGGCACCCCAGATGTTTTAAAACAACTTTCCCATGATGCTCCACTACCCTGCAGAGTGCATGAGCTTCATGGGAAATGTAGTTCCAAAACATCTGGGGTGCCAAGGTTCACCATCACTGCCCTGTGCTGTCATGCAAAAAACGCACCATAAAATGTAGGTTGGCACAACACACAACAACTGGTGTGAATGGAGCCTAGATTATACACAGTGATGCTCTGTATAATGACTGGCATTCCACTGGTGATTTCCCAGTATTCCACTGGGGATTTCCCGGTATTCCACTGGTGATTTCCCGGTATTCCACTGGTGATTTCCCAGTATTCCACTGGTGATTTCCCGGTATTCCACTGCTGATTTCCCGGTATTCCACTGGTGATTTCCCGGTATTTCACTGGTGATTTCCCGGTATTCCACTGCTGATTTCCTGGTATTCCACTGGTGATTTCCCGGTATTCCACTGGTGATTTCCCGGTATTCCACTGGTGATTTCCCAGTATTCCACTGGTGATTTCCTGGTATTCCACTGGTGATTTCCCGGTATTCCACTGGTGATTTCCCAGTATTCCACTGGTGATTTCCCGGTATTCCACTGGTGATTTCCCGATATTCCACTGGTGATTTCCTGGGATTCCTCTGGTGATTTCCCAGTATTCCACTAGTGATTTCCTTGTATTCCACTGGTGATTTCCCAGTATTCCACTGGGGATTTCCCAGTATTCCACTGGTGATTTCCCGGTATTCCATTGGTGATTTCCTGGTATTCCACTGGGGATTTCCCGGTATTTCATTGGTGATTTCCTGGTATTCCACTGGTGATTTCCCGGTATTCCACTGGTGATTTTCCGATATTCCACTGGTGATTTCCTGGGATTCCACTGGTGATTTCCTGGGATTCCACTGGTGATTTCCCAGTATTCCACTAGTGATTTCCTGGTATTCCACTGGTGATTTCCCAGTATTCCACTGGGGATTTCCCAGTATTCCACTGGTGATTTCCCGGTATTCCATTGGTGATTTCCTGGTATTCCACTGGTGATTTCCCGGTATTCCATTGGTTATTTCCCGATATTCCACTGGTGATTTCCTGGTATTCCACTGGTGATTTCCCAGTATTCCACTAGTGATTTCCTGGTATTCCACTGGTGATTTCCCAGTATTCCACTGGTGATTTCCCGGTATTCCATTGGTGATTTCCTGGTATTCCACTGGGGATTTCCCGGTATTCCATTGGTGATTTCCCGGTATTCCACTGGTGATTTCCCGGTATTCCACTGGTGATTTCCCGGTATTCCATTGGTGATTTCCCAGTATTCCACTGGTGATTTCCTGGAATTCCACTGGTGATTTCCCAGTATTCCACTGGTGATTTCCCAGCAATGTAGAACGAAGGCTCTAAGTAAAAGTGATTTCTCTCTTAATTAAATTTGCTCACACACACTTTGATGATGACTCATACTGTATGCGATGTTCTGGCTTTCAACAACATTGCCTATAAAGACGCCTTGGGGTGGGGTGGGGGGGGGGGGGATAAAATACAAAATATTAACGAGTAGCAATTTACAAGAATGTAACACTCCAATCCTCAACTGTCCGGAGGACAGAAAAGTTGCTCAGCCTGTTTGGTGAATGGGCATCTCAGTAAATTTTAATAAAGCAGGAATTTATTTTTTTATAAAGAGTTGAGGAATCTCGGAGTCTGGGTCACACGCTTCAGTGGGCATCAGAGAAATGATTTTCATTTTCTCAAATGGCTTCTGTTTTTTAATTTGCTGGCTGACCTGGGGCAACCAATCATTTTTAACACGGGGGCAAAGGAGGGTCGTGATTCACCGCACAATCTTCAAACATTGGCTGACGGGGATTTAGAGTTCAACGACGTCTGGGGGGGACTTGAATTAAATTGTAACAAAAGCTACAACTTTATTTTTAAGTTTTGGATTGTGGAAAGGTTAGAACCCCGGGGAGGTTTTCATTGCTGGGGTTGGATCTAGAATTGAAGTGCTACACTGTAATAAGTCCAAAAATAGATTTGTTCCAAACACAAATGGTATACAAAAGCCGACTGTACCCCACCCCCTTCATCAGGGTTGAAATATAAATATGACTATGGATGCACCGATATATCAGCCGCCTAAAATTATCAGCTGAAAATTGGGTTATCTCCGTCTTGTCGAAAAGGTGCCGACAACGGCATGCTGCGCCCCAATGGCTTCAATGCAAAATCCCGTCCCGTTTACTTCAATGCAAAATCCCGTCCCATTGACTTCAATGCAAAACCGCGTTCCATTGACTTCAATGCAAACTTGCATTCCATTGACTTCAATGCAAAAATACCCCCTATTGACTTCACTGCAATGAGGAACCAATAATGCGCTTGCCCCAGAGATCAGAAGAGGAGGGAACTTCCCCTGTCCAGACCTGTTCCGCCTTCCCAGCTCCCACCCTTCCGCTATACTGCTTTAAGTTGGTTATACATGGCTCAGTTTTTTTGTTTAGCCATCCCCATTCACAGCCACCTCTGTACCCTCCTGTCAACAGCCACCTCTGTACCCTCCCCCTGTCAACAGACACCTTGGCTTTCCACCCTGTCCACAGCCACCTCTGCCCTCCCCCCCCCTGGTCTACAGCCACCTCTGAACCCCCTATCCACAGCCACCTCTGTACCCCCCTGTCCACAGCCACATCTGTATCCCCCCATCCACAGCCACCTCTGTACCTCCCCATCCACAGCCACCTCTGTACCCCCCCATCCACAGCCACCACTGTACCCCTCCTATCCACAGCCACCTCAGTATCCCCCCCCCCCATACACAGCCACCTCTGTACCCCCCATCCACAGCCACCACTGTACCCCCCCTGTCCACAGTCACCTCAGTATGCCCGCCCACCTCTGTACCCCCCCTGTCCACAGTCACCTCGGAATGCCTCCCCCCGTCTGTACCCCCCCTGTCCACAGCCACCTCGGT
Organism: Pelophylax lessonae; assembly: GCF_965119305.1. NCBI lineage: Eukaryota > Metazoa > Chordata > Amphibia > Anura > Ranidae > Pelophylax > Pelophylax lessonae. The sequence continues at coordinate 538,945,300 of NC_138772.1, read as the reverse complement.
ATGCCCCTCCCATCCACAGCCACCTCTGTACCAGAGAAGTCATCAAGGAAGCATGACACCATTCCAGGATGCCACTATATCAATGCAATCCTTAGAGAAGTTGGAGAAAACAGACAAATCCAGTAAATCTCAAAAGAAAAGGATAGAAGCAAACTAACTCCACCTCCTTTATGACCACTGGGTCTGGGTGAGTGAGTCCCAGTGGCGGCCGGTGAGTTGGGGGCGCAGGGGCGCTGCCCCCCCATCCATGCGTCCATCTCCCTAATCTACATGCGGGGCGCCGGACGCATGGAGTACAATGGGATTTTTTTTTTTTTTTATAGCCATGTGATTAGAGCCAGAGGCTCTCACAGGCTAAAAAAAAAGGTGGACCCGGGGGGCAGAGCAGTGCGTCCCGAGCCCACCCATTGTGTGACAATAGCGAATGAAAATTTGCTATTGTCACACGGATCCTCCTCCTGGCCAATCAGGAAGCACGTCCGATATGCGCTTCCTGATTGGCCGAAAGGCAAACCCCATGCCATTGGCTGGGAAGGAGGCGGGAGCCGGGAGGACACGCCGTCACGCCGGAGAAGCCGCGAGCCGCCGCTGCACCTGTGTCGGTCCCCCTCCTGGATCTTCCCGAGATGCTGAAAGTCACTTTGCCCTCCTCATCCTCGTCATCTTCCTCCTCTTCCACTGCCTTCTCCTCCACCTCCTCCACTTCTTCCAGGTCCGCCAGCGATGCCCCCGAGGCACCGTCTACTGGATCGATGGCTCCAACAAGGACACCTTGGCCCATTACTACGAGCTGGAGTCTGAGCTGGGATGGTAAGTGGAGGGCATCCCCTGTCATGTCATGGAGGACATCCCGATGCTGCTGTCTCCTCTATGACTGGCTGTGCCATGGGGGGTTCCCTGTCTGATTGGAGGAATACCGGGGGAAAATTGTACTGGATGGAGGTACCAGATGTCAGCCTGCTCCCTCCTACATGGCCAGCAATGGCAGGCTGGGAGAAGACAAGGGGTACCATACATGGTCAGGGATAAGGACACTATGGTCAGAAATGGGGGCACTGTGATGGCCAGGGATGGGGACACTATGATGACCAGGGTCAGGGAAGCTGTTATGGCCAGGTATGGGAATACTTTAATGGCCAGAGATGGAAATGTTGTGATGACCAGGGATTGGGGGTGTCAAGACAGACAGAGATATAAATGCTGTGATGATCAGGGATGGGGATGCTGCGATGACCAGGTATGGGAGTGCTTAGATGGGCAAGGATGGGATATGCTTTGATGACCACAGATGAAGATCTAATGTTGGCCAGGGATAGAAGGTGCTAAGATGGCCAGGGATGGGGATTTTGTGATGGCTGGGGATGAGGTTACTGTTATGACCAGGGATGGGAATGCTGTTTCGACCAGGAACTGGAATGCTGTGACAGCCAGGGATGGAATTGTTGTGATGGCCAGGAATGGGAACACTGTGATGGCCGGGGCTGAGAACACTGTGATGGCCAGGGCTGAGAACACTGTGATGGCCAGGGCTGAGAAAACTGTGATGGCCAGGGCTGAGAACACTGTGAAAACCAGGGATGGGAATACTAATGCTGCTGGTGGATCAGCACAGCGTCTATGGAGGGATCGGACTGGTGGGGTGTCCGGTGTGCGTTGTATGCCGCCTCCCCCTCCGCCTCCCCCTCATTGGTGTCAGTGTCCATAATAATAACCACCATCATTGGTTTGTTTGCGCCCCCCCCCCCCCCAAAAAATTTTTGAGCACCAGCCGCCACTGGTGAGTCCAGAGGAGGCCTCTATGGGAGAGGGTCATGGGAGAGGGTCATGGGAGAGGGTCATGGGAGAGGGTCATGGGAGAGGCAGATGCTTGAAGCCAAGTTACTGTAATTGCAAGTAGATTAAGGGCATTGGGGTGCGCAGCCTATTGCATTAGGGGTGTTCACCCCAGAGCACAAACACACACATGTGTATATCAGCAGAGCAGTGGACAGTGTCAATAGTTTTTTAATTTTTTTTTAAGTATTATTTTTTTTTATATTTTATATTTACATTGGGCTAAACAGACCCCTGATGTCTCACTTTTGAGCATAGGCATCCTCAGAACTTTTACCAGGGGGGGCGTCATTTTAAGGTCAGCCATGCTCCGCCCCTTTTCAACAATGTCATGAAGGGGAGGGGCTTAGACATTATCACACAGCATAAGCATTCAAAGGTTTGAGAAACCTGATGCAAATGCAAAGCTGACCCTCTCAGTTTTGAGTTTGTGCAGGTGGCGCATGCTTGCGTGTGGCGTCAGTATGTGCTGTGATGTCACGTGCCGTGCCTCTGTGCATGGGGCCACAAATCTCCTCAATTTCCTTGCCCCAGGCTCCCCCTCTCCTGGAATGATACCACCGGGGCCTGGGGCTGAGGACAGTGGTCCACGCGGCTGCTGGTGTCAGTCACCGCGCAAGGTATTTATTTTTAAAGGGGAAAAATAAGCCGCTCTTTACCAGTTTTCAGAGCTCTGATTGCCACTCACGTGACCCGCCGCCTCTCTCCTCCTCTCGGCCTCTCCTCCTCCTCCCCTCCTGACTGATGTCAGTGGGGAATCCTAGGCCCCGCCCGCTGCAGGCAGCTGTCAGACAGGGAGGAGAGAGCTGGCAGATCACGTGTGTGGCGATCGGCGCTCTGAAAACTTGTAAAGAACGGCTTATTTTTTTTTTTTAAACATATACACACACAGATACAGGGGCGCAGGCACACAGGATAGTATAAAATGGTTTAACAACCACTTTAAAGGGGAAGTTGAGGTTTACGGAGAGGGGGGGGGGGGCTTGCCCACCCATGTGGACGCCCATGCTTTTGAGATACAGAAAGGAACTGAGGACAGAGCTTTCCCTGTCCCTTTCTCCACAGCCTCAGCTGCACTGGATGGTTAACTACTGGGAAATGATCTGTGCTGTTCGTTCAAAAACTGAAGCATAGTAAACAGTTTGCTATGCTCCATATGCAAAGGAAAAGATCATATGGGTGTGCAGCCGTCCAATCCTTTTCCTTTCCATATTTGTCTTTAGCAGTGACAGAGCGTGCACCCCATACTACAGGCTTGGAAGTAGATACCACAGCTGTGTTCATTCTCCTGGAGCAGCAGGACTTGTTCTTCTTTTACTATGCTTCAGTTAAGAAGTGACCGGTACAGATCACTCACTGTGTTCATTCAGAAAAGAAAGAGGTCAGTAAATAAAATATTTACCGGCCCCTTCCCCCGCAGCAGCAGGCGGGAGAGGAGGGAAGCTGACAGCACTGTAGGAGGGGGAGACAGGTGGCACTTGGAAGCAGGGGAAATCAACACTGCACAGGGTGATTAGGGTGTACCCAGGCACACCCAGCACACCCTGTGCGCACGCCTATGCTATTGACCTGCGAAGCCTATGGCATTAAGGTGTGCACCCCAGAGCAGAGACTAGTGTCAGTCGTTTTTATTTTTATTGTTTTTTACAATTTTATGTTTTCAATTATTTATTAAATGTATTATTTTTATTTATATGTTTTGTTTTGCAAATTTTTTAAGAGCCCCTTTGGGGTTTTTTGGTGAAATATCAAAGGTCTAAACAGACCCCTGATGTCTCACTTTTGAGACAAAGAAAGAGATAGAGCCTATTGCATTAGGGTGTGCACCCCAGAGCAGAGACTAGTACAAGTCATTTTTATTTTTATAGTTTTTTTACTATTTTATTTTTTTCATTTATTTATTAAATGTATTATTTTTATTTATATATTTTTTTCAGATTTTTTAGGAGCCCCATTGGGGGGGGGGGGGTTGGTTGGTAAAATATCAAAGGTCTAAACAGACCCCTGGTGTCTTGCTTTTGAGACAAAGAAAGAGACAGAGCCTATGGCATTAGGGTGTTCACCCCGGAGCAGAGATTGGTGTCAGTCATTTTAATTTTTATTATTTTTTACAATTTATTTTGTTCAATTATTTTTTTCCATTTATTATTTTCTATTTATTTTTATTTTTTTTTACTATATTTTTATGAGCCCCCTTGGGCTCCTATTTATTTGATTTGCCTTCCCCATAGCTTTCAACTCAATGCTAAATTTTGCAAAAATCCCCCAATTTTTGCAGAAATTTCAGTGAAATAAAACCCATTGGGGGGGTTTTTGTGAAATATCAAAGGTCTAAACAGACCCCTGATGTCTCACTTTTGTGACAAAGAAAGAGACAGAACCTATTGCATTAGGGTGTGCACCCCTGAGCAGAGATTGGTGTCAGTAGTTTTTACTTTTTATTATTTTTTTCTTAAAATTTTATTTTTTCAATAATTTTTTACGTTTTATTATTTTTTATTACAAACCCAATTTCAAAAAAGTTTGGACACTGTACAAATTGAGTAAAAAAGGAATGGACTAAGTTACAAATCTCATAAACTTATATTTTATTCACAATATAATATAGATAACATATCAAATTTTGAAAGTGAGACATTTTGAAATGTCACGCCAAATATTGGCTCATTTTGGATTTCATGAGAGCTACACATTCCAAAAAAGTTGGGAAAGGAAGCAATAAGAGGCCAGAAAAGTTAAATGTACATATAAGGAACAGCTGGAGGACCAATTTGTAACTTCTTAGGTCAATTGGCAACGTGATTGGGTATAAAAAGAGCCTCTCAGTGTGGTAGTGTCCCTCAGAAGTCAAGATGGGCAGAGGATCACCAATTCCCCCAATACTGCAGCGAAAAATAGTGGAGCAATATCAGAAAGGAGTTTCTCAGAGAAAAATTGCAAAGAGTTTGAAGTTATCATCATCTACAGTGCATAATATCATCCAAAGATTCAGAGAATCTGGAACAATCTCTGTGCGTAAGGGTAAAGGCCGGAAAATCATACTGGATGGCCATCATCTTCGGGCCCTTAGACAGCACTGCATCACATACAGGAATGCTACTGTAATGGAAATCACAACATGGGCTCAGGAATACTTCCAGAAAACATTGTCGGTGAACACAATCCACCGTGCCATTCGCCGTTGCCGGCTAAAACTCTATAGGCCAAAAAAGAAGCCAAATCTAAACATGATCCAAAAGCACAGACGTTTTTTTTTGGGCCAAGGCTCGATTAACCACTTGCCGTCTGCTCACTAGAGCTCTACTGCGGCAAAGTGGTTCGTTATCGTCTGACGACGTAGACCTACGTCGCCAGACAATCCCCTTTCTCGCGCCGCCGGAGGCTCGTTCCCGCTGTTTTCATTCACAGCGGGAGTCGGGCCAAGGGAGGAGCAGCGGCGATCGCCGCTGCTCTTCCCCGATTGTCAGGGAATCGATTGTGGAGATCCGCCCGCTTGTGTAAACGCAAGCGGGCGGATCTCCTAAGTGACAGGCAGGCTCAGATTGCAGGATTCAGCATAGCTGAACATGCGATCTGTCCTTGTGTCACTCAGTCACCTCCCCTCACACACGTTAGTAAGCACCAGGCATACATTAACCCCTCCCTCTCCAATAAAATTAACCCCTTCCCTGCCAGTGTCATTTTTATAGTAACTGCATATTTATAGCACTGTTTACTGTAGTAATGTCACTGGTACCCCCAAAAGTGTCAAAAATGTCAGTCAAGGGTCCGATCTGTCTGCCGCAATGTCGCAGTCCCGCAAAAAAAAATGCAGATCACCGCCATTACGCGTTAAAAAAACAAAAAAACACCAAAAATTACAGAAATCTTTCCCTTAGTTAGTAAACGCAATAACTTTTGCGCAAACCAATCAAAATACGCTTATTGTGATTTTTTTTTACCAAACATAGGTAGCAGAAAACAAATTGGCCAAAAATTAAAAAAATTTTGATTTTTACATTTTTTTGGGGGGGGGGATTTTATATAAAAAAATTTGAAAAATATTGTTATTTTTTCAAAATTTACGCTCTTTTTTTGTTTATAGTGCAAAAAGTAAAAATCGCACAGCTGATCAAATACCACCAAAAGAAAGCTCTGTTTGTGGGAAAAAAAGGACATAAATTTTGTTTCGGTACGACACTGCACGACCGCGCAATTGTCAGTTAAAGTTGCACAGTGTGGAATCGCAAAAAGTGGCCTGGACGTAAGACAGCAAAATCCTCCGGTGGTAAAGTGATTAAAATGGTCTGTGGCAAAGTGGAAAACTGTTCTGTGGTCAGACGAATCAAAATTTGAAGTTCTTCTTGGAAAACTGGGACGCCATGTCATCCGGACTAAAGAGGACAAGGACAACCCAAGTTGTTATTAGCGCTCAGTTCAGAAGCCTGCATCTCTGATGGTTTGGGGGTTGCATGAGTGCGTGTGGCATGGGCAGCTTACACATCTGGAAAGGCACCATCAATGCTGAAAGGTATATCCAAGTTTTAGGACAACATATGCTCCCATCCAGACGCCGTCTCTTTCAGGGAAGACCTTGCATTTTCCAACATGACAATGCCAGACCACATACTGCATCAATTACATCATCATGGCTGCGTAGAAGAAGGATCCGGGTGCTGAAATGGCCAGCCTGCAGTCCAGATCTTTCACCCTTAGAAAACATTTGGCGCATCATAAAGAGGAAGATGTGACAAAGAAGACCTAAGACAGTTGAATAACTAGAAATCTGTATTAGACAAGAATGGGACAACATTCCTATTCCTAAACTTCAGCACCTTGTCTCCTCAGTCCCCAGACGTTTGCAGACTGTTATAAAAAGAAGAGGGGATGCCACACAGTGGTAAACATGGCCTTGTCCCAACTTTTTGAAATGTGTTGATGCCATGAAATTTAAAATCAACTTATTGTTCCCTTAAAATTATACATTTTCTCAGTGTAAACATTTGATATGTCATCTATGTTGTATTCTGAATAAAATATTGAAATTTGAAACTTCCACATCATTGCATTCTGTTTTTATTCACAATTTGTACAGTGTCCCAACTTTTTTGAAATCGGGTTTGTATTTTTTTACTATATTTTTAGGAGCCCCCTTGGTCTTCTATGTATTTATTTTTATTATTTTTTTTGCCTTCCCCATAGCTTTCAACTCAATGCAAAATTTTACAAAAATCCCCTAATTTTTGCAGAAGTTTCAGTGAAATAAAAACTCTTGATTTTTCTCATCTTTATATGGAAGTATTTTCGTGAAGGGCTTTTCATTCCCATTCTACCTTGACACCACCTGCCAGGTTATACCTTCTGCTTACAGAGGTGTTGTCCTTCACCCAGGTCAGTCATTGCCCCAGTGTAGGATGTAAATCTGAAGCTTGTAAAAGAATCCAGCTGTGCAATGGCGGGGAGGACATCTGACAGATCCTCGCCCCCAGGACACCCTGAGATCATTGAAATTCAGGAATGAAGGGAGCAGTGATTGGCTGACCTGTCAATGTAACCGCAGTAAGAAAGGTAAAGGTGAGCCAGGAATCCAGACATGACTTCTCAGCATACAACGCGCATTCCTCCCGCTTCCTGCAACCTGAGCCACGCGCATGGAATGTCAGAGCCAAATTCTACAATGTCACATGGAAAGTTTATTATTTTTTTTTTCAACCTTTCTTTAGGGAAATACAAGAAGAGAAGCCGGGAAAACAAAAAACGATTGTTACTACAAAGAGCTGATAAGGATGAGTGACCAATAGAAACAGCAAAGGCTTCACATTTAAAGGTTTTTTTTCTTTTACATTTGTTTTAAATTGTTTCTTTTACAACAAAGAATTTAAAAAATGCACCCATATTTGCAGGGAAAAAAATGTGCAATTTTTTTTTTTATTTAATCAACGACCACTTGTAATTTAGTAAGAAGCATAGCAAGTTTTTTAAAGTTGTATTTTTATTTTATCACATTTTTTTTTTTTACATACTGTCACCAGTGCAGTACGGTGTCATCATATGACTGGTGTGGCGGTGATCAGGGATACAGACTGGTGACAGTGTGTTAAAAAAATAAATTAATACTTTTTTATTACATTTTTTAAACATTGATTTATTTATTTACTTTTTTTTTTTTTTTTTGCTTGTTTTAACATTTTTCATTCATAACAGCTTTGTTATTTTTTTTTCAATTATTTTAATTAACCACTTTGATCTCCAGGAGGTTTTACCCCTGTCATGACCAGGCTATTTTTCGCTATTCATCACTGCACTACTTTAACTGGCAATTGCGCGGTCAGGTAACACTGTACACAAATACCATTTACTATCATTTTTTTTTTCACACAAATAGAACTTTTTTTCTTTTGGTGATATTTCACTTTTTTTTTACATACTGTCACCAGTGCAGTACGGTGTCATCATATGACTGGCGTTGCAGTGATCAGGGATACAGACTGGTGACAGTGTGTTAAAAAAATAAATTAATATATTTTTATTACATTTTTTAAACATTTATTTATTTATTTATATTCAATTATTTTAATTAACCACTTGGCCTCCAGGAGGTTTTACCCCTGCTATGACCAAGCTATTTTTCGTTATTCATCATTGCACTACTTTAACTGGCAATTGCACGGTCATGTAACACTGTACACAAATACAATTTATGTCATTTTTTTTTTTCACACAAACAGAACTTTCTTTTTGGTTATATTTCACTTTTATTTTTTTTTACATACTGTCCCCAGTGCAGTATGGTGTCATCATATGACTGGTGTGGCAGTGATCAGACTGGTGACAGTATGTTAAAAAAAAAAAAATAATGAATAGTTTTTTATTACATTTTTTAAACATTTTTTTTTTTTTTTACTTTTTTTGCTTGTTTTTACATTTTTTCATTCATAACAGGTTTGTTTTTTTTTTTTTTCAATTATTTTAATTAACCACTTGTGCTCCGGAAAGGTTTTACCCCTGTCATGACCAGGCCATTTTTCGCTATTCATCACTGCACTACTTTAACTGGCAAATGCGCGGTCATGTAACTCTGTACACAAATAAAATTTATATCATTTTTTTTTTTTTTTTACACAAACAGAACTTTCTTTTGGTGATATTTCACTTGTTTTTTTTTTTTTTAACATACTGTCACCAGTGCAGTACGGTGTCATCATATGACTGGTGTGTCGGTGTTCAGGGATACAGACTGGTGATGGTATGTTAAAAAAAATTAATACTTTTTTATTGCATTTTTTAAACATTTATTTTTAATTTTTTTACTTTTTTTTTTTTTTGCTTGTTTTAAACATTTTTTTATTCATAACAGCTTTGTTATTTTTTATTTTTTTCAATTATTTTAATTAACCACTTGAACTCCAGGAGGTTTTACCCCTGTCATGACCAGGCCATTTTTCGCTAATCATTACTGCACTAATTTAACTGGCAATTGTGTGGTTGTGTAACACTGTACACAAATACAATTTATAGCATTTTTTTTTCTCACACAAACAGAACCTCCTTTTGGTGATATTTGATCACCACTTATTTTATTTTTTTCTTTATTTATTTTGCTATATAAATAAAAACTTAAAAAAAAAAAAAAAAAAAAACAATATTTTCTACTTTTTGTTGTAAAGCATATCCAATAAAATCAAACTTCTTTATACATTTAGGCCAGTGGTTGTAAAGGCAGAAGGCTTTTTATCTTAATGCAATCTATGATGATACTGTACTGCACTGGTGACAGTGTGTAAGACAAATGTAAAAAAACAAATAAATAATTTTTTATTACATATTTGAAACTTTTTTTTTTTTTTTTTTTTACTTTTTTTTGCTTGTTTTAACACTTTTACGTTCATACCAGCTTGGTTAATTTTTTTCTTTTAATTAATTTTAATTCTTTTAATTACCCACTTGACCTCCAGAAGGGTTTACCCCTGTCATGACCAGGTCATTTTTCGCTATTTATCACTGCACTACTTTAACTGGCAATTGCGCAGTCATGTAACACTGAACACAAATAAAATTTATAGCATTTTTTTTTTTTTTTCACACAAACAGAACTTTCTTTATATATTTGATCACCACTTGTTTTTCTATTTGTTTGCTATATAAAATAAAATAAATGAAAACCCACTATTTTCTACTTTCTGTTATAAAACATATCCAATAAAATTAAATTTCTTTATAAATTTAGACCAAAATGTTTTCTGCTACACGTCTTGGGATAAAAAAAAATAAAAAAAAAATAAAAAAAAAAATAAAAAAATCACCTAGATGTATTTTAAAGTGGTTGTAAAGGCGTTTTTTTTTTTTTTTTTATCCCAATGCATTCTATGATGACTCTGTACTGCACTGGTGACAGTATGTCAAAAAATGTAAAAAAAAAAAAAAAAAAAAAAAGTGTAAAAAACAATATTTTTTTATTTCTTCACTTTTAAAGTGTGATAAAAAATTACAACTTCAAAAAACTTGCCATGCCTCTTACTATAAACCTTTGACTGTCTACATTCCAAAAAGGGGTAATTTGGGGGGATATTTGTACTGTTCTGGTATTTTCGGGCCATCAGTACATCAGGACTGATTAATTTTCATATATATTTACCATCGCTTGTGGACTCTATAACTTTCCTACAGACTATAAATAATATACACTGATTCGGGTTATTTTCACCAAAGAAAAGTAGCAGAATACTTTTTGACCTACAATTTTTAAAGAAAGATTATTTATTTGCAAAATGATATAACAAAAACAAAGAAAAATGCATTTCCTGACAGACTCCATGGCAGCCTACGTGTGGGTTAGTCCCGCCACCTCCTACCTCATAGGACCCCACTCCCATAAATTTCACTCTGCCCTAGAGACCATGTTCCTTTTTTGTCCTCCTCCTGTTGGATGGATATCAAGTCTTACCTCATGAAGATTTTCGGTCTATTTCCTGGTGATTTTCACGATTGATTCCAGGCTGAATTCCTGAAGAGTCCAGTACGCCCTAGCTACTAGCGGGGTAGGACACGGGTGTGCAATCCCATGCATTGGAGAAGCATAAAGCCTGGCCACTGGCGGGCAAGCTGAATATGGCCAATCGTCCTAGCTACTAGCGGGAGGCCCATTAATACACCCCGAATCGATGCGCTGGAGGTTTTCGTGTCCCAGGTCAGACCGTCGTTTGGAGCGTGCTTGGTAACGTATGGCAGCCATTTTTTGTATATGTATTTTGTCTTGCTGTGTTTTGGAACGCAGGTGCGTTTCATCTTGCGGCCCCCGGCTCTTCCTGTGTCCCAGCGCAGCTGGGTGTCTGGGGGCGGTGCCGGCGCAGTGGAGTGGCTGTTCGTGCTCACACATGCGCACGGATGCTGTCTGTCACGGGGGGGTGGTGACGTCATCATCTGGCGGCAGATTTAAAACTGCTGTCACAGTGGATCACATTGGGATTGTACTGCGGGCATATGCGGCGGCTTCCCTGTGTTTGATCGTTCTCTGCTAGTGGTAAGCTTAATCCTGCTGGATGTCTGTGTGCAGTCTGTATGCAGCACTTCCTTATTCCTGTGTTTGTTATGGATACTTCACCGCCCCCCAGTGGCCAACCCTTACTCTACAGGTAAGAGTGGTATTATTTTTACCTATCCCTGTACGGTTCGGATTTAGGGCAGTAGGGGTTATTTTTCCCTTTTCTCTTAGCCCTTCTAGGTCTGATAAACAAACAAAAGCACGCGAAGATAAGGACCTTACTAGGTCACAACGTCATCACACATCTCCTGGCACTAGTCGCCACAAGTCTTCTACCAAACATCACAGGGAAGGCTCCACGCTTGCATCAGCACAAAGACACCCTGATAGAAGATCTTGCTGGGGTTGTGGAGCACGTGTTTCTAATGGCAAATCACTATGTGATGCATGTTTTGCCCATGCCTCTAGAGAAAGGGGGAATGATAACCAGCAGGTGGAATCCCTGGTTAGACGGGTGGTCCAAGAATCCCTACAAAACCTGGGGGTTGACCGCACCTGTAGACCCTCGGCTGGTATGGCAGACATCCCTGTTAGGGATAGCCTCAGTACTCCAGGCCCTTCTCAACAGAGCATTTCCGGCTTCAACTCCTCGGATAGTGAGGACGAATCGGATACTCCTGGCACAGGCTTTGATTTTGCCTTGGTCCCTACCCTGGTTAAGGCAGTAAAGGGAGCCCTAAAGTGGGAGGAGCCAGTAAAGTCACCATCTAAACAAAGAAGGTACTTCAAGCACCTAAAGAAAGAGTGCCATAAACTTTCCCTTTTTAGGTGAACTTGGTGAAACTATCTCGGATGAGTGGGGATGTGCAGAGAGGAAACATTATCTGGTATCCAAAGTTTCCAGGATGTACCCATTCAAGAGTGAGGATGTGAAGCACCTGGAGTCATCGCCCCTAGTGGACGCCGCCCTCATGAGATTAGCGAGGCACGTCACTCTTCCACTCAAAGACACAGTGTCTTTTAAAGATGGGCTGGAAAGAAGAATCGACACTGACCTTAAGAAGATTTATGTGTCTGCTGGAATGGCTTGTAAGCCAGCCCTAGCCATTGCGGCTTTATCCAAGGCCATGGAGGCCTGGACAATAGAGGTGGATTCGGATCTAAGGCCTGTATCAGAAGAAGTAGCCAGAGCTTCAGCAGTGAATGAGCTCAGACTGGCGGCTTCTTTTCTGGGGGAGGCTTCCCTAGATATTATTTGTCTGGTGGCCCGAGGCAATGCTCTCTTCAGTGACAGCTAAACGGACTCTATGGCTGCGCCCCTGGCTGGTTGATCCTTCCTCCAAGCAGGCTTGGTGCCGTATTCCATTCAAAGGGTCATTCCATTCAGGAACAAGCTGGAGAGCGCTATTTCACAGGCCACGGGCTGTAAGTCGGGGTTCCTCCCGCAGGATCGTCGCCTGCTGGGTCAGAGAAGGACACAGTCCAGACAATCTTCGGATAGAGCGAAGGATGCTCGAAGTTACAGACCTGGTCTTGAATTCCGGAAAACATGGAGGAAAAATCCATCTTCAAACCAAAAGGCTTCCAAAGGAGCCTCTTCTAGTAGCCGGGAAGCGGCTAAGTCCTTTTGATGTTGGGCTTGTCCAGACGGTTCAGGTCGGTGCTCGCCTTCTCCGGTTTCGACATGTCTGGGCAGCCTCGATAAGAGATTTTTGGGTCATCAGGACAATCTCCACAGGCCACACTTGGTCGTTCTGCAGTCCACCTATCCTCAAGTTCGTTCCCACAGCTCTTCCACGGTTGGAAGAAAAAAGGCAAATCCTTTCAGCATACGTAGATGCGCTGCTGCTTCAGTAGTTCCAGTACCAGCCAAAGAGAGGTTTCAAGGCCTCAATTCTCCACTCTTCTTAGTAATGAAGAAGAACGGCTCCTGGAGACCGGTCATAGACCTCACACATCTAAACTCCTTTATAAAAAAAGGGAAAATTCAAAATGGAGACACTATTGACAATCCGCCAGGCGGTTCAGCCAGGAGATTGGCTTGTGTCAATAGACTTGAAGGATGCATATTTCCATGTGCCATCTTCAGTTTACATGTCTCCCATTCAGGCTCACAACATCTCCTCGAGTATTTTCAAAACTCTTATTGGCTGTGGTAGCCCTGATCAGAATCAAGGGAGTTCGTCTTCACCATTATTTAGAAAACTTACTACTTCTGTCGCAAGATCGAGAGCAACTCCTGGTTCACAGAGATCTAGTCACGGCGACTCTTCTCGAGTTCGGCTGGTTGCTAAACCTGGAAAAGAGCCATCTGGAGCCCACACAGGCACTTATCTTTCTCTGGGCTCAATTCAATACAGTCAAGGGCACCATCTCCTTGCCTCTAGAGAAAATCCTGATTATCAGAGACAGAGTACAGCTGGCCATGTCAACATCTCATCTCCGGGTCTCACAGTGCCTCAAAATAATAGGTACTATGGTGGCCACGACACCTATGGTAAAATGGGCTCAATGGAGGATGCGCCCTTTTCAAACAGGATTTCTTCGCCAATGGTGCCCAGGCGACATGGATCATCTGATTTGGATTTCCCCAGTAATGCGGCACAGTCTCCTGTGGTGGTTGCAGAAGAGGAATCTACTCAATTGCCATTCTATCCTTCCCATCTCTTGGGTCACGATCACCACGGACGCAAGCAACACAGGTTGGGGTGCTCACTGCCTATCAGAGATAGCCCAGGGCAAATGGAATCCTCGGTTACACAGGGAAGTTTCGAACATCCTGGAGCTTCGAGCAGCGTTTCGAGCTCTCCAAGCATTTCATCACCTTACAGTAGGAACATCTGTCCTCCTGAGGCTTTACAATACGACGGCAGTGTCGTATATAAAGCGTCAAGGGGGAACTCGCAGTCACTTTTTATTGAGAGAAGTCGAGCCAATAATGGTCTGGGCTCAGAAATACTTATCCAACCTCACTGCGGTTTTTCTGCCAGGGACACAGAACATCCAGGCGGATTTTCTATCATGAGTCTCCATGGACAACGAGTGGAGTGTTCATGCCGATGTGTTTCAGTGGCTAAAATCCCTAGGGTTCCTTCCGGAAGTGGATCTGTTCGCTTCCCCGTGCAACTTCAAGTTGGAGAAGTACTAAACGAGATTCAAATGCCCACAAGCTTTCGGGATGGATGCCCTAACAGAGCAGTGGAGGTTTCACAAGGCTTACGCCTTCCCACCAGTTCCAGTCCTCCTGCGATTCCTGACGAGACTCAGGTCGGAAGAAGTGGAGGCTCTTGTGATAGCCCCATATTGGCCGAACAGGCCCTGGTTTCCGATGCTGCTACAGCTGAGCTTTCGCGAGCCAGTTCCACTACCTTCCAGGCAGGATCTCCGGTCTTAATGAACGGTGCTACACCCTTGCCCGGCCCATCTGCACCTGATGGCCTGGTTTTTGAAAGGGAAAGGCTGGAGGCATTAGGGTGTCCAAGCGGAGCTATCTCCACACTGTTGAATGCGAGAAGAGCTGGAACAAATAGAGTCTACGTAAGGATATGGAAGAAGTTCATGTCTCATATCTCCGGAAATATGGATGTGCAAGGCACTCCAAAGGTTCAACATATTTTGAGTTTTCTACAATCTGGCCTGGATCTGCCTTTATCAGTCAGCTCTCTTCGAGTTCAAGTGTCAGCTATCTCGGCTTTCACAGTAACATCCTGGGCAAAGCATCCCCTAGTGAGGCAATTTTTCAAAGGAGCTTCTAGGCTCAGACCACAAAGGAAGCCCAGATTCCCTAAGTGGGATCTTCCGCTTGTTCTGGATTTCTTTGCAGACCTCAGAAGAGATAACCTGGTTCAACTCTCCATCAAAGAATTGTCTCTTATAGTAGCGTTCCTGGTGGCAGTCACCTCAGCAAAAAGGGTCTCAGCAAAGAACCCTTTTTGACGTTTTTCCCGGATCGGGTGGTTCTGATTCCCATGTTGGATTCTCATCCTAAAGTATCCTCTATTTTTCATGAAAATCAGGAAATTGTCTTGCCAACATTCAAATCCTCTGACTCTGCGACTCATCCACTGGATGTAGGGCAAATTCTGAAGCTATATCTGGAAGCCACATCTCATTTCCGCCATATGGATTATCTGTTTGTCCTGTTCTATGGGAAGAATAAAGGCTTGCGTGCTTCATCTAGAACGATCGCATCTTGGATTGTCCATTCAGTGGGCCTATAGAGCTAAAGGGTTGGCTCCCCCGGAGGCTGTGACAGCGCATTCTACAAGAGGAATGTCGACTTCTTGGGCAGCGTTCCATCATGTGGCTCCTGAAGTTGTATGCAAGGCGGCCTCACGGTCCTCAATTCACACTTTCATGGCTCATTATTGTGTCGAGCCAGCTTCTTTATCATCTGTTGATTTTGGTTTGCGGATACTATCAGTTGATGGTGCAAATTAAATTTCTTTTGAACAGCAGATTGCCCACCCTGGTGTGTTTGGCTAGTTATTTCCCACACGTAGGCTGCCATGGAGTCTGTCAGGAAAACGGAAAATTTATATCAAATACTTACCGTAATTTTCCTTTCCTGATGGACTCCATGGCAGCCGGAGTCCCCACCCATCTGCCGGAGGAGGCTATTTTATGGAACATGGTCTCTAGGGCAGAGTGAAATTTATGGGAGTAGGGTCCTATGAGGTAGGAGGAGGCGGGACTAACCCACACGTAGGCTGCCATGGAGTCCATCAGGAAAGGAAAATTACGGTAAGTATTTGATATAAATTTTCCGTTTTGTTTTGTTTATCTAGCAAAAATAAAAAAACTCAGAGGTGATTAACCACTTCTGGACCGGAAGGATTTTCCCCCTTAAT
The DNA here is from genome assembly GCF_965119305.1 of Pelophylax lessonae. Lineage (NCBI taxonomy): Eukaryota > Metazoa > Chordata > Amphibia > Anura > Ranidae > Pelophylax > Pelophylax lessonae. The sequence goes on along the minus strand of NC_138772.1, from coordinate 538,929,157 downwards.
GACCAGGCGATTTTTTGCAATTCAGCACTGCTTTGCTTTAACTGACAACTGCGCCATCATGCCCTAATAAATATGTCCTTTTTTTCCCCCCCACAAATAGAGCTTTCTCTTGGTGGTATTTGATCACCTCTGCGATTTTTATTTTTTGCGCTATAAACAAACAGAAATGACAGTTCTGAAAAAAAAAAAACAATATTTTTCACTTTTTGCTATATAACATCCCCCCCCCCCCCCCCAAAAAAAAAAAAATTAAATCACATTTTTATTTTCATCATTTTAGGCCAATTCGTATTCTGCTACATATTTTTGGTAAACAAAAAAAAACAAAAAAAAAATCCCCATTCAATGTTTCTAGGGTTAGGTCCCAATAAAAAAAAAAAAATCCCAATAAGCGTATTTTGATGGGTTTGCGCAAAAGTTATTGCGTCTACAAACTAGGGGAAATATTTATGTCATTTTTATTT